>NC_139592.1:4533954-4601454 GCF_946808225.1 Silurus aristotelis
AGTTCTGACCTCAATTCTACAGAACACCTTTGGGATGAATTGGAATGTTGCCTTCACTCCAGGCAGCTTCACCTCACCTACATCATTACCTGACTTTACTAAACCCCTTGTGGCTGAATGAACACAAATATCCATAAACACACGCTAAAATCTAGTGGAGTATATTATAAGAGCAAATAGGGACTAAATGTGAAAACGTTCATCTACATAAAGTAATTTTTATATTTTACAGTATCGACAATAATTTTCCAAACATTACTTGTTGACTGCAGAGTGTTTTATTGGTTACTAGTTGGCAAAAATTGCATAAACATTCACTAACCTGCCAAAAAGGAATTTTTTAATTTATGTTCAATCAACCCCATATAATATTGTGTTGGATATTTAGAGTAGAACAGGAATGGAAGTTTGTGCAGAATATGAAAAGCCACAATCCAGTAGATCTTTTTTTTGGAAATCCATGCACATCTCAAACTCCTTACATCTTAAAGATTTAATTAAACATGTTGCTGGAGATTGGAGTTTGGGCCTAACTGATCTTATTCACTGATTCACTGATTCACAGTAAAGTAATTGATTTCATGCACTATTTCACCAACAGAGGTTCCGGGTTCTGCTTTGTCAGTCACATTTGATAAAACAATGCATCTCCAGATTCCAGAGTCACCAGCACAATTTTCTTTTAATCTGTTAAACAACCAGTGTATCTGAAATTTTGATTGTAGCTTTATGGACTTGACTGCAAAAATAAATATGCTGTCCAGCTTTCATTAGACTAAACCTGATGAAAGACAAACGTCTGTCCATAGCTTTGTTCATAACTTATGTTCTTGACCCGGTAAATAATCAGTATTTTTCTCTCTTGTTATCTGTAGTTGTTGTCTTATACGTGCAAGGAATTGGGACAAAGGAATGGAGAGAGGTGAGTCTAATAAGTTTGGCTGATTTTTCTGGTCTCTCTTGCGGATATCACGATAGACCAAAAAACTTATAGGGAATTGTTTTCATGTAGTTTAATGTTGAAATAATGAAATTTATTGCTAAAAATATTATTAATAATTATAAAATGAAGTAAAGTTTTAATACAGCACAGTACTGTATACATAAAATAGCATTTATGGGGTGGCGTCTGTTAATAGCTGTTTTTCGTTTATCGCTGATGGTTTTGGAACGGAACCACCGTGATAAATGGGGGATTAATGTACAGTGAGTTTTTTAAATGATAAAAAAACATTGTTCTTGGACGATGCATATTGTGGAACACAATATGTTTATTTTTTTGCCATTGTAGCCCATCCACATCAAGTCTTATGGTGTCTTGTGTGTACTCGTGCTTTTCTTTTTCAGATTCCAAATAATTTCGGGAGTTGAGTGTGAAAAATAGTGTACAACATTTTTTAAACAGTATTTCTTTATTAAATTTGTGACAATGAAAAGTCTTAGAAATTCCAATTTTAACCACTGTCTATGAAATTTAAGTGAGACCAAACAAAATATCTGTCTCAGACTTTTGATATTGCTTGTAGATTCATCCACATCCAAATTATGTCTAGCGTGTGTGTGTGTGTGTGTGTGTGTGTGTGTGTGTGTGTGTGTGTGTGTGTGTGTGTGTGTTTATATATATATATATATATATATATATAAACACACACACACACACACACACACACACACACACACACACACACACACACACACACTGGCTAGACATAATTTTATGGCCACCGATCAGGCATAACATTGTGACCATCTGCCTAATAATATCGTGTTGGTCCCGCTTTTGCTGCCAAAACACTCCTGATCTGTCGAGCATTAACAGCATTAACGTCCACAGCAATTTGAGCTACATTTGCTTGTCTGTTGTATCGGAACAAACGGGATTATTTTAGTAATTATCGGTTAAGAATGACTTTTTCTTCATTTCATAGAAATACTAAATTAAAATTAACAAGTAATTTGTTTCCTTTTTAGAAAGATTTCAGTATGTAGTATGTATAGTATGTAGTTTATCATAATGTGTGTAGCAACAGAACAATTACAACCAAACTAGTTTAGTTTGATTGTAGTTAACCAGCACTTATTGTTTTGCTTACCTTTAATTGAGGTGATGTCATAAAGGTTTTCTGTAATTGAACTGAATAGGTCCTAAACTGATTTCAGTACGGGGGGAATCTCCAGTGCAGCTTAAAATGATCATTTAAAAGACATATTATAAGGATAGTGATGTTGTATGTATTTTATGGCTACAATTAACCAAGGAGTTTTATAGTTCTTGGTTCTGAGAGTTTGATAAATTGTGCACAATGACGTGTATTTATTTATTATTAATTACGGATATTTATACATGAAAGTGAGTTCTCATTAATGTATCCAAATCTGTGGACTGCTGATACTGATATTCATAAATGTTTGTTATATTCATTGAATTGTGCAATGGATTATAGAAAAAAGAGAACCACAAAAAAAGTCATACTTTCATTACTTGTCCTGTGGGTATAGTGGCTGTCTGCCGAAGCACTCCTGGATTCAACTCGGCCTTCTGCTTAATTCTCCTTCTCTCTGACTCCCCCATTTCGACCCAGATTACTGTCTTGTCTGGATTTGCTAGATAAAATATAATATTTACTTTTAGTGAATGTACCCGACTAGGCTTGTAAGTCCTTCCCCTTTTTCTCACCTTTCTGTTCAAATTTGACGTCCTGAAAAGATGGAATTGGGAAAGGAAATGAAAAAACTGTCCTCTGGGTTTTGAAGCCTGCCAGCCTGTATGTCAGTGTACTCGAGAGAGATTTTCCAGCAGGAATCAAGTAATCAGACTATGCACCTTTCCACATAACCAGAACATCTGTTGCAGGGAGTGTTTAAAAAAAAACAAGAAACTGTGCTTATATACCCGAGCACCAACTCTGAAATTTTTTCTTTTTTGCACCAGTGGTTTAATTCGACTAGTGTCGAGAATCAGAAGGCCGCAGATGTCACTGATCCCTAGACCTCTTTCAAAAAGCCGGTAATAGATAGTGTGGACATCAAAGTAATCGTCAAGATTAAGTGTGTTTAGTGTGGAGACGAGGATGTGGGTGGTGTGAAGAATCGATAGCTTGTTGCTGTGGATTATCAGAGGAAAGCAGCGAGGATCCGCTGGACGTGTGATGGCAGCCAGCTGCCACCCCATCACCGGATCACACTGCGAGAGTCTATTCAGCTTCCTGTCCCACGCCGAGCACAATCTGCTGTTTGGATATTCTGGCTCCAAGAAAAAAGGCCATTAACTCTGTAATGTCATGCAGAAGTGGGTTATATGACGAAAATATATCGTTTTATTATTTTATGATACATGATATGTCTCACCCTATATAGGTTTGCTACCTGATTATTTTTTTTATAATACGTAAAAAAATATATATAACTAAATAATTGGATTAAGATTGACATCAAACAGCTATTAAGATTAGTCATCTGTCTAATCACAATTAGGAAGAAACCTGCACGACGGTTGCTTTATTTATTCATTTTAGTCCGAGTATGAATTCCTGTGACCACTATCGAGAACTTCCCACCTTTGAATTTTAATAATTATTCGTACGATTTAATTATAATGTACTGTATTACAAGGTGCTGACAGACGTCACAGTATGAATGGCTTTACTGTATTAGTGTCATAATTTTATTACTATTTAAACTATTTAAACCTTCGGAACAGGTACTATTCGTTAATACGACATAAAATATAGTGTCAAAATATTCGACCCAAAAACAATTACACAATTGTAGTTAAATTGTCATTTGTATTTCTGTTAAAAATAGACATTGTCACAAAGCAGCTTTACAGAAATACAAACTTATAAAATATAAGTTTGTCCCTTATAAATAGGGACAAACTTATAGAGACACCTGATTTTCTGCAGCCATATGTGCATGACAATGTCCATGTGCACAGGCTCTGTGAAGATATGGTTTACATGGGTTGGTGTGGAAGATCTTACATAAATTTTTTTACATTTATGGCATTTAGCAGACGCCCTTATCCAGAGAAACTTACAACTGAGCAGTTGAGGATTAGGGGCCTTGTTCAAGGGCCCAGCAGTAGCAGCTTGATGGTGCTGAGATTTAAACCTATGACCTTCCATTTCAGAGTCCAGTGCCTTAACTGTGAGCTCCGACCTTCATGAGTGGCCTAATTTAAAGCGCTGACCTCAACCTTATTGAACACCTTTGGGATGAATTAAACCGCTGACCCCTGGTGCACCCCAAGCCACCTGACCTCCTCACATCAGTACCTGACTCTACTAACACCCTTGTGGCTGAATGAGCACATATATCCACACTCCAAAATATAATTGGACATCTTTTCAGAAGAGTGGAGGCTATTATAACAGCAAATGGGGACTGAATGTTCTAATAAAGCACATAGGAATTTTATGTTCAGGTGTCCACAAATGTTTGTCCAATGTCAATTTTAAAATCTATACATTTATCCGTAATAAGTGAGCCGGAGGGACTGTGGCAACGAACAACTCCTGGACTATACGAGGAAAAAACCTTGAGATAAACCAGACAAAAACCAAGAAAAATTGGGTGACACCAGATTCAAAATATTATAAATAAGTGCAATTCTAAACATTATTAATAATTCCCTTCTATCACTGTGTACTTCATGGTTATAAATTGCAAATGTGTCGCCAGGAAATTCGCTCTGAAACACCCTTAGGCATTCAACATACTGTGTTGAAAATAAACTCAAAATGAATTCTACCATGGTATGTATTCATAGGTTACATTAATTATGTATACGAGGTTCATAGTCTCTTGCTGTATCCTCCTGAGCCTGTGTTTTTTGTTGTTGTTGTTTTTTTAAGTTTGGAAGGACCGAAATGATCGAGAACACCCTGAATCCTGACTTTGTGAGGAAATTTGTTTTGGATTACTTCTTCGAGGAGAAGCAGAACCTCAGATTTGACGTGTAAGTGGGAAATATTTTCATTACCAGACTAGACTTCCAGCGTTAAACAAAAACTTGCAGTGTTTTTGTGCATTAATGTGTAATACTTGACATTGTGAGAGGTAGTTACTAACCATACAGTTTATATATATATATATATATATATATATATACACATACACACAGTTTATCATTACACAGTTTATCATTCACATTTGTAATCATCAACATTTGACTTTCCTATTAAAAAAATAAATATATATACAGTATATATATATATATATATATATTGCAGTTTTAGTATCTTTTGCACCACAAAAGGTTGTAATTCTGAAAAGCTAAGGGTGGAAATCTCAAATAATTTTGAAAGTTGAAAAGACAGCAGAAGCAGAAAGCCTGTACCGTACTGTAGGTCTGAAAGGGTTAACATAATTGCTTTTCCTTCCCTTTTTCCTGCTGAAACAGCACCTGTCGTAAAGAATATAACACTTTCTGTCCTTGGTCTTACAGGCGAAATGTTTTTTGTTGGTATTTTATTGCTACGTTGTGTCTAGATCATTTTTCCTGTATGGATAAATCTTTCCCTGTATGGATTTAGTGTTATTATTTATTCGAGTGACTGATGCAACAAATTTTTTATGGTTACAGGTATAATGTGGACTCTAGAAGTTCAAATATCTCGAAGCATGTAAGTATGTATACTCTGTACAATACATTTATATTAATTATATAAATTTTTTTAAATATACACAGCTGAATGTTGGTTGCTTTTACTCTGATTTCTTTGGCTATTCTGGGGATGTGGATGACAGAAAGTAAGTTATGTAAATGTTATATCAATGTTTTGCTTGTCATTTTGCATAGCATTGTAATTGTTGCCCTTCTCATTCAAACCTACACTTTGCCATAAACCCCTGAGCTAAAGCAAGAACATGAAACAGTCAGTGTTTCAGAGTCAATTCCTTTGTTTATGTCTCATCTTTTGCTTCTTTTCTTGTTGCTGTAACTGTCATAGACTCATCAAATTCATTGCTTTTAGGTTGCGTCAGTTAGGCATCATCTGTGTTTTAATTCTGTGAGGTGAGTGCTTGAATGTGAATGCTGATATTGTCTAGACAGCGCTGCCACTGTGTATTCTCAGTGACCCACATTACTTTGTAACTGATGAGTGCGTGTCTTTCTCAGTCCTTCCTGGGCCAGACTTTCTGCACTCTGGGAGAGATCATTGGCTCGTCTGGAGCTCGTCTGGAGAGAGCGCTGTCGTAAGTTTCCTCTAGTTTTATTCTGGAGCTCAGCTGTATTATTTTTAGACGTTGGGAACAAGCACTGATTTCCTATTCATGCCACAGATTTCAGAGTCAGAAGAATTCATAACCAGTAGTATGGTTTTAAACACTCTCAAAATGGCAGATTTGCTTAAACAATCAAAACAAAATTGCTCCAAAATGCTGCTGAAAAATCAATTTGTGTCTTTAATATGCATTGAGGCTGTGAATTTAATATAAACATAATGTCTAAATATTCATAGCTTACTTAAATTGACATTTTATGCTTGTAAAAATAAGAAAGATTTTACAATGTTCTTGTTTGTTTCTTTACTTGCAATATATATAAAATAAAAGTAACTTTGGGGTACTGTATGTGGTTCTATTGCAAACTGTCTATTATATTGACATATTTTGATATATTTATAGTATGTCTTTGGATGCGGAGGCATTAAATTTTCCCTTTACTTTAACTAGTAAACCAAGCATGACAATGTGCCTGTGCACAAAGCCGGCTCCGTGAACATATGATTTGCATGGGTTGCAGTGGAAAATAATGTTATAGTGTTATAAGTCTGTTATAGAGTTCTGACCTCAACCCTATTGAATTTTGGGATAAATTAGAATGCTAGCTGCTGACTGCAAAATTACCTCTAAAGCAATGCTGGCAGCACTCATGCGTATGTTTTTTGAAGCCACCTTCTACACATGACACATAGCACAAGGACTTAACTTCTTTGACTGACCCTTGTGAGGCCTGTTCCAAAGGAAACTCATCTTGGAAAACCTCTGTATAACCCTGGCCAGTGTATTGTAACATCTGCCAGTGACGAATGTAACCGTGGTTCCCCGAGGGAAACGCTTACTGATCAATCCCTGACTAGTGTGGACAGCCACAGCTATGGCGAAGGACAGAGGGGCCAGGAGTGGCACTGCGGTCAGCGGGGTGGACCAGCCTGCAGCACAAGGGAGGACAAGGCCTTAAAGACAGCCACACTCCGAATAGAGTGCGCTCTGACCCAGAAAGGAGCGGGGAGACCAGGGGACTGCTGCTCGTCTGCTTATTCTCAGGGAGACCTCTCCTCGGAGGGCTATAGCAGACGAAAAGCTGCGCCAACTTCCTCCACAGTTGTGTCCTGTGGATGTATATATCCATTGCTCACACAGGACACAGTCGGTTAAACTTCTCCTGGTCTGGGGCCTAAAAGGGAAGAGGAGAGATTGCCTGGAGCCTAACAAGTTGTGAGACAACCGAGGGTACTTTAGGAACCTTCCCGGATCTAGGGTAGAGAAAGGCACTGGCCAAGCCTGAAATAAACTTCAGGAAAGAAAAGGGCCACAAAGAGGGCGTGAAGATCCCCTACTCTCTTGAGAGAGGATATGGCCAAGAGGAACACAGTCTTAACTGTGGTTTCTCAGTCAGGGGTTCAACTAGGCTCCAATAGAGCCTCAAGACAATGTCCAAGTCCCATGCAGGCAGAACTCGCTCCAGAACTCCTGGTAACAATTCAGTTAGCCTAAACCCCAGTTCCTTCATGTGGGCAAGAATGACATCTCAATGCCAGACCACCAGTTGCTCTGATTGAGCCAATATCAACCAATCGCTTATTTAACCTAGAGCCAGAGCAATGCCCTGGAGCAGCTCTAGGCTTCCTGATAGGTGGCAAATCCCCACGTCCGCTATGGTGCCGGGAAGAGAGCGAGGAGGGTGTTTGCTGGAGCTGGCTGTGTCCTGAAGCACCAAGAGTGGCAGGGTTAACGAACCATCTCCCTGAGGGTGCCGGGGCTAACATATACTCTGCCTATGCACCTCAAGATGCCGTGAGGTGCCAGGTTGTGTGTGGATTTCATGGATTTCAATTGTACTGATTATACACGTGATTTAGAGCGTGGACAACATGGGGGCGTTCCGAAATCGTTTCTGACGCAGCTTGATTTCCTCAAAGGGAACTTACATTCAGGGTGTTACGGATCTTCTTATAGCCTCAGCCATCTTTGTGGAGAGCAACAATTATAATTCCCAATCCTCAGAGAGTCTTAACCATGAGGTACCATGTTGAACATCCAATGGTCAGTATGAGAGAATTGTACTCAAAACACCAAATTTTACTGTGCTCTAATACAAGATACAGAAATTTGTATGGTCCTGACAAGCAGACAAAAATATGAACATGATGAATAGGACATGTGGCTTTGCATGGTAACACGACATATAGCTGTTATCACTTGGGGTGTACTTACTTTTGTTTCCGGTTATTTAGACAATAATGACTGTATGTTGAGTTATTTTCAGAGAGCAGTAAATCTGAAATACGATACAAACTGAACATTGATATTCTGAAATACATCCAAGGTGCATTTCTATATTATTGTTCCTCAATATATATTACAACCATTGTTATCTAGCACTGCCTTAATCCTCCTGGGCATGGAAAACAAATCTTATTTCCGGTATGGAGTGAGTAGCCACAGTGACACTGCGCTAACTCTAGTTCATTTTTTTTATACCTGTTGTTGTTGTGTATGTTTTCAAGTTTAATAATAATAACAATAATAATAATAATTGAGCAGCGAAGACTAAACAAATTTGCAGTCTCCAATATTGCCTTAAACAACAAAATCATGTATAAGTTCCAGTAAAAATGTATTTCTATTAAGTTTTACAAAACTTTAGAATTAAAGTGAATTATGTGCATGTATCCCTGATGAAAAAATAGTTTAAAAACAAAATCAGATTAAAGCATTTCTGACATACAGTACAGAGGTAGACTTTTCTTAATCTTAGGACTGGCGACCTAGTGGAAGCTTAAATCGTTGTAATTTTTTTTTGTATATTTGCAAAATTATGTAATTCCCATAGCATCAAGTTCTTAAACCAAATTCCTTGCTGTACTTCATGGAATGATAGCTGCAGATAAAATCATGCCACCATTCTGTAAAATTGGTATATATTGGTTAAATACTTGTATTTATAAAACATTTTGTGTTTGTAACATAACTAAATATTTATCCGTTAATGGCTGCATTTATATAAAAAAATGGTTTGAGTAAAACTGTTAAGTATTGAGTATTTCTTTATTCATTACTCAATTCTGGATACTGTTAATGGCTTTTGAATGACCTCTTTTTTTTTTCCTTTTTTTTTTTTTTTTTTGGAAAAATGGGCTTTACTTGGATAACGCCTGACAGATTATGCTATTTATACTCTATACAAACACAAAGCAGACACATTCTAAACCTCTTTCACTGATCTTTTTTTGTGTGTGTGTTTTTGTGTGTATATGCCTTATCATGGCTGTGCACCCAGTGGCTCTATGCTCAGACTGCACAGCTCTGGCAGATGTAAAAAAAAAAACAAAAAAAACCAGAGAGGGATGTGTGAGAAAGGCACTGAGTAACCGTGGAAATTCACTGGTGGTATAAAACAGTCCAACATGCCTGTCACATCTGTCCTTATTTATTTTTTTTAAGACAGAACACTAAGAAATGCCTTGTTTACTGGGGGGATCTGCAGTTATTTCCTACAAATGGCCATAATATTATGAATTTCAAAATGTTCGGAGTTTGTCCAAACATGACAACTCAATGTAGTCTGGCCCAATACAATTTCAATGAGATTCAGTGATGTGACACAGATTTGCTGATGTGGTACATTTGGCAGATGTCCTTATTCAGAGCGACTTAAAGCACAGCTTTATACAGCGTGTCCCAAAAATCTCCATACTTAGGAGACTATGATTTCCAGCACCACGTTATTCGTGAGTTCTTCAGTGGATTTTTGTGAACGTTCACATCTCGGATGGTCCTCAACACTTCCAATCTAGTTAATGTGTTAATAAGTTTGGTGATGGTGTTATGTGTGATGTGCTTGTCATGTTTTTCGTTAAAGTTGACTGCAGCCTCTTTTCCCGATCCATTCATGAAAATGATATTGATATGTACTTTTTTTTAATCAAAAGCATTAAGTATTAAAGGCTTCTAAAAAATGTACAAAAAATTCTGAAAGATATTTTGCTAAAAAGGTCCAATACATGGAGACTTTTGGGACACCCTGTAGTTTCCATCAAAACACATCCCAATGCAAGTACAATTAGGTCAGTGTCTAAGAATACTATCAAACCTTAGAAAGCAGGGGAGTTACAGAATCAGATTTTCACAGTATGATAACCAATTCAGTGAAATATCAGTTTTATTTTATATATGGTAATACATTAGACGGTGAGCATATATTAAAAAAAACCATTAAACTAATTGTTCTTCTTTTATAGATCGATAATGTTGTGTAGTAATTTTTTGTGTAAGCCTACGAGGTGTTTGGAAACACCTTCTCCTTGAGTGTTATTTCTTTCTTTATTTCATATTTTCAACATTGTACTTTAATACTGAAGAAAGAGCATGTATGGAATTATGTAGGAAACAAAAAAGTGTTAAACAACCCAGAATGTGTTTTATATTTTAGATTGTCCAATTTAGCTATATTTCGTTTTGTTGCCAAAATCATGTGCTTCTCTCTTCAGAATCATGAGGTAGTCACCTGGAATGGTATATAATTTACACGTGTGCCTTGTCAATAGTTCATTTGTGATATTTTTGCCTTCTTAATGTGCTTTAGACCATCAGCTGTCTTGTGCAGAGGAAAGGGCGAGTATACAGTCAATAGCCCTTTTAGTGCTACTACAAATACTTATGGTAAGAAACATTTATTTAAGTAAAGAGAAAAGATGGAGAAATCCAAAAAATATCAAGAATTTTTAATGTATCCAAGTGCAGTTTTAAAAAAACATCAAACCCTATAACAAGCGGGGTCTCAAGAGAAATGTTTCAGAAAAGGAAAACCAAGAGCTACCTCTGCTGCAGAGGATAATTTGAATAGAAATTCCAGCCTCAGAAACTGCTGATTTACATAAATCAGCAGTTTCTGAGGCTGGAATTTCTATTCAAATTATCCTCTGTCAGGCATTTATGGTCGAATTAGAACAAAGCAACCATTACTTCAGAATAACAACAAGCAGAAGATGGTTGCTTGGGCTAAGAAACATAAGAAATAGACCTTAGATCAGTGCAAAAAGTGTCCTTTGGTCTGATTAGTCGACATTTGAGATTTTTGATTTTAACTGCATGTTAGATATGCAGAGGGTGAGCAGACGGTTCCTGAATGTATGGTTCCCACTGTGAAGTATGGAGGAGGGGGTATGATGGTGTGGAGGCACTTCACTGTTGGTGATTTAGTCAAAATTGAGGGCAAATTTAACTAGCATGACTACCACAGCATTTGAGTGAGTCAAATTTGATCCGATCTGTTTTGCAGTTAGTGGGACCATCATTTTTTTCCAATAGGACAAACGTACCACTAGGTTATATGAGAGCTGTTTGTTCAAGAAGGAGTGTGATGGAGTGCTGCATCAGATGACCTGGCTTCCACAATCACCTGATCTAAAGCCAATTAAAATGGTTTAGGATGAGTTGGACCAGAGAGCGAAGGAAAAGTTGGACTACCGCATGAGTTGTTTAAAACTTTTTTTGTGTTTAATACGTGTGAATTCCAATTCCATCTATGTTCTTTTATAGTTTGGATGTCTACTTCTGTATTAATGTACAATATTAAAAAATATTAAAAGTAAAGGAGTGAAAGAGAAACCAATGAAAAAAAGTGTGTCTAAGGATTTGATTTGACTAAATCCATTAGTGTCCAGTTTAATAAATAAGGTTTATTGTTAATATTTATAATTTTTTTGTGTTGTTTTTTTTCCTCTCCAACAAGTCTTTTTAGTGAGAAAAGGCAAAAAAACGAGTGTGTTGCTCAGCTTAGGCCAGAAATAGAGCTGTTTTCTGAACATGTTCTGAAATGCTTTGAGTGCAGGAGCTTCATTAATGTTGCAAGTTTACAACAGTATTCAGTTAGCGCTGTAGCATGATTTGGGTCGAGTCCAGAGGGATGAGGTTGTGAAAGTTTTGTGCAGTTGCAGCCTGACAAAAAAGTGATATGGACCAGTCAAGAAGCTTTTTTTTGGGTGGAAATTTAACAGATAGACTTTAAACAGTAGGTAATAGAAATACATTTAAATCTGTTGGTTATTGAACCTCTCATGCATTAGGCATAACTGTAACGCCATAACAAACCTAACTGAACGAACTTAATACATTAACAGTTTTGTAAAATAAAATATTTTTTAGTAGATTTTCATATAGTATTCTTTAAAGTATGCAAAGAAATGGCAACACAAGGTGGTTTGACATGGAGAGCTATTTGATAGCCACTCCTTCAGTTAGGATGCTAGCTCAAATTTAGGAACCAGTGTTGCATATTTATCAAACTGGTTGCTTATTATATAAATTAAATGCTTGTACTGGGTTGTAGTGAATTTTTTTAACCTATAGATTAGCCCCGTAGCTCTAATGTAAGCAAAAATCAGATACCAAAAACATTTTAACTGCAGTATATTTGGGCAAGAAATTTTTAAATCAAATATTTAGTTTTTGACCACACTATTCTACATAGATTTACAATTATAGCATTTGGAAGATGCTTTTTCCAAAGCAGGTTACAAATATCTTAGGGATGATGGTTAAGGGTCTTGTTCAAGTGCCCAGCAGTGGCTGCTTGGTAGTGTTGGTGTTGAATTTCTATCAAGTCTTAACCACTGGGATACCACTTCCATTTATATTCTACAAGCCAATCTTGGAAATTTCATTTTGATTTTTTTTTTTTTTTGCTGAACACAACTGAATATGGACCACGCTGAAGGATTAGAAGGATTATGTTAACTGCGTTATTTCGACTGCAGTCACTCTTTGAAATCCGACTTATCTGTAACTTCAGATGCTTTTGTAGCTTAGCTTGTATTTGTGAGTATAGGACACTGCGTGGAAGTAAAACCCCCACAATCCTCGTGGCCTTTAAGCCGTCCTGTTTCCATCGTCGCCTAAGTGGAGGGTGGTGGGGAGAAGTGGGCAGCTGTGGGCGTCTTTTACTAGGTCACCATGCCTTCCAGAGCCGGTAGGCAGGAACTAAGTGTCACTGCTGTGTGGAAGTAAAGGAAAGGAATCACGACTTTCTTACCTGCCGGTTTCTATGGCAACTCGCCAAGGTCTGTGCACTCTGCACAGGAGGCTGGGACTGCAGTTGAGCAAAAACATCTTCTTTTCCCCCATGTTTCTCTAAGATAAGGCAGCAGTGTCCTGAGGACATGACAAGACACTGAATCACACCTTAGGCATGGATTTCAGTGTAGCTCTAACATTGAGATTGCTTTGGACCCAGCTAATGTGTTTTTTTTTTCTGCACTGGGTTTGGACCTGGAATTTATTTTTAGCGCCAAATGTTCCCATGTTACAAATGGGCTCGAAAATTGGATGTGTTTTAGTATGAAAACATGGTCAAAGCATAATTAATTTCTCAGTCAGACATTTTTCAACCCTAAAATAGAAATAAAGTCCATTTATTAGAATGAAGTGCTGACAAAAAGACCTGGTAAATAACTTGGTTCTAAATCAATATCTTTTTTTTTTATTGGCTCCATCGGTCTGTTTTAGGAGCATCTCGCTGATTGCCGCTCCGCACTCAAGTTAGCATACGGGCAGCATGGCCCAATTAGATAAAGAAAGAAAGTCCTGACATTTTCGTTCCAAAACACTCCCCATCCAACAGCAGCAGACCATTTATCACAGCCACAGTCCTGTCACAGGTGTGTATTGAGATATATGAGGTAGAAACAACTGAATAATCTGGCAAAAGCACTGAAACGCTGCCCTAAACCATTGTAAATTTATCAATAGTTTGCCTGAGCTGTTATTCCCATCTGGACTGAGTAATACAAGGTGAAAAATGGTTGCGAAAATAGCTTTATTTTGCACGTATTATCATAAAAATGTTTCACTGGCTGTAGAAAAGTCTCATGTTAGTTTCTGTACAGCATGCGAATACAGATGAAGAGGCTATAAAAGTGTGTCAGGAAGAACGATGAGGCTTTTTAAAAAAAAAATTCTCATTCTTAGAGTATCCCATCAGAGTTTCAGACTTTGGCTGTTCCATCATTTCTCTCTCTCTCTCTCTCTCTCTCTCTCTCTCTCTCTCTCTCTCTCTCTCTCTCTCTCTCTCTCTTTCTCTCTCTCTCTCTCTCTCTCTCTCTCTCTCTCACTCTCTCGTTTTCAATCAGCTGATGGTTTTGACCTCTAGGAGAAAGTGCCTGTGGGATTCTTTTAGAAAGAAATCATCCACTTCAATCATAAGTGAATAAGATGATGGGATTTCTAGCCCTGTGCATGTGCATGTGTGTGTGTGTGTGTGTGTGTGTGTGTGTGTGTGTGTGTGTGTGTGTGTGTGTGTGTGTGTGTGTGTGTGTGTGTGTGTGTGTGTGTGTGTGTGTGTGTGTGGATAGACTTCTGAATTGTATAAACACCCAGAAATACATAATTAGTTACACCCTGTTGCTCTTCTGAAGCGATAATTGCACAAACACTTCTGAACAGTGAAGATCCTTTTCATTACTTAGATCTGTTCTCGAGTGGTCCATCCACACCATCTCAGACTCAGCTGCTGATATTGTTCTGTACTCTTCTCCAGTCATACGATTAAAAATGGCGAAGGATGCAATCTGATTGGTTCTTTCACTTTCGTGTGTATAGATTTCTGTTCAAAAGTTTTTACATTTAGAATGATGTAAGATTTTGGAGGAAGATACAGTCACAGATGTAATTTCTTCTTGAATAGGTCTTGCTGATATCAAGCAGACTTTATTGCTTGAATTATCCAAAAAATTCAAACTCCTATTTTTCTTGGACATTAAAAATATGCAAACTGTCCTTACTATAGGGTCCACACTACAAAGGCTGCAGCTTCTTGCCGTACTCATCGTCTTCTTTGTAGTCATCCAGAGATTTTTGAGTGATTTCCTCACTGAGGCCACCTCTTAGAAAGATTCACTTTTTGGATGAAAGCTTTTCCACATTTATTTTGGTGTGTTTGCTTTTTCACAGAACAAGAAACACAAAACAAAGGGCTACTACTAAAAAAAACTTAACAAACTTAGACCAGTTGAGGGCCAAACGCATACAAGACAAATGTTCACTGGACAGAAAATGCTGGTAAATGTAAAAACTTGTAAATGTTTGATATTATCTCCTGAAATTAAAAATGGTAAAATGGTAATAGATAGAAAATTATCCTCAGTATTGTTAGCCAGCTAATAATTTAGGCACAATGTTAATTACATTATCAGTAATTGCAGTATTCATTTATTGACATCTTTAGCAACAGGGGTCAGTAGACCAAGAATGTATTATCTAACTAATCTTATCTGGATCCAAAACCCGTCAAAAGATTTTGCAAAGAAATTCCCCAGGTTTATTATATAATGCAGTGGTCCCCAACCGGTCCGTGGGTCAATTGGGCCACACAGAAAGAATACATAACTTACATTATTTTTGTTTTATTTATTATCTGATTCTAAACGATGTTTTATTTTGAAAAATGAACGGATTCTCTTCACCACATCTGTCTATGACTCACTCTTGATGCATGTCATGATGCCTCGGTCACATGTCTTACCTCCATCCGCTACCTTCTTAAAGGGGCTGCTCCGGCCACTAACACATAATACAGTACCGCTAAATTCAAACTCCCAAGCGAGCAAAATAAACAAAAATTAACACAGTGGATTCACGTTTATTATTATATTTAGAAAATAACAGTTTTTATGGCGATCTTATATTTTTATTTTGTTGTATTTATCCGCCACACCTTAAAGGCCGGTCCGTGAAAATATTGTCTGCCATTAAACCGGTCCGTGGAGCAAAAAATGTTGGGGACTGCTGATATAATGTATCTCAACCTCTCCAATGCATGCACATTCTAGCCATTTCAAACTTAGTCACTAAATCAGTTTTACAAAAAACTCATTGTACAAAAGAGTGTAAAAAAAAATGTACACTCAATATTCCTGTAGTTTAGTGCACAGCCATAGTGTGTGTCAGTGATCCCTCTGTTATTTTGCATCTGTTGCAGAGCGAAGAAACTTCTGGAAAAGAAAGCTTTTTTTACATTCATATATATTTAGGTTTTGAGCTGGATCAAATGATGCATTAGGGATTAGTGAAGTGAAAGTCCCAGCACTTCCAAGTTGCTCCTGGGCTCTTCAAAGCCCTCGACCGCTCAGTTGTATAAATAAGATGAATATAAGTTGCTCTGGAAAAGAATGTCTGCCAAGTGTAAACACCTCACATTAATTAAACAAGCATGTATGTTCCCAAGGCATTGTTCCTGTCTGAATTCATCCCTGAACCCAGTTACTATATGCTCCAGTGAAATATTTCTACAAACTCTAGTTTACTTCCTGCTAAGACCACTGAACCCCTGTGCTTTCATTTCCCATGCCATGTGTCCTCTTCAAAACTACAGAAGTTGTCGTCTGGTTTATAATTTGTATTTTTACTGACCTCTTCACTGAGGTCACTTCCCTGCCTTACTGCTGCTGCAAAAATAAAGTACAAAACTCACTCCAGGGCTTTGCAGTAAATTGTCTGTGAGCTATGCCTCATAACTACACACCTGCACCTTGTTGTTCTTCTCTATCAGTCCATACAGATATTCTATGGATTGCTTCAATCATTCTGATATTTAACATTTTTCCTATGAATCAGAGACACTGAGGTCATACACATCGAATGGTTCTTTTTTTCTGGTCGAAAGAAAAAACTTTGTACATTTTCAAGAGATATAATAAGGAATAATAAATGACTCATACATAAGCGAGTCAGAAGTTACTTAGGCTTGATTGCCATTCTGTTCTCTCCAAATTGTCAGAATTTTATAGTCTAATTGGCCACATTCTGTTATCACCTGGTGTCTTCTCTCGCAGCATGATTCAGCATATTGATCACTTTCACTGTTTTTCTTTCTTTCTTTCTTTCTTTCTTTCTTTCTTTCTTTCTTTCTTTCTTTCTTTCTTTCTTTCTTTCTTTCTTTCCTTTTTCTCGAAATTTTATTTCTCATTTAATATTTCTCATTATATAATATTTTTCTTTATGTACTCTAGCACACTTCTCTCTCTCTCTCTCTCTCTCTCTCTCTCTCTCTCTCTCTCTCTCTCTCTCTCTCTCTCTCTCTTTCTCTTTCTCTCTCACTCTCTCTCTCTCTCTCTCTCTCTCTCTCTCCCTTTTTTTTTTGTCAAAAGCACAACATTTCAGAATACTTCTCTCTTAATAAATCAGGCTTATTAAAAATTCCAGGCTGCATGAATACATTTGAATATTGTATTTGTAATTTCCCCCATGCCTTTATATCCTAGTCTAGCATCACTAGCATTTGTAACGCTTAGCTAGCCAGCTCGCATTCTTTTTCACTACAGGGATTTCATTATCAGTCTCGATTTGCATCATTATCTGCTCAGCGCCACCTTGCCGAATATAATGCTACCCATAACAACCTACACTATTATGCTCATCATTAAATCTGGCCAAGTTAGTATTCTAACTTAGCGCACAGTTTTTCCAGCTGAAAGTTTCCGTCTGCATCAATAGCACGGGTCCAAATTTTTGGAGCTTTATTTAATGAGACAGCTAACCGAGCTCACAATGTTCCCCTCGGAATCGTTCAAATTCAGAAACTTGGGACTGATTAGTCTCTGTACTAAAAAAAAAATTTTTAAAAACATTCATCAGTGCTTCATTTTGTGAAAATGTATTATAACTGTGCTTGTTTTTAATTAAAGATCACAGCTTCATTCTCCTGAACTTTATATCTACAGTGCCATTTTGAGGCACATGTTTATTTTTATGAATATAATTCTGCACCCCAGCATAAGGCCAGATTTAATAAGAGAGAGAAAGAGAGTGTATGTGTGTCTATTTTTGGTAATGGTGCCGCTCCGGTCTTATCTTTTTAGGAGATAAACGTAACTGAACAAATAGCCTTCTCTATGGTTCAGTCATGGGCTCATTCATTTACCTGAGGTTTAGTGCTGGTTGTCAATTACAATGAAGACAATTTTAAGTCATTGAGAGTAAGAAAGACCATTTACTTGGCTTGAGAATCAATGAGACATTGTTCTAGTGCTTATAGTGTTCAGTTTGTCATGTTTAACCTCCCCTTTATTCAGTTCAGGTCCGTGTTTGTTGCATATGTTTTTTGATGAAGTGTTAAATTACTAAAGAAAAAAAAAAGAAGAAAGAAATCATTATTTGTTAAAACCTTTGCAATGTTTTATTATCAACTATTTAATGCTGTATTGATTCCTTTTCATAATGTTTATCCAGACTTTATTTAGAAAAGCGTGACATTGTATTGATGTATACCTTTTACATGTTTTTATTCTGATCCACATTTCTGAAAAATTATGCTTTTACAGACATGGTTCCTGGTCTAATTTGGTTTATTTACAGCCTGAACCAAAAGTAGTTGATTGAAATATATTTTTGTTGGCCTACTGGCTTTACTTGCTTGCTGTGCTGACTTTAGCAAGATGCCCAATGCCATAGCAACACCATAGCCTTTTTTTTCTATTTATTTCTTTTTGCCAGAGCTTAAGATCCGAGTGTACAAAAATTGGAAGAGCTTGTAAATTACAGCTCTGTGTTCCTTTCAGAAAACACATGTAAGAAAACATCGTGACAGATCAAATCGGGCGTCAGTACTTTCTTGTCTTTTAACATTTTAAACTGTTCATTAAATTTAATGGAAATATACAAATGGGGTAGTTTATGTTAAAACATATTTTATCATGTAATGTGCAGCCGTAATTAGTTATTTTACAGAAAAATGTTGACATGTCTGTGATTAGAGTGTCATGGAGAGAGATTTGAGATTCACTAATATAACTGGCTTGAGCTGTTTTCACTCCATTCATGACAGATACATACTGTTTTTAGTATGTATGCTAGCTGTTTATTTAGTACACCTACTCTGCACCTGTTAGCCATTTAATCGGATACATCTATCATAGAGGAACACTGCAGGACCACCAATAACCAGATGTTCAGTCAGAAATGGTGGGGGGTGGGGTTGGGCGTAGTGGGGGGAGGGGGAGGGGGGAATGAAAAATAGAAGCAGATGTCTAATTGACATGTAATGGGTGATTTTAATTAAATGGACACAGATTTATTTTTTTTATGGAGTATTTACAATCGGTTTGCCCCAATTGGAAAGCTTTATCTGTTTTGGTTACACTTGTACATTTCGGTTACTTGTAGAACTGTTAAAAGGCATATTATGGGAACATTTAATGTCTTATGTAACTTTTATTTGTCTTTTCCTCAGCTTGAGACACTTGAACTCATACATATTTGTATAAAAGCTTATTTCTCTCGGTGTTGGTTGCGCAGGGGTAATTTCAGAAATGAGAGTGACCTTTCATCACTGTCGCACTCACAAAACGCACTTTAATTTGTTTTTGTCTCTTGTATTTGCCAAGTGGAAAAGAATAGGTGCTTGTTTTCTTGGCTGGGAGATGAGCCAGTGGATCAGAACCCACAGAGCCATTTCTGAAATCTGTTTTTGTTTACCACATGGACATTTGATCCCTCCGACCTTGAGGTAATGGAATTGATACCAGGTTTCTCTGGGATGCATGCCATAGCTTATATCACAGCTTTTTAAAAAATGGCATGGCTTTATTGTTTTTATTATTAAAAATAATTTAAATTATTCAAAAGACGGATGGTCCTTGTCCTCTCAAGTCCAAAGGACGCGTGTTTGTGGTTTCCAAAAATAATTTCAAATTTCAATTTGTTTGACCACAAAACAGTTTTCCACTTTGCCTCAGTTCATTTTAAATTATCTTTGGCCCAGAGAAGACAGTGTCATTTCTGTATCATGTTCACATTTAGCTTCTTCTTTACATGATGGAGCTTCAACCTGCATTTCTAGAAGACATAGTGAACTGTGTTCACAGACAATGATAGAGGTGTTTCTGAGCCCATGCAGTGATTTTCATTACCCTTTTTAATGCAATGCCACCTAAGGGCCCAAAGATCATGAGCATCCAATATTGATTTCTGCCAATATTTATTTTTCTCTGAATTCTCTGAATCATTTGTTGGTATTATGTACTATAGGTGATAAGATTCAATTCAATTTTAAATTGAGGAACATTATTCTGAAATTGTTCCAAATATTGAAGAACTGCTTTTTTACAGATTGATAACCCTTTGCCCATCTTTTTTAAAAGACTCTCTAAGTTAGTCTTTTTATATTTAATCATGTTATTGTCCCTGTTGCAAATTAACCTACTTAGTTATAAAACGTTCCTCCAGCTGTTATTTTTAGTAACACTTACTTTTCCAGCTTGTTGTTGACCAGACTGTTCTTTGAGAGGTGTTGCAGCCATCAAATAAAAAATTGCCATTTTTCACATAAATATGGGTTTGACATATTTCTGACTCTGACAGAAATCCTCCAAAAAACCCTAATTTAATAATCAAGTACATCCATAAACACAAGGTGCAACATTTCCCACAATTTACATATTTATTGACACCCTAACTTTTATTCCTTTATAGTTATAGATGTGGACAAATTTAACGCTACCCCTCGGTGAAAAAAAAGGTAGTTTTGAATCATATCCAACATTAATGGAAAGAGTTGAAACATGCAGTGTGGAGAAGGCAACCTTCGTTCAGGCACTTTGCTCATAAAGAGTGGGCCAAACTACCTATATTTCCAGTGAGAGCTACAGAAATCACTTGTTTGCTGGTGATCTCTTTTAAAGGTTAGGTTAGCTTAAAAGTGTCATTATTTTTGCCTATTCCAATTTTATTCATTGTATTACTTCAAATATTTTGTTAAATTAAAAATCAAAAGCAGAGTTAGATTTTTATGAAAGATTGAAATAAACCATAATGGATGGCAATTACTTTTATCTGTTTTAAGTTATTTCAGAGAGATAGACAGTGACAAGATTGTTCATATGTGTGCATTTATTATTGTGGAGCGTCCGCAAATTTAGTCAGTTCCTGATATCACTTACATTATGGCAACTAAACTGCCTTCCCATTGGCTAGCTACCATTCTTCACCCCTCTTGAAGTTGATTCTACATAAATAATGATATTTTTTTCTTTGTTCATCATTAGGTTTGGATTATGTGGCGCTCCCACCATGTAAGCCCCTGTAAAAGAGCTGTTACTATAGAAACAGTGATGCATTAGATCGAGTGCATTAATATAACCCTATGATTTCAATTACAACAGACACTACTGTCAAATCTGCTGCTCTGGAAGACCAATTAGATTCACGAATTCAACACTTCTGTGATACAGCGTTCATATTTAATATGTTAGTGGGTTACTTGTGTTGTCTAACTCCTCCTGACCTGATGACAGATTGCATCAGCATACTCCATGCAGGGTTGGGCAAAAATACATCAAAATATATTTTAAAATGAAATACCAAATACCTTTATTTGTGTATCGAAATAAACTGCAAAATACAGCAGCCACAGCATGTATCAATATAAACTACTGTATTTTTGTATTTAAAAAAATAATAAAAAATTGTTTTACAAATTTTCTTTGCAAATCTTCTATCAATTGATAGATAGATAGATAGATAGATAGATAGATAGATAGATAGATAGATAGATAGATAGATAGATAGATAGATAGATAGATAGATAGATTTAATTGTAAAAAAGTTATATACAGAGTTAATACAGTGATCAAATGGTTTATTAAGTAAACAAGGTTTGATAGCAAGAGTTTTTTTGTCGAGTCATGCAATAAATCTGACATATGAAACCAATTAACAGATCAAATATTCACAGACAAATCCCTGTGATCTCCCATATGAAGGTTAGTTTTAAATGAACCAACAGTTGGTACACACTTGGTGTTTGGTAATGAAGGACTACTTTGCATCAGCAACACCGACTCAATAACAAACACGTCATAATAAGACGACTGATGACACCTGTATTCATAGAAACTAGTTTCTAACCGATCAATCATTTGATTGTTAATCATAAATATGATAATATATTATGTGTCATACAGCCATTCATGCAATGGTATGCAAAATCATGATCCTACTAAGCAGCTACTTCAATGAGGGTATAGTACACGGCAATCAAATGTTTATTTGACGATGACTGGGCACCTATTTAAAAGCTGGCAGCCTGCAGGTTTCTTACCCTCACCACCTTCTTCCGTATGGATCAATTTTCTGTTCTGTTTCTGATCTTAATAAGTCCTGGCAAAATACTGAGCAGGCACCAATCAGAGGCTGCATTTTTATGACTTCTTTTAAAGTATTTTACAGTATTTAAAAAAATACCAGAATACAAAACACTAAAGTATTTGAATACAAAATACAAGGCCATTTTCATCCAACCTCTCAAATACAAATTACAAAACTCTATGGTATATTTGAAATACGTATTTGAAATACATATATAATAAATACTGCCTATCTCTGACTCCATGTATGTCATAAAAAGTATGGATTTGTATGGGTCCATAAGATTCGTATGTGCTTATTGAAAATCCCATTCCACATTGTCCCCCTTGTTGTTATAATAACCTCCACTCTTTTCTGAAGATGTTCCACTAGATTTTGAGTGTGGTTGTGGAGATTTGTGCTCATTTGGCACCAAGGTCATTAGTAAAGTAGGTTGTATGTTGATGTAGTGTGAGGAGGAGTGGGACGCAGGCAGTGTTCCAATTTATACCAAAAATGTGTGAGTATACAGATACTATCCACACACACACACACACACACACACACACACACACACACAGATCAGGCATTATGACTTTATAACATGACCAGTGAAGTGAATAACACTGATTATCTCTTAATCATGGTTAGTGGGTGGGATATATTCATCAGCAAGTCCTCAAAGTTGATGTGTTAGGAGCAGGAGAAATAGGAACGTGTAAGGATTTGAACAAGTTTGACAAGGTTTTAAATTGTTATGGCTAGACGACTGTGTTAGAGCATCTTCAAAACTGCAGCTCTTGTGCGATTTTCCTGGCCTGCAGTGGTCAGTATTTATAAAAAGGAATCATCCAAGGAAGGAACAGTGGTGAACCAGCAACAGTGTTATGTGCGGCCGAGGCTCATTGATTCACATGGGAAGTGACGGCTGGGGCACGTTGTCCGATTCAACAGATGAGCTCCTGTAGCTCAAATTGCTGAAGAAGTTAATGCTGTTGATGCGCTACATTTTTGCAGCAAAAGAGGAACAATACAATATTATGCAAATGTAGGTAAAGTTATGCCTGATTGTTGTAAATATTTGCAACATTCAAAACCTTGCTGTTATTTGCTAATTTAATAAACCTCTTTATTGAGGTTTAGGGGTGGGTGTCTGAGGAATGCCTTTCAAATTCATAATAATACTGACATCAGAGCCTTTGTGATAAACCGCTGTTGCCTCTTTTTCTTTCTTTTCCATTCTATTTTGTCATGTCTCTCTTCTGTTCTGGAGAGCCTTCCATTACAGCTTAACCTGTTACAAAGCAATGACATTGGAGACTTGCTCAGAAAAATGCTAAATAAGCATAACCAATCTGATCATCATGTAATGGTATGAACTGATATATAGATTGATATTATTTAAGTTTACATTACTTACTGCCGGTTTTACCCCGTTTTGCTTTTACCCCTCAGCGACCTCATCCTATTCAGTACTTTTCTTTCTTTCCACATAGCCTTCTTTTTTCTCATTTTTTTTTTTCACTTTTCAATCTCCCCAACGCCTGTTTTGATCACCAAATACCTTCCATTTCCGCTGTCTTCTTTTTCTTATTGTTCTTTTTCTCTCTGCTTTACTGACAAAAAATGTCCAATATTTCTGACAGAAGCTGTCATCTTGTCCTGCAAATAACCGAATTCCTTCAACAGAAAACACTGCTTGTAGAAAAGTAGATCTTTTTTTTTTTTCACCCCACTGCAGACGTATATGCCTGCACTACCTTGGCTTCCCCAAGGCTGTATTAAACTCTTGACATTGAATCATGTTCAGTACATTCTAGAAAAAATTACCTTTGCTTTCTTTTTTTTTCCTCCTCTTCTGCAGGGGTATTCCGGGCAAGAAATGTGGGAGCATCATATTTACAGCGGAGGAGCTTAGCAATTGCAGGGTCAGTGTTTTACAAACACACACACACACACACACACACACACACACACACACACACACACACACACACACACACACACACACACACACACAAACATTAAACCATGCCATTAGAAACATGAGATTTCTATTTTCTTTTCTTTTTTATAACATATGTCTGGAGATGAGACCATCTTTGTCACACACACACACACACACACACACACACACACACACACACACATTGACAAGCATTGCATTCCTCATTCGAAACTATAACAAATACATTTGTCACTGTAAGCGCACACTGTTACTTTGTACAATCAATACTGACAGCTGCACTAACCAGCAGGAGGTTCATTTTTCACGCAGCACTTTTCAGGTGCAGCCTTAAATAATTCCACTGTCTGAATCATTTGAAGTGACACTTCCTCTTACATCTCTGTAAGGACATGCGTTGTCTGCTGCTGTTGTCTGAGGGAATTCATATACAGTGCCCTCCAGAATTTTATATATTTACAGTGCCATTTCAGAATCTGCTATATGCTACTGTTTAGATTTGTTTTTACTCTGTAATAGTATCAACAACATACCGTATATTTGCTTATTTTTTATGGTATTAAGACAAACCGAAAACCCCATGAGGGAAATTATTAAAATCATCGATGCTAGAACGAAATACTCTTAATGACAAGCCCCAAACCAGTTGCAAACTGTTTATATAAATTCATCTCCATTGTTTTTGAGTTTAACCCTCCACAAAAATCTCATGGATCTTTGGTCTGTGAGGAACCATCCTCACCTGGAGTGAGTGGTCTTCAACTGGATAGAACTCCATCCAGAAATAGGGCATCAGGAGGTTCAGGCTGGTCCGTAAAGTAGAAGGACACAGGATCTCTGGTACTTTAGAAGTGTGTGTAGTTCAGTAAAGAGAGAGGAATAGAGAGTTGTATTCATGCAGAATAATGGATATTTAGCATACAAGGCCATTAGTATGTATGAAGAACTTGAGCTATTCCTTTTCACAGTGGGGCTGTCCTCTCAGACTGTTATATCCTTGTCCAGGTTCAGTCTTTTTAATTTTTTTTTAAACCTGGATCATGAGTTTTTCCAAAATGTAATTTCTTCTCAGTTTATTAAAGCCAGTATAAAGTGAATGCTACTGTATTATTGGGAATGTTAGTTGGAAGTGAATATTCTTATCCATCTATATTTAAGACTAATGCTCAATATTCCTTGTAGAATTTCGGGTTTTCCCAAATGAAATGAAATGACCAACGTGAAATAACCGTGGTGATTACGTTAGGCGTGGCTTTAAAACAGTGTTTCTACTTAATACTGTGACAGAAGTTCAAAGCCAGGCATTGTCAAAGATTTGCGAGCGAAGATAGTCTGTAAAACATTTAGTACGATCCTCTAGCAGTGTGGTTGCTGCTACAACTTACGTTTACTGAGTAGCCAGTAAAAATACAACATGAAATGACTTATTGATCAACATGACATGGTGCTGAAACTTAAATTCAATGTAGGCAAAAATGGGCTAAAAGGAATACAGTATGCGGGATTCCAATAAGAAAGGAAGGTCAGGGATTTGTGGGAGCAGAGGTCTCGCTTGTCTGACGTGTCCTCTTGTAATCTGACCGCATCAAGAAGAATACTGCATGGAAACAAATAGTGAAGGAATTTCTCCTTCCATGTGGGAAGCAAGCAAGCTGTACAAGTTCAGTACGATTCAATAGGTGTTATGATCGTAGTCTACACAGCCGTCATACCCAAGTTTATTAGATTAATGTCACACAGTGCGATTTGTAATTATCTTATAAGATTGCTAAAATCGCTGTAGAATTCATAAGAGGCATCTCGGGCCAGTGTCTTAGTCGGCCAGTGCTTCCTAAAGGTTAATAAAGAAACAGATGTGTGAACATTTGCATTTACACAGATTTGCCCTTTGCCCCAAATGTAGTGCTTCCTCAGAGACATGTTTGGTGTCTAAAATTACTTTTGGAGCAAAGAGATTGTATGTATCTAACAAGTTAAAAATCTTTTGTCTGCCTTAAACCATTTCCAGTACTTCAGTTGCATTAAATTTTCCACTTATTAAAAAACCACGCTCGTTACTTTAGTTTTAATCTATTCGGTGACATGATCGATATTTTTTTCCTCTCATTGCGTGCCGTTTTCAGCCCATCAATCTATTTCCTGTTATTGCGTTGCTTTTTCAACCCACCACTAGTGTATCATTAGCCATTCACTCATAGACATTTAAATGCAAAACTGTTCACGCAACTCCAGTCCTAAGGCATTGCAGTGAACTGTTTATATTAACTCCAGTCCAAATTCATCTTCATGGGTCCTGAGTTTAACGCTCCAGTGCAATCTCGTGGATCATTAGGCTGTGCATGTGGACCACCCTCAGCTGCAGCGAGTCTTCAATTGAAGACAACTCTGTCTAGAAGTAAGGTGTCAGAATGAATCAGGCAGGCTTGTAAAGAAAAAGCGACAGGATCACTGGTACCTCAGAAACATGTGTAGCTTGAAAGAGAGAGAGAGAGAGAGAGAGAGAGAGAGAGAGAGAGAGAGAAGGAGAGGGGGAAACATGTAGAGAGTAACATGGATTATTAGCTATCCTTATAGTTATATATAGTTAAGAACACTGTGCAGTGTGAATAAAGTGCAAGTAGGGTCGCTCACAGTAGAACCAGGGGTGTAAAAAGTACCTGAAAATCATACTTAAGTGAAAGTATAGATTTCTTACTGCAAAAGTTACTACAAGTTTAAAGTCACCAATTCCAATATGACTTGAGCCAAAGTCTTAGAGTATGCAAAACGTAATTGGTAATGTAAAAAGGATATTGAATATATATATTGAATCAGTAAAAGTTGCTTATATCTTTGATATTTAGTAAAACTAGAAAGTAGACAATTGATTATTTAAGTATAGTAATGAAGTACATTAACTCAAACACTTTGCACCGCTGAGCAGAAGTAAAAGGGAGAACCAAAAAGCAGCATAGACATGAGGGAGCTCTGGGATATAAGGTGGCCAGCCACTCCACTATCAGTGAATGTGTCAGAGTGGTGGGATACATCATCCAAACATCCCAGTTCACCATGATGAACTGGTGTCCACAAATCGTCAGTCTCCATATAATGTTCATACAATCGGTGTGGTGTTGACTGTGATAAAAGTGAAGTGTGCTATTGCACCAGTAATGTATATACAAAATGTGTATATGTAGATTGGATGGATGGTTTACATGCACTTACTTGACACATTGGTACATCTGCAGTTTGAAAAAATTAGGTAGTCATGTGTCAAGTCTATTTTTAATTCACATGTCAAATGGGGCACATTGGTGTTGAGTTTATTGCACAGCTGAATATTTTAACCCTATGAAACAACCATGTTTGTAATGTACTGTGGAACCTTATAAACACAAGGAATCCCTACTTATTTATTTGTTTGTATGTTTAAGGAGAACGTATATTATCACTGTGCAGTGTATAGTGAGTGCATTTGATTCATGAACCTTGTAGATCTGTTACAGAAGCAAAAAAATACTTGCATGCGAAGCAAACATCGAGCACGCGTTTTATTGACTATCGATTACATGAATTGAATTGAAGGATCTGTATGGTCTTTCATGCGACAGGATATTGCCACCATGCAGCTCTGTGCCAACAAGCTGGATAAAAAAGATTTCTTCGGGAAATCGGACCCTTTTCTGGTGTTCTATCGCAGCAACGAGGACGGCACGTAAGCAACAGCTACGACCTGATGCTTTTTTTTTCTTTTCTTCAAATGAACAGTATGAATGATTCCAGCATGGTCTTTTAAATGTATTTCCTACAGAGAAGGTAGACCGGTGCATATGAAAATGTTCATTATATTTTGTTCTGTTAGTTTTAACTCAAATGATATGTCCTGGTAATAATTTGATTGCTCTCAGAGCTCTTAGGAACAGATTTCTTTGACTCGCTATGGCGCTTTGTTATAGGTTCACCATCTGCCATAAAACAGAGGTGATCAAAAACACTCTGAATCCAGTGTGGCAGCCCTTCACCATCCCCGTACGAGCTCTGTGTAAAGGAGATTATGACAGGTGAGGATTGGACAATGCACACACACACACACACAAACACACACACAGAACTCTCACTTTCTGTTCTTGTTGCTGTTACTATTTGCTGCTTGGTGATTTATATTCTCACCCACTCAGCCCTCTTGCTGAAGTGCTAGCCCGAGATTTTCCATACTTTGGCTAGTTTGAAAACGTTGCCCACGTGTTGTGTAGCTGTGCGATTCGGATGCAGCCATGCTGAGAATGAGCCGGCATCTGACAGCTTTGTCTCCGCCACACCGAGTGTAAATCCAGCAATGATAGATGGAAAAAAATAAATGGGAAGACAGTTGGACAAAGACAATGCCTTTTTACATTGACTCTGTCCTTATATTGAACATTATTGAAACGTTAAAATCTTATTTCTCAAATAAAATGTATTTATCTATTTTTTTTTCCAAATCCAGAACAGTTAAAGTCGACGTCTACGACTGGGACCGAGATGGAAGGTACTGTATCTTATGACAATGTGTTTCTCACAGTTTGAACCTGAGTTCTTCTGCTAGGACATGTTCCTGTTTCAGCATCACTTATGTTCACTCCTGGAACATTTCTTTCAACCACTCGTTCACACCTGATGGGATCAGTGTGTACGCCTCCTACACTCCTGATTCCTGAGTCACGTGCACGTGCACGTTCTCTCCAGAATTTCCAGTTTATTTTCAAACTGTAAAGTAGAACTACACTTTATTTATTTATTTTATTTACAATTGTTCATTTATTGAATGTTAAAATATTGAAAATATCAATGACACTGTGGCTGCAACTGACTTTAAATGTGTAACATCAGAAGGCTGGACAAATAGAATCCGGTGACCAATACAAAATAACTTGTGGTGCAGTGAGATTCTTTATGGTGTATTTTAGAGGCAGTTATTTGAATTTTTTTTAATTTTCCCATTTTCTTTTCTAGTTTTGTCTCCTGACTATCCCTTGGTTGTTGCACGAAAGCTTGCAATTCTGACAAAATCCGATGTTAATGCATGCTTTGATGGAATTTTTATCTTTTCTTTGGAGTATACAGTGGGTGCATAACATCAATATTAATTGTGAAATAATCTTCTATCCCAGGAACACTAGGTATGACGCCGAATGATACGCTATTTTGTTTTAGGTCACCATACCCACACATACACACATAGGAAATTTAGACAAGCTAATTAACCTAGCAGGATTTGAAAGAAAAATGAAAACAGAAAGAACATTCAGAACATTTTTACTCAGTAACACAGTAACTGCTTTATAACGGCAAGGGTCAAAGTAGCTTCTTGGGACACTGGGTGGGATACTAGTTTAAGGCATTTTTTGGTCATTTGAGGAAAACAGAGAATTCGGAATAAACAGGATGGACACACATGGACAGGGGGTTATCATGTTAACGTTGTTGTATAATAATATATTAGCAGTTGAATATCTGCAACAATTTTCAAGCAGTTGAAGAGAAAGTAGTGTTATAGACACACACTGATAACATCATACTGGTGGTGACTGATTGGCTGAAAAAAATGTTTTTCCAAAAACATTTGCTTTTATGGCATTTGGAAGACGTCCTTATCCAGAGCAACTTAAAATGAACTAATTTCTACAACTGAGCAGTTGAGAGTTAAGGGCCTTGCTCGGGGGCCCAACAATTTTGATGAGAAGTCCACCAGTGACAAATTCTGATTCTTTTTAAAGAGCAAATGTTCATTAACAGATTATTGCATAGATCTCTGGATAGAGAATTATCCATTATTTAATCATAATTATTGAATTAATTTGTTTCTCAGTCACGATTTTATTGGCGAGTTCACCACTAGCTACAGAGAGCTGTCTCGGGGCCAGAGCCAGTTTAACGTCTACGAGGTGAGTGAAAAGCTCATGCGTTTGTACTAAATGCAATGTCATTAACCTTTCTGAGATGCCGATTGTAACAATAAGTCCCCGCAGAAGTCATTCTGGTATTGTAGCATTTTGCTGTGTCTTGTTTTAGGTCCTCAATCCTAAAAAGAAGGGCAGGAAAAAGAAATACATCAACTCTGGCACAGTAAGTAGGATGGCCTGTCAAAGTGCCCTCTGCTAGAAATTAATTTTCTTAATTATACTTATTATCTAATCTTTCATTTTCTTTCCAGGTGACGCTTTTGTCCTTCAAAGTAGAATCAGAGTACACTTTTGTGGACTTCATCAGGGGCGGGTGAGAGCTTTGTTCGAGCTGCAATTTAAATTAAACAGATATTTATGCATCTGCGTCATTCTGTACAATGGGCCTTATTTATCAAGCTGAATGTGAACGATTTCTTCATAAATCGATTTTACGAGTGTTTACACATGCAGTTTGGTATTGAAAATCCTGCAACTTGGAGAAAAGGTTTGCATCCTACTTGTGCTCCTAAATGTATAAATATTCACATAAGAAAGCTAACTTATGCAAACCTCTACTTCAGGTCATATCATTAGCATGGATTACTGCACTATTGTATGTTGTATTTCCTGCCTTGTGAAAATTCTTTTTTATCATGTTTACAGCATTTAGCAAACGCCTGAGTAACTTACAGACTCGCACAATTCACTAAGTCTGGTACTAAAAGCACCATCGAGAATATCATATGATAACCAAATGTTAAAATGATTGTCTTAAATTAAAGATGCTCTATAAGAAGGTGAGCCAACAAAAACCCATAAAACTGAGAAATAATAAGAGATTGGGTTAGTCTGCACATTATACATTATATGGACAAATGTTTGTGGACATCTGAGCATAACATTTGTTTGCGCTTTCTGAACATCCCATTTCACATTTAGCTGTTAGAAAAATCTCCACTCTTCCTTGGAAGATGTTCCACTAGATTATTTGTGTCCTTGAAATTAAGTGAGATTGATGTAGCCATCATAATGAAACCATAATCTTGATTTGTGCGCAGTGGCATTGTCATGCTGGAGCAGCTTTGGGTCTCCTAGTTGATTTAAAGGAAAAATATAATCCTATCGCATCCAAAGACGTCCTATACAATCGTGTGCCTCCAATTTTGTGGTTCCATATGGCTAGAAATTTCAGGTGTCCCAATTCTTTTGTCCATACAGTGAATTTCCTTTGTGCATTAGACAAAAAAAACAACCTTTTGAAATGTTTGTGAATCCACAAATCTTAGACATGACATTTGGACATTAAAAAAAGATTGATAAATGAGGCTCAATAGTAAACTAATTTTAATCATATAGTTATCAATCTGATTTAATTCAACTATTCCAATACGTCCAAATCCAATGAGTGAAATCTGTTCAAATTTTAAAACAGGACTCAGCTGAACTTCACAGTTGCCATAGACTTCACTGCTTCCAACGGTGAGCTTCTGTGTCTTATTATTAGTTCTGACATTTGTATTATAACTTCAGGTTTTGACTACTGTGTATTGCAACATGCAGTTTCTAACTCTGTGTGTGTGTGTGTGTGTGTGTGTGTGTGTGTGTGTGTGTGTGTGTGTGTGTGTGTGTGTGTGTGTGCGCACGCACATTGCAGGTAACCCAGCCCAGCCCACATCTCTCCACTACATGAGTCCGTATCAGATGAATGCCTACGCAATGGCTTTAAAAGCAGTTGGTGAAATCATTCAGGATTACGACAGTGACAAACTTTTCCCCGCTTATGGCTTTGGGGCAAAAATTCCTCCTGATGGAAACGTCTCACATGCCTTTCCTCTGGTGAGCTGCACCTGAAAAGTACAGAGCTTTTAACCATACAGACAGGTCGAAGATGATATTCTGTCGATGATGAGCTTTAACTGCTGCCGTTTTACACATTAAAACATTTCACTCACTATCAATTACTCAGCCAGAATGAAGAACATCTTTGATAAAATTAGAGAACTTGTATTTAACCATCATCTCGATATTCTACATAATGAACATGTTATTTGATTGTTAATAAAAGTTTGTGGTTCACTGATAATTTATTAAATCATTCATTGATTTTCATATGTTTGCTTGGAAAATCCTATTAGGGTGAACATTAACTAACAGAGATGTGTGTCATTTTTTAGTTTTGTAATCTAAAAATTAAAAACTTTTCAAATACATTTAATTGAACTGGACAAAAAAAAGACAACTCACTTTTTTTCAGCCATATGAATCTCCTCCCCAAACTCTTAGCACAAAGTAGGAGACACACGAGTGTATAGGAGTTAATATTCCCTTCACTTGAACTAATACATCCAAACCTGTTCCAGCATTACTTTACCTCTGTGCACAAAGCCAGCTTCATGACTATATGGTTTTCATGGGTTTAAATGGAAGATCTCAAGTGGCCTTCTATAGAAGTCTGACCTCAACTTTACTGAACATCTGTGGGATAAATTGGAACACTGACTGCACCCCAGGTCTCCTCACTCTACATTAGTCCTCTACAACAGAAATCTCCACAAGTTCACTCCAAAATCTAGTAGAACACCTTCTTTAGATGAGTGGAGTTATTATGACAGCAAATAGAGACTAAATGTGTAATGGGATTTTCAAAAAATCACTCGTACCAATATTATGGTCATGTATCCAAAAACAAATAAATAGTGTTATTTGTATTGGTCAATTTAATTTCCCCTTAATTGAAGCTAAGCTGTAAAACGTCAAACAAAAAATTTAAAATAACAAATCACTGTTGATCATTTTAACTAGACCTTTATTCGGTTTCTTATCTCCTATTATGAATGGTGAACTTGTCAATAAAACACATTAACCAAATTTTTTTGTATGCTGCTGTAGAACTCAGACTGCGAGAATGCTAACTGTGTGGGAATTGAGGGAGTTCTTGAAGCGTATTACGAATGTCTGCGAACGGTGCAGCTCTACGGCCCCACCAACTTTGCTCCTGTCATCAGCCAGGTGGCAGAGTAAGTGACAATCTTTCTTACGTCACCCTTTCTTTTTCTATCTATTTGTTCTCTATTTATTAATAAGCTCAGCCTGAAGTCTTCAGAATCTCTCAACACTCACACATTCAAATCTCTATCTGGATCCTGATGAAAAAAAAAATTAACAATATTTGTCTAGTTAATCTAAAAAAAATTATATTACCGTAATTTCCGGACTATTAAGCGCACCCATATATAAGCCGCACCCACTGAATTTTACAAAGATTTTTATTTTGAACATAAATACGCCGCACCTGTCTATAAGCCGTCTACACTGAAACTAATGAACTTTACACAAGCTTTAATGAAAGACAGTGTCTGTTACATGGTGTAACGGGTAAAATATGTTGTGGCTCCTTTAAGAGCAGAGCGGCATTTTGAGAATAGGCTGCCGCAGCATTTTTCCGGTATTACTGCGTGTGTGCAAGATCGAGGAATATGTCCTTATTATTTTCTGATGCTCAGTTCTAAGTTTCTTTGACTAACCCGTAACGCTGTTGCCAAGAAAAATAAAAAAGCACGAGTTTTAGAAACCTGTCTGTGCTTAAATGATTATTGTTGCAACTGGAGTTAGTGAGTAAACAGCAGGTCAAACACCAGAGGAACCTCATCCATATTTAGGATGTGGTGAAGTCTGATTCAGTGGGAGCGCATCTGATTTAATATAAAGAGTTTAATTGGTTCACCTGAACCCGTTCTGCAATTTCATTGGTCTAATGTTATGTCGCTCAGTTTTTTGGCTTGAATCTTGTGAAACCGGGAAAAACCCAGGAAAAATCCATAAATTAGCCGCTTCGTTGTTTAAGCCGCGGGGTTCAAAGCGTGGGAAAAAAGTAGCGGCTTATAGTCCGGAAAATACGGTAACAAATAATCAACATAGTTTGTGTTTGTTGCACCCATAACTGTATTTAAGCCACAGTTCCTCAAAATTGGGACGCTAAGGATGCTGAGATGTGTGCCAGTAGAACAGGCTGAAAAATATTATTCGAAATAGAGATAAAATCAGCTAATGAATCTATAAATTTTCAAAATCATGTTGAATGTCTGTGAACTTCGTGACTGATAATACAAAGCGTTTCTTCGTTTGTTTCGTTTGTTTCTGTCTCTGGTGTAAAAGCTTGTTCCACCTTTCACAGGGCCGCAGCAGGCGTAACGGACGGCTCGCAGTATTTTGTGTTGCTCATGATCACAGATGGAGTCATCTCCGACATGGTGCAGACTAAAGAGGCCGTGGTCAATGTAAGTCTCTTCCACTTTTATTTCCATCATCCTTTACTGCAGCTTCCAAATTTGAGTTTTCTCTCTGTTTGTCTCATTCTCTTTCTCTCTCACTCTCTCCCTCTACAGGCTTCCTCCCTGCCCATGTCAATCATCATTATTGGAGTGGGGCCTGCCGAGTTTGATGGTGAGTGTAGAAGACTTTGAATTTATGAGCTACTCAGGTATAGAAGATACCAGACCAGAGAAAAATACACAATAAACTTTCTTTCGGCTTCTCCCATTAGGGGTCACAACAAATATGTACTAAATGGCATATTCGAAAAGCACATATTAATCTTTAGATCAGGTGTCTATAAACCTTTGTCCATACAGTGTATGTACACAAGTATTTTTTTTTTTAAATGGTATTGTGAAGAGAAAAATACACAATACAATTTTGAAAAGAAAAACTCGTGTACATACACTGTATGGACAAAGGTTTATAGACACCAGACCTAAAGATTAATATGTGCTTTTCGAATATGCCATTTAGTACATATTTGCTGTTATATTAACATCCACTCTTTTGGGAAGATGTTCCACTTGGTTTAGGAGTGTGCTTGTGGAGATTTGTGAGAGATTCTTTAATCCACAAGGATGTTAGTAAAGACAGGTACTGATGTTGAGGATGCAGTCAGCATTCCAATGGTGTTCAGAAGAAATGAGGTCAGTTGCTTTGTTCACACATTGTCATGCTGGAAGTTTAAGTAAAGGCAGTTTTCATGCTACACATCCAAAGACATCCTATACTGTATACTGTGTGCCTCCATTTTGTATTAAAGTTTGTGAAGAACCATATATGGCTGGAAAAGTCAGGTGTCACAATACCTTTGTTCATATAGTGTAAAAACCAGAGCAACTGAAAGCTCTGATAAGTGCTGCAGAATCCCATAAAAGGTAATAATGTTACATTATAAAGTAGGTGATTTAAGTTATGTGCATTAATATAAATTCTGTGAAGGGGATGACTAAATTAGTCTTTTTTCTTTTCAAGAAAGTGTCTAACGTAGCACATTGTGTTTCTGCCCTCAACAAAAATGTTGATTGAAGTAAGTTGTTGATTGATGTTTCCTCTATCAGCCATGGTGACTGAGGAAACATCACCTGCTGAACATGTTCACGGCAGGATATCATCTTTATTTGTTAGGTGGCTGTTCCTTATCACAAGAATATGGACGAAAAGACTGTATCTTGTATGATCTCAGAGGAAAAATTCAGACATCTATTGAAAAGTAAAATATTTCTGTACCTCTGTGCTCTGGTCACATGATCACTCAAAACTGGTATGCCAGACAAGCCTTGCTCTAGATTCCTGCTGTGCGTCTTTTCCTGAATATTCTCCTGTTTTTGTTACATTATTTTGTCCTGTAGGGGAGAAGAATATTCAAGAAGCTTTCTTACTGGTTTGGTTTTGTTCGTGTTCGTGTTGCATGCAATACATGCATAATAAATTAATATGTACTGCAGCAGGGCAGTGTGTTGACTGCTTTGTGGTACCAAAATAAAAGCTGTGCCTGCTCTTCTCTGTGCAGCGATGGAGGAGTTGGACGGTGATGAGGTGCGGGTGTCCTCCCGGGGTCGTGATGCAGAACGGGACATTGTTCAGGTGCATATCACTTCAACAGTTTTTTCGATTTCTTGCTTCTCAACCCACATTTACCCTGTAACATTTTTCATGTTCACCTTCCCCAGCTGAATTGTCACAAATGTGATTTAATGCCTTGATGTAACACAAATCTGATTTTTTAAGGCCTTTGTGTGCACACAAAATCGAATCTTTTTAAATCTGACCTGAACCACATAGATCAAATATGTATCCAGTAAATGGCACTGCAACAGTTAAATGGGAATTTTGTGTCTGAATGAAAAGTTACAGTTATTCACCCCAAAGCCCCTTGTGTGTTTTCATCTTACACTGTATCAATGGACCATCATTGCCTCGTTTATACAATACACATACCTCATTTACGCATTTGACCCTTTAATGGTTATGTTATCACTCATCTGTTTTAAGGATTTTTTTTCATGTTGGAGAACCTGAACATTTGCAGTAGGAATTAAATCTATAAATGGTAAACATCTCCTGGCAGAAATCTTCTCCATATCAGTTTATTAGGATTAGAAAAAATATATGTACTGTATGTACGCCACACAACAGTAATTTTAGGGCAATAACATTAGACCAATGACCAATTAAGTTTTGATATACTAGAAACCTTAAAACAATATAAGCTGTAATACACTTGATGGCCACTGAGCAGCCATAACATTATGACTACCTGCCTAATATTGTGTTGGTCTATATATATATATATATATATATATATATATATGTTTTAGTTGATCTTGCATCTTGTTTTATGTCTCTCAGTTTGTGCCGTTCAGGGACTACATCGACCGCTCGGGAAATCAGGTGTTAAGCATGGCTCGTCTGGCCAAGGATGTACTGGCTGAGATCCCAGAGCAGCTCCTGTCTTTCATGAAGAGTCGTGGCATCGACCCCAGGCCTGCTCTGTCCCACTCCCCTACACCACATATCCACGTACATCTCTGATCCTAGATCCAGCTCCTGTTCACACTACAGGTTAATGGATATACTAACTTTCCATTCATCTATGACTGAAATATTAACTGTATAATATAGTCTAGTTGGATGTGGTTACATCAGCCTTTGATGGTAATAGTCACCATGTTTGTCATCGGTTTTCACTTACTCAGGTTATAAGTATTGTCTTGTCTTCATTGGCTGTATGACATCACTGTATATCGCTCTCAAATTCTCTGTAAACTGTAGATGTACGTCCAAGATGGATGGTTTAACACATGCACATTTCATGTCTTTAACATGTAGTGCAGCACCTTGCAATTATTTATTTTATTCCCTATAACCTTCCTCAGCTGTGTTCACTCTTACAGTAACATCTCTCACACTCTCTGTCTTTGTTTTTCTTTTTCTCTTTAAACAGATTGCAAACTCGTATACATTCGGCCTTTACCCGTCCACAAAGAATCAGTGGTGTAAATAAGTGCAGCATTTTCTAACTGAAGGTTTTTTTTTTTTAACAGAAATGAACCAGGCATTGTTGAGAAAAAGAAGAACTAGGGACATTGTTTAGTCTTGAAGGCACATAATAACCCTGATGAGTTTTCTTACATTTACTTAATATGAATGTCTTCACAATAATTTTTACATTCAGTTACAAATGTAGTTCAATTTAACGCTGGGCAATGTCCATGGCACAAGTTAGTTATTTGTGATATAACAGGTATAAAAAGTGGTTCCCTCATCAGCCTCTTGTTTTCTCACAAGGCAAAAAAATGTCATGTTACTGAGAAACTGTCAAGCGCAAAATCCCGAACACGTCCCCCAGGCAGAAATACTTAAAAGATCGGTTTACTGTCTGACTGTCAAGAAGCGCTGACGCAGGAGTCTGCAAGAAGCTTCACCCGAATGTCTTCATTTGTTTAACTTAAGTTATGCAAGACCTGTTCATGTTTGTGGCATGGTAACATTTTACACTGAAAAATACTGTTGCATAAAAAATAGGTATCTAACCAGGAATAAGCAAACAGTCTGATTATTATTTTAACTAAAATAATCAATATTTATTACTTATGATACAGGGATATTATTGACCTGATTTCTCTGTATGCCTTGTCTGGATAAATAACAACACTACACTGTACCATGTACTGTATGTTAGAGACTGAGGTATATATATATTTAGGTTGACCTATACTATATGGACTAAAGTATTGCAACACCTAACTTTTCCAGCCATTTGTGCTTCTATCCCAAACTGTTCCCACAATGTTAGAAGAACAGAATTGTATAGGATAGTAGATGTGGTGTGGTTGAAATAGCGGGACCCAAACCTATTCCAGCATGATGCCCCTGCGCACAAAGCCAGCTCCATGATGATATGCTATACATCGTCTTCAGTGGAAGATGTTCCGCTATAAACCTCTGACCTCAACCCTATCGATCACCATTGGTATGAACTTGAATGCTGACTGCACCCCAGCCCTCCTCACCTCACCTCCATCAGTATTTACACCCATGTGACTGAACGAGCACAAATCTCAACAAAATTTAGTGGAACATCTTTCCAGAAGAGTAAGGGTTATTATAACAGCAAATCAGGACTAAAAGTGGATATATAATGTATATAATGAAATGTAGCTTCAGTATCTTTAGTAGTTCTTATAACATAGACAGAGTTCGCTAAAAGCAAAAAAAAGGTTCTGTGATATGCATGACTCTATAAAAAAAAAACTTACACTTTTGTTACTTATGAAATAAGGAACAGTATTTAACAGTATTGGCATGAAAATAATGATTTATTAGAACCATTAATGTATACCTTCAATTTTCCTTGAGGCAGGCACTTATTTTTAAAAACAAAAGGGCCCGATTGGTTGTACATACAAAACACAACACCACAGAGGGATTAGTGTTTGGGAGTTGAGAATATTATGTTAATAATGGTTCATGGATGAGACACACTGAATCAGCCTTTAACTCAGGACATGTTGAAATACTTGCATTGTATTGAAAAGGTATATGGTATTATATTGTATTATAAAACGCAGTAATTACACAGCATTTTGCATGAATATGTCTGCACAACCCGCTCTTATATTCCTGAACGTTTTCTCATTTCCCAACCAAATCAAATGTTGCATGGTTCAATCTCATACAGTGAGACAACATACAGCCTAAACAATTCTATTTATACAAGTTTTTTTGTGCTTGTGCGACATCTTGTGGTGAACATTGTAGTCACATGTAAAAAAGAAAAAAGAAAAAAAAAAGGGAAATATATAAACCCTTTATATCTAGCTTAGTGTTAGGATGTGATTCAGGTTCGTTTTTTCCATTACCATCAGTGTCTTACTACTTTTTTTTTAATAAAGCATGTATGACGTAAATGTCGTCAGAAGATTTTTATCTGAGATCTGAAAATGAGGCTTTAGAAGTTTATCAGAGCTTTCATTTTTTCAGGATTTATACTTTGTTGATTAAAAGTAAACCAATTGCAGAAACATTATAATAATAGTTAAATTGTTAGTAAAGCAGTATCTATTTAGAACACTCTCATAACACACATAAGTCCCAATTTTAATACATTATTTATAAAAAATAAAATAAATAAAAAGCCAAAAACAAATAATCAGGAAATAATTGACATTGGCATAAAGTAGATATTTATCTTTTTTTACAAAATAAACTATGACACATGAGAGGAACCAAAGCTGTACTATGGTCAAGGGAAGTAAAAAGGCAAAATGTGTAAAATGGGACAGATTGGTTGCACATACACGTTTTGTAAGAATGCTTTGAGACACCATGTCCATTGTGGAAAACGCTACACAAATAAACTTGAACAACACAACACCAATGAAGGACGAGTGTTTGTCCTAAGAATATTAGCAGTGTTTGGAAGAGAAGCATATAACGCTAAATTGTCTGTATTATGATGTGACAGCACACTGTATTAGCCATTAGCACATGTTGAAATAATGGCTTTTTCTCCTTCTTCTACTTCTTTCGGCTGCGCCCATTAGGGGTCGCCACAGCGGATCATCAGTCTCCATACCACTCTGTCTCTTTTAAACCAGTCTTCCCTCACCACATCCATAAACCTTATTCCTCTCTTCCTTCCTCCTGGTGGCTCCATAATCAGCATTCTCCTACTGATATACTCCTTGTTCCTTGTCCAAACCATCTCAATCAGGCTTCTCACCCTTTGTCTCCAAAACGTCCTACATGCGTTGTCCCTCTAATAAACTCATTTCTAATCCTGTCCATCCTCATCACTCCCAATGAAAACCTCCAGCTCCACCTCCTGTCTTTTTCTCAATGCCACTGTCTCTAATCCATACATCATCTCAGGTCTCACCACAGTCCTATAAACTTTCCCTTTCACTCTCACAGATACTCTTCTATCACAAATCACTCCTGCTATCGCTCTTCTCCACCCACTCCACCCTGCTTGCACTCTTTTCTTCACTTCTCTAACACACTCTCCATTACTTTACACTGTTGACCCCAGGTACCTAAACTCCTCCACCTTCTCCACCTCTTCTCCACTGCCCTTCCTCTCATTTACACACATGTACTCTGTCTTACTCCTGTCTTACATGTTGGAATATTGGCACTGTACTGAAAATAGTTATTAAGCGCACCATTTATATATATATATACACACACACACACATTATATACCGTATATAAATATATATATATATATATATATAAGGCAGGATGTACAGTAAGGTAATGTACATTGTACAGATGTTATATACAGTGTTTTTACAGTGATAACGGTGTGGTGTAAAGTTCAGTAGCATGGTGGTGGATGAAAAAAAGCTGTCCCTGAACCTTGTGGTTCTGGTGCGTATGTTCCTGTATCTCCTTCTTGATTAAAGGAGGTTAAACAGTTTGTGACTGGAATATGAAGAGTCCTTGATGATTATTTGAGCTCTGCACAGACATCTGCTGTGGTGAAGGTGCTCAGTGGCAGGTAGATGGGTGCCAGTGATGTGTTGGGCGATTGTGACCCCCCCTTTGCAGGGATTTACGTTCACACACAGTGAACCTCCGTACCATACAGTGAGGGAGTTTGTCAGGATGCTTTTGATGATGCAGCGGTAAAAGCTCTTTAGAATCCCTGGGGACAGATGAGCTTTAAGACTCCTCAAGAAGTACAAGGCATTGTTGTAGCTTTCTAACCAGAGCTGAAGTGTTCTGATGCCAGGAGAGATCCTCAGAGATGTGAACTAACAAGAGTTTAAAACCTCTCCACCTCAGTCCTATTCATGTAGCTTGAGAGGGGTCTCCTGCTGTTAGATTTCCGAAAGTCCACAATGAGCTCTTTAGTCTTCAGGAAACCTTTCAAACATCTTTTACAGTTGTATTAAAAAAAATAATTATTAACACTATTTTACTTCTTTGTCCACCAATGCCTCACTTGGACTACATGCAAAATGTTAAATACAACATAAAAAAAAAAAAGGGGGGGGGGGGTGTTTATCTAAATTAAGAGTCTGAACTGATTTGCTTTTTTTTATTGAACACAAATGCTTTACTTAAATCGGAGTTGTAGAATGTGTTCAGCTCATCATGACTTTCCTTTAGGAGCAATCAGAAATGGTGAAGTCCAGTTTCTGCCAAAGGTAAAAAAAACAAAAAATAAGCATATATGAAGGTTTGGAAATAAAACTGAGTCTAATCTAGAAAACACAATGCTTTTTACAGCAAACAAACACTTTCTGATCAGACAAACCATTTGTTAATGTAAAAACATTTTAAACCCCCTCTAATAACCAGTCAAAATATAGTTAACAAGTGATCATAATCAGACATAAACAATAGTCTTTTAAAGCAATTTCTAAGATAAGGTATTTCGTAAAATAACGATGATGTCGCTTTTACTCGGCTTTAATATTACTATTACTCAAAGAGTAGAAAATCTACTGCCCACTGGATCCTGTTTGGTCCAGATATTCCAGTGGTGTCCAAATCTAGTGTGCAGCCAACAGCTCACCTGCTTCATAATAAAGTTGTTCACATCCACAGTTTTAGGAAGAAAATCAGCCCAGTTCAATTTAGAGTCCCTCCATAAGTCTCCCACCTCTTTCTGGCTCTAAAGTGAAGAAAAACACAGCAATGACTAACCAAAAAGTAATCTTTTTTAACTAGTATAACAATACACTTTACTTCTTTCGCAATCATAATTTATATAAGATCGGTCTGACAGCTTACCATTTGTTTGCAAAGAAGGTGCAATATTTCTGAAAATAATATGCCAGCTCTTGCCACAGTGAGCAACGGTTTGTTAAATTCACTGCAGTGGAAAAAAAACAACAACAAAAAAAAACAATTAAAACCCAACAATAACGTCTTCTGGAGCAAGAATTTATATGCACATTTCCAAATGTATCTGTAAATACCAAAATAATTCTCTCAAAGAGATTCCTCCTTCCTGGAGCACAGGATGAACGAGCTCCGCTATGTAACGCCAGATATAAGGAATGTCAGTGGCCAAATCTTCTGCTACCTCGAGGGTTTCTGAGAACCTGTGTAAACAAGAAAAGGTAAGAAAATGGGGAAATGAAATTAAGCCCATTAATAATGATACCAATTAATACCAATGGACAAATATATCATCAAGCTGTCGACATTTCATGACGCAGACAGTAGAGTCTCTAGCGCCAGTGGGAGACGGAGATGTGTGGTGCAGGAATGTCACTCACCCTTTAAAAAACTGAGATGCGGAGAGGATCCCAGCCTGCAGCAGCTGATGGAACAGATGACCCATTTGGTCACGTGTGATTTGCTTTCGCTCCAGCGTGGTCTCCACACCCACCCGAACAAAAAGGTACAGCATCCTGCCCTGGTCCAGTTCCTTCACGCAATGCAAGGCCTCCTGCACACGAACCCACCACGATTATGTGACACAGAAACAAGATAATAACCGATGTGTAATAAAATAAATGTGATAAGACACTGCATGAGATAAATACCTTGTAATCATTTGCATGCAAATACTCTTCGATAATGGATTTGGACTGTTTCTCCATTTCCTCCTCTGATAGCGCAGGCTTGTTTGTAGTCGAGTTCTCCACTGTGTTGAGTTTTACTGAAACATATACATAATTGTGTCATGAGAAATAAAGCTCATGCATTAAACTGAATTACAGTCAAGTTTCCTGGGCTGCAGTTTGGGTTTGTTTGGGACATGCAAGGAGGAAAAAAGCTGAAACTGAGGGCTGAAGTGACAGTGAAAGTTTGCCCGGGGCGCAAAACATCGGCGAGAACAACACCTACAATTTGAACTTGCTTTTTTTCTTTTACACAGAATTAAAAACACATTAAAGAGAGCTGAGAAAAGGACACGGTCTACAGACTGCATTCTCTAAAGACTGACCTGGTATGCTTGCTTTGTCTCCGTTTCCTCCATTGCAGCCTTTCTTCCAGTTCCGCTGTCCTCGTCGGTCCCAATTCGATCCCAAATAAATCGCATCGTTATTTGCCAGCTGCACACAAATACAATTTAGTTTAATTAAGAATGCTCCTTAATAACCTGGTACACAAAATTGTAGTTTAATTGATTAAGGACCATTTAATAAACGGTATGAAATTCCACTTCTGACATTTTTTTTTCAGGCAACTCTTTAAAAGGTACACCATACTGCCAAATGTTTGTGGACACCTGGTCATAAGTACGATATGTGATATTTAAGCATTCAATTCCCCATTTAGTCCCAATTTGTTTTTATAATTCCTTCCACTCTTCTGGGAAGCTGTTCCAATTTTGGAGTGTGTTGTGGACATTTGTTTTCATCGGCCACAAGGGTGCTAGTAAAGTCAGGTGATGATGCAGGTGAGGCGAGAAGGCCTGGCAGTGCATTTAGTCCCAAAGGTTTTCAATAGGGTTAAGTTTAGAGCTCAATAAAAGGCTATTTAAGATCTTTCTTAACAAACCATATAAGGCATATCTTATATGCACAGGGGAATTGCCATGTTGGAACAGGAAAGGTCAGGTGTTCGCAAATTTTTTGCAATATAGTGTGTATACTAGTCAATGATGTAAATAATTTCACCAGCAGGTGGAGCTCTTGGGCTTGCTTGATAAAACAAATATTGTGTATTATATCAGTGATGAAAAAGTTTGAGTCAGTCTACATAGAGAGCTTTAAATATTGACTGAAGATGTTCAAGGGTCCTTTCACCATTTAAAAGATCGCTTTTCAAAAACATGTCCCTTCACATTTAAAGTCAGTACCTTGTTCATTTTAGGGACCTTGTTGGGGTCTATTGTATCTTTCTTGGCAGGAGCAAGCACAGTGCTGTCTTTTAGAAATACTGCAGAAGAAACAAGAACAAAACATACAGTTCATTAGGTAAGTGGTGTAGCACACATCGCAAAAAGAAAATGGGACTATGCTGTAAAAATTATAGCACATATAGCCCTCTCTAACCTGGTCTCCTTTTGCCTTTGGACTTAAGCTGCTTCTGAACTTTTAATTGCTCTTCCAGCTCCTCAAATTGAGCATCCTTGTGGATCTGCTCAATGGTCTTCGGGCCTTTTTCAGCTTTCTTTGATACCCAGTTGTTCTGTAAAAAAAAAAAAAACCACGTCATCCACTGTTTTATAATTTCCATATGTACTACTCTTAAACGTAAGCACAGATGCATGTCTAGTAGACAAACAAACAAGTTCACTGACCAGACGCAGGTCAATTACATCCTGGAGCATGAAGCGAATGCGTGACGAGGTTTTTCTCTCATTTATTATTTTTTCAATCTGCTTAATGTACTGATCCATTCGTGACTAAAGGATAGAAAAGAAAATAGGCAACATTTTAACAGAAGCGTTTCAATACCTATTCTACTGGTAAGGACTTGCCTTTATGTTACTATAATATCAGACATGTGAGAAGATTTAAAAAGCAAAAGAGTTGCATAGTCATGAACATAATAATGTACAACTTTGCAGGATGGTAATTAGAACTATACTTTCTTTCGGCTTCTCCCGTTAGGGGTCACCACAGCGGATCCTCCGCACGTTTTGATTTGGCACATGTTTTACGCTGGATGCCCTTCCTAACGCAACCCTCCCCAATTTATGCGGGCTTGGGACCGGCACTGACAGTGGCTGGGGATGGTTCCCTGACCGGGGATCGAACCCGGGTCGCAACAGTGAGAGCGCTGCATCTTAACCACTAGACCACCAGGGGACCTAGGATGGTAATTAGAACAATTACGAATAATGAAAATGCTCTAAAATGCCGGCTTTGGTTGTTCACCTTCCCCATCTCCAAGTCTATCTCTTTGCCGGCGGTCGTGAGGAGAATTGAGAGGCACTCGAGACTTCCCTCGTCGTTTCTCTTCAGCAGTTTCACCACGCAGTTATGAATGACTGACTCGGTCAACATCCGCAACTTAAACAGCTCCCCGATGAACTTCATGTTGCCCTTAGTTTTTCTGCAAGCTTGGTTTTTTGCCTCCTCCAGCTCGTCCTGAAGCCGCTCACGTTCACTGGTCTGGAAAAGTAAATCATTATCATCATAAATACAAAAAATAATTAAAAATCCATGCACTGGAGGAATAAAAATATTACACAAAGATACCATAGAAATTTTACAGAAGGACGGGTTCAAGCCTGATAACAGATTATCCACTTGAATCCTAATTTGCAAATTCAGCAGATTTTGATTCTATTCTGTGGGAAACACAAATTGAAAAAACGAAGAGAAAGCCCTCTTGAGAGAAACGATGCTTACTGAAACAGCTGCTTCCAGTTCCTGCTGTTTTTTATCAAGGACATCGTTGCTCGTTTTGTCCTTATCAAATTCTTTCTGACAGCGGTGAAGAAGCAGCGTTCGAAAATTCACATTGCTGTGGGGTTTGTTTGCCATGGGCACATTTATCTAAAAAGAAAATTCCACAGTTAGAATCACAAATAGGCTTAAATGCACTAAAACATAAAGAAGGAGATGTGATGTTTTACTTACTGCAGCCAGAGATTTACACATGATCCCATACCCCATGGAGAAGTTGGGCTCATCAATGGCTTTCTCAAATATCAGGTTGACGACACCCTTAAGTCGCTCCTCTGTGTCAATGTGGAGCTCTTTCAACTGCTTCATCAGCTGACTGAACATCTCCGGCGTCAGTTTGTTAAGGATACTGCGCACCGTCCGGAAAAGCTCCTGCGCAACACACAACATTAACACGACTGTATTTAAAAAAAATATCTGCATCCAACAGACCAATTGATTGCACAGACAGCGAGTGCGAAATGTAAATCTTTCTGCAACGAACTTCAGTGTGGAACTGCAGAGTAATGTGCTAACCTCAGTTTTCAGGGTTTCGGGGTCCTCTGTGGAATTCCTTCTTTTCATGCAAGGCTTCCAGGCATTCTCAGCCTTCTTCAACTCTACTTCTTCATTCATAGGCACAAACCTGAAGATCTTACAGGGTAGAGGCTGCCTCAGACTTGCAGTCAGTTCCTAAAAGAGCAAACATAATAAAGCAAAATATAAGGCAAAATATTTGAGTTATTACTGATATAATGTATATATTGATATTGTAGTGTTATAATATTTAAAGAAACATAAAACTGAAGTGATGGATTACTTCAAATGAAAGGTTGTGATACATGTGACATGATAATAGGAGCACAACACACTTATTAGTAAAAAAAAAAAAAAAAGCCAGACTGCCGAATAAAATAGTGCACATATAGTGCATACTGCATTACAGACACAAAACAGTAACGATTGTGATGAGTGGAGACCACTGCTTAAAATATAAATGATGCAGTCAATAAAGCCCATGTCTCAGGCAGTTTACCTTGTCCAATATAACATCTTTTACAGGTGGAAGCCCCTCTGGCTTCTGCATAGAGGCAGGCTTGAACTGGAGGCTCAAAATAAAGTCTTTACTGTATTGTATCCTCCTATTCTCCAACTGTGCAACTGTGGCGCTGTTGGGCCCTTCTGCTGGTGTAAGGACTCCATTGTTGCTTTCATTCTCACAGCTGTGCTTGGGTTCATTCTTTACAAACTCAGCTTCCTGCTTTTCATACTCTTCAACTGGCTCTGGCTTCTCCTAAAACACCAACACGCTCAATAAAAAACCGTGCAGGACTACTGTGAAGTTGTGGTGTAAATCTAGATTACACACATATTATATATTATAATACACACAAATACATATATACATACACACGCACATACATACACACAAATACATATATACATACACACGCACATACATACACACATATATATATATTATAATACACACAAATACATATATACATACACACGCACATACATACATATATATATATATATATATATATGTGTGTGTGTGTGTTATAATATAGATATTAACCTCATTTCACTACTAAAATATTACTGTGTCCTTCAGTTATTTGATAGATCGAAATGAAATTGCTGATCCAAACACCCAAATATTTACAAACGAAAATCATGGACATTGTCAGCGGTTCCTAAACTTTTGCATACAACTGTAATAAAACCATTTTTTCAGATTAGAAGTTTCAATAAAGCCCATGTCTCAGGCAGTTTACCTTGTCCAATACGACATCTTTTACAGGTGGAAGCCCCTCTGGCTTCTGCATAGAGGCAGGCTTGAACTGGAGACTCAAAATAAAGTCTCTACTGTATTGTTTGCTCCAATTCTCCAACTGTGCAACTGTGGCGCTGTTGGGCCCTTCTGCTGGTGTAAGGACTCCATCGTTGCTTTCATCCTCACAGCTGTGCTTGGGTTCCTTCTATGTTAATAAAAGATCATTTAATTCGAGTTAATTTGAGGAACACTTCAGTGTTTTCAACCCGATTTACACCAACAGCATCTGTCTATTCTATGTGCAATATCTAAAAACAAAGACTGAATAGCTGCTTTCTAGTTTAGAGAGACCGAGCAGAAAACTTTACTCGTAACTCTATAATAATAACTCAAGTCAAAGGGCAGTTGTGGGGGAAGTAGAACAATTATGTGAATCGTTTTTTTTTTCTTCATACAGCATTCTCATAAGGTAAAGGGTATTTGCATATTAAGATTTAAAATGCGTAAGTCTTTCATTTGAAGAAAATCACCATTTAGCATACAAAACAGTGTCAGTGTTTCTGGCGAGCAATAAGTAATATTTTATGTATTGCTCCGGTGTAAAATTCCAACGAAAGAACATACAGCTAATTATAAAGATGCTATGCATTGCTACAGATGTGTGAGAAAGTGAGAAGACTGTCAAAATCGGACAATATTTGATGCAGAGTAGAGCACTGCCATGGTGTGCATCAAATATCATTAGACATTTTATTTACATCTTAATTAAAACATGTTGGAAAACGCTGGATTACTCATTTAGTTTAGTTTGTAAAATTGTAACTGATTTGGATGCTGAATTAAAACACAATGCAAGGCCAACAATTTGCCCTAAACTCACCTCTCTGAGCAATTTAGAGTTGTCATGACGAGGAGCTGCGTCGGTTTCGGACAGCCCATCGATAGCTTCTAGAGACTTATCAAGTAGAGAGATGGGCCTTTCTGCTGCATCTAAAGCAGTACATTTTAATGCATATCCCTCAAGCATTGGCCTGTCATCTGTAGGCAGCAAAAACATTGAGAATTAAATCACAGATGAGACACGAGTCAAAATACAGAAGAAAATCAACACCTAGCTGTAAGTTTTAGTGTAGTAAAAACATATATACATATAAACTTATATGAGATTGCAAAAAATATATATAAAAATAAAAAAAATAAAAAAAAGGCACAATGCATGTAGGTGTGTGAAGGGGGGGGTGTGATCATTTGGTCAGGAGAGGGGAGGAAAAAAAAAAATTAAAAAAAATCACAAAATTAGGAAGAAAAGTACAAAGTGTCTGGCCATTTGCAAGCTCAATGGTCATGTATGTAAGGAGTAAAAGGAACAGCATGGATGGGACTTACCAGGTTTCCAGTTGGCAGAAGCAGGGAGGACCTGGGCTTTGTCCACATTATAGATGAGGTGCTCTTGTTCCACTACTTGGTTCAGCTGCTGGAATATGAGGTAAAATGTAAAAAAACTCATATGAACTTCCAGGATTGGTCACGCCCGAGGCGATTCCCATAGTGAGATACCGAACGAATGTTTGAAAGAGAACTCATATGAACAAATGAACATAAAAACTAGCAAATTAGAAATAAAAAAATAAGGACGAATAAAGGAAAGCAGATTGCACACATATGAAACACACTGTGAAAAAGAAAATGTTATTATGTTAATAATGTTGAAGAATTTAAAGAAAATAATTTAAAGAGCATTAAGTGACAAGCAGAGAACATAGATTAGGGACTGGGGCATGATGAGACACACACACACACACACACACACACACACACACACACACACACACACACACACACACACACACACACACACACACACACACACACACACACACACACACACACACACACACACACACACAAAAACTGTGCAGCTGTGTGTCCATTTGCTTGGGCTTTGTTTATATACAGAACAGCATGCGAAATCAGAATCAGGTAGGCAGAAGTAAGATGAAGGACAAAATATGTTGCCACATAAATGAGACCAACACATTCAAGCTTATCAGCAGCTGTGCAAAAGAAGTTTGATTTATTCATTTACTCTCAAGCTAACAAAACACATGACGGCTGAAAATGACCAAACAAAAAACACCAGCGACTGTAATGCCATTACTATGTTCAGTAATAAATCAACACGACGATTAAAACACTGAAAACTAATATTAGAACAAAAGAGCTACTGTAAGCCGTGTCTCAGGGTTTTATGAATGAGCCAGAAGAAGCTGCTTCAACTCTGCATGTGTGTGTTTTATTGGATGTGTTACCTGTAGAGGAGTATAGATGGAGGACGATTGCTCTACATGCTGAAAGGTGTTCTGAATCCTGCCAACTTCTAATATAATCTCTTCTGTGAGATCCTTCATGCCCTGGTTGGGGTCACGGACACGCATCTTCAATGGGAAATAAATACCACATGATCAAATATAAATAGTCAAATTAAAGAATGAATCGATACTGAAACAAAGAGGAAGCACACATACTGCTTTCATCTTCCTCTTGGCAGGTGCAGGTTGCAGTGGAGAGACCATTGAGTATGACGACTGGTTGTACATGGTCTGATCAGTATTACATGGAATCCCTGCAGCTGACAGTAAAAAAAAAAACAGCATCAGTTTCATTAAGTCGTAAGGATTAGAACATCCTACAAGAAAAATGACACTTTTTGTATATATGACTAGAAAGGCAGGACGAACTTACCATATGCTGAATAAAACTCTTCAGGAGTAGGTCCAGGGTTGAAGGCATTGAGACCTGTGGGATAGACCGAGTGCTCCTGAAGAGGCACCGCATGTAAAGAAGCACTGTGGTGATTCTGTAACACATACAACAAGGAGCGATTCTGAGTATGGCACAAAATAAATGACTGCTATAGATATTTTAAGGTTGATGTGGACAATGTTTGAAAGTTAAAACAGCTGTAAAAGGATATACAGTGATTATTGCAAAGCGCCAGTCCACATACATGACCCTCTGACCTTTCCGAAACACCTTTCCCCCGTTTGCCTCATTACATATGACACTGTTAGGTATGGTGATGTAGGTGAAGTGAGTTGGGTGAGACAAATTGTGTAAGTAAGGTCAGGGGGCAGGATAGGCATGACAGGGCAGCCCGGGAGGTGGGTGAGGAAGGCCTGGTGGCCCTTTTGGCAGCAGTAAGTAAATTTAGTTGATGAGGTACAGATGGGCTTCAGTTTAATCTGTGTGGAAAAACAGCGTGTCGGTGATCTGTACATTACCATATTTTGATCATCTGTAGAACTCGCAGTCACGTCGACGAGGGCAGGACCGTAAGTCAATGCATACTGCTGATTAGAACGACATGAAAATGTCTGTCAATACATAGGTTATCATATATAACAGCAGGGAGGAGGAGTTTCAACACACTGCTGCTTTTCCTCCCCAAAAAAGAAGCAGGAGATACTGGTACTCTCACATGTTTACATTTCTGATGCAGTTTGGCTTCTTGTTGCTCAAAAGATGTGTTTATATAGTCGATTTGTACATAATTACTTTGTCCAGTTAATGAGTGTATAGTTTTAGTAAAAATATATATAATAAATAAATAAATAAATAATAAAACACTTGTATTTCTTAACATTTTCATTATTATATATATATATATATATAAAATAATAATTACATGAATAAATAAATAAAAAGCCACATTGCTGTCTGACCGTCAGATCGACCTCAAACGTTAGTAATGTTACTATTTGAATTTTTTTTTTTTTTTATCCAACAAAAGGATTTTTTTATATTTGCTCAATAACAGATCTAGAATGTATACAGCTCAATTTTGTTCCTATTTTATGTAAATGACGAAATCAGGATGTTTTATTTCTGTATTTTGTTGCAGTTATTTTATAGAAAACGAATATTCCTTCTGCATTCATGCGTAACTTTCAAACTGTTTAATCAAATCAGAGCCGTGTCCTCTCAGATCCATGGCCAGCTACGCTCACGGTCCTCTATATAGACATCTTTACAATCTGATTTTGTAGTCAGTTATGTTTTATAGATAGTTTTGAAACATAATTATGGCTTTGATGATCTGGCAGCTTGGTGGTGCTGGAATCTGAACTCACAACCTTCCGGTTAGAAGTCCAAACTCTACCCACCAAGCTACCGATTTTCATTCATTTCCATTCCATTTTTAGCAGCAGTAATGTTCTGTGTGTTTAGGTGATGAGGTATTGATGCTATTGATGATTCAAGCTTATCAGCAGCTGTGCAAAAGAAGTTTGATTTATTCATTTACTCTCAAGCTAACAAAACACATAACGGCTGAAAATGACCAAACAAAAAACACCAGCGACTGTAATGCCATTACTATGTTCAGTAATAAATCAACACGACGATTAAAACACTGAAAACTAATATTAGAACAAAAGAGCTACTGTAAGCCGTGTCTCAGGGTTTTATGAATGAGCCAGAAGAAGCTGCTTCAACTCTGCATGTGTGTGTTTTATTGGATGTGTTACCTGTAGAGGAGTATAGATGGAGGACGGTTGCTCCACTTGCTGAAAGAGGTTCCGAATCCTGCCAACTTCTAATATAATCTCTTCTGTTATATCCTTCATGCCCTGGTTGGGGTCTCGGACACGGATCTTAAATGAAAAAAAAATACCACATGATCAAATATGAATAGTCAAATTAAAGAATGAATCGATACTGAAACAAAGAGGAAGCACACATACTGCTTTCATCTTCCTCTTGGCAGGTGCAGGTTGCAGTGGAGAGACCATTGAGTATGACGACTGGTTGTACATGGTCTGATCAGTATTACATGGAATCCCTGCAGCTGACAGTAAAAAAACCAGCATCAGTTTCATTAAGTCGTAAGGATTAGAACATCCTACAAGAAAAATGACACTTTTTGTATATATGAATAGAAAGGCAAAACGAACTTACCATATGCTGAATAAAACTCTTCAGGAGTAGGTCCAGGGTTGGAGGCATTGAGACCTGTGGGATAGACCGAGTGCTCCTGAAGAGGCACCGCATGTAGAGAAGCACTGTGGTGATTCTGTAACACATACAACAAGGAGCGATTCTGAGTATGGCACAAAATAAATTACTGTAAAAGGATATACAGTGAATATTGATTATTGATTAGATGATGAGGGTGAATATAAAATAAAAATAAGCAGTAAGTAAATTTAGTTGATGAGGTACAGATGGGCTTCAGTTTAATCTGTGTGGAAAAACAGCGTGTCAGTGATCTGTACATTACCATATTTTGATCATCTGTAGAACTCGCAGTCACGTCGACGAGGGCAGGAACGTAAGTCATTGCATACTGCTGATTAGAACGACATGAAAATGTCTGTCAATACATTATATCATTATATAGTTATCATATATAACAGCAGGAAGGATGAGTTTCAACACACTGCTGCTTTTCCTCCCCAAAACAGAAGCAGGAGATACTGGTACTCTCACATGTTTACATTTCTGATGCAGTTTGTTTATAAAAAGACATCCTTTTTCTATTCCATTTTTAGCAGCAGTAATGTTCTGTGTGTTTAGGTGATGAGGTGTTGATGGGATTCAGTTTAATCTGTGTGTAAAAACAGCGTGTCCGTGATCTGTACATTACCATATTTTGTTCATCTGGAGAACCTGCTGCCATGTTCACCAGGACAGGAACATAAGTCACTGCATACTGCTGAGAAGAACAACATGAAAATGTCAGTCAGTACATCTGATAAAACATATATAACAGCAGGGAGGATGAGTTTAAACACACTGCTGCTTTTCCTCCCTGAAAAACAAACAGGAGATACTGGTACTTTCACATGTTTACATTACTGATGCAGCTTTGCTTTGCAGTTTCTTGTTGCCCAGAGGATGTGCTTCTAGGGTCAATTTGTACATGGTTAGTTTGTCTTGTTAGAGAGTGTGTAGTTAACCCCCCATCATAAGTAATGTAGAACAGCTGAATGTTGTCAATTTTTTGAAGAAATGAGGATGGTTTATTTCTGCACTTGGCTGCCGTTTTTGAAGTGAACATTTCCTACTGCGGTAAATGAAGTAAACGGTGCAATACTTTTCACACTCCAATAAACTCAGAAGAAATGTAAAGGAGAAAGTGAAGCGCCTGATCGAGGCCATTCTGAAGATACTGTAGATCAGGGGTCACCAACATGGCACCCACTAGGACCATGAGTCGCCCGCCTTTTCTGAAAATAGCTCATCATAGCGCCACCTACCAGTGAGCTGCATCATTTTTTTTGTTGCTTTTTCTTTTTAAAATCACACTTGCATCGGTATAAAGTTATATAGTTATATAAGTGTATATAAGTTGTATAAATAAAGTTTTGCATATTGATATTTATGTTTCCTACCTTGTTAAATCATTGTTGATAATTATTGTGAGAAATCATTAACGTGTCTTAACATAATGAATATCATTCATTATTAATAATAACAATTAAAGGTAAATGGAGCAAAATTGTTATTTCAGAAGTGTGTATCAAACTGGTAGCTCTTCACATTAATAGGTACCCAAGTAGCTCTCACTTTCAGAAAGGTTGGCGACCCCTGCTGTTGATTTTTGGTACAAAACTTTAAAAAAATCGTTTGTGAGAACACATACGAACACGAACACGAACACGAACACACACACACACACACACACACACACACACACACACACACACACACACACACACATATATATTCTCATGTATTTGCCATATCTAGTATTAGTTTTAGCATAACTAGCTGCTAAAAGCGTTCAAAATAAGAACACTTCTTACCATATCTAAAGTTTTAGAGACTTAAAGACTTATCCAACTTTAAATATGAAAGATTTCCGTTTCCTCTCTGGAGCGCGTTTTTTTGAGTCTTGACTCCTCGAAAGATTTCTCGATTATGACGAGTGATGGTGTTTGCCTGTTACTTTGACAGCAGGTGCGCTCCAATTGGTGGGCGGGGCAATTGCTGCACCAATCAGAGACTGCCGAGGTCACAGACACTAGGCGGGGCTTCCGGAGGTTTTTTTTTGTTTTTTTTTGTTTTTTGCGCGCGCGCGCCTCCACGTAAAGCGCCTGTGACGTTTCTCTGACGTTTTGCGAGCGCCCCCTGTTTTGTCTTTTTTTTTTTTTTTTTTTCTTATTTTGTTTACAGTCCTTACAGTCGTTTATGTACTTTTCTTCACAAAGAATTCCAATAACAAATATGACACATTTCATCACCCACCCTATTTTTTTTTTATTTCATTCCATAATTTCTAATTGTTAACCCTTTTTTTTTGCTTTTTTTTTGCTTTACAGTGTGCTCTGGAGCGTTTCTTAGATCAGAAATTAAATGAAAGCAATTCTCGTCGATAAAATTGCGAATGCTTTTGTACATTCGTTTAATTGATTCTGTACAATTTTCTGATATTTCTACATTTTACATTGTTTGTCATGTTGATCAAAATCCGTTATAATAGTTGCAAATGCAAAACGTTTAAACACGTCATAATCTGTCGAGCTCAAATTTCTGTTAAACCTTTTTTTTGTGAATCATGAATTTCACTAATAGAGGCATCAGGTCAAACAACAATCAACTAGTTATTTTAAAAAAAAGGTGAATCTTGTGAACCTTTAATTGCTAAACGTATACAGACAGAGCAAACACAGAATTATCTACCAGAAAAATCTACTTAAGTACAGTAACGAAGTATTTGTTATCTTTCTGGTATCAGTACTTTACTTCACTATTTTTTACTTTTACTTATTACATTTTTACACAAATATCTGTACTTTCTATTTCTTACATTTTAAAAACAGGATCGTTACTTTACACTGTAAAAAAATTCCCCTAAATTTAACAGTAAAATACAGGATACAGGATAAAACCGTAATTTCACGAAACTTGCAATAACCGTAGAATTTACAGTGAAAAAAACTGTAATTAGATTTACAGAGTTAGACCTTAAATTTAACAGTTAAAAACATAAAATAATGGTTTATTGCAGTAAAATTAACAATATACTGTATTACTTAACATTAAAACTATTTTACAAAAGGGAAATAAACATGTGTCATGAATGTAAAAATACCATTGGTAAAAAAATTTTCATTGTAAGGCTGTTTTATGGAATTGCCGTCCTAACATATCTTATTACAAATACATGAACATATTCGACACCCCTGTGCAGTGTGCAATTGAAAACCACAATGCAGGACAGAGGACATAAATAATTGTTACATATGTTTGATAAAATCTTTGTCTGTGTAAAGTTGTAATGTAACGACTTCTAAAAAAATTGTTTGCTTAAATTGTCTGCCTAAAAAGCTTAGAAATGTTCACCTTAACATTTGTCTAGTTGATTTTGAAAACTCAAATATTGTCAATATTGTCAATGCAAACCCTTAGGGACCATGTATTTACATGTCAAACTTCACCGTAATGTTACGAAACGTTTCGATCATACGAGGCATTTAAGGCTCATTTTTACCGTAAACATAAAGGAGACCAGTAAGTGCATGTATTTGTTCTGTTACAAAAACCTTAAAGGGATAGATGACTCCAAAATGAAAATTCTGTCATTATTTTCTTACCTTCAGTTTATTCCAAACCTGTATACATTTCTTTGTTTTGCTAAACACAAAGGAAGATGGTTGGAAGAATGTCAGTAACCAAGCAGGGATGAGGTCTGTTTGCTTACTGACATTCTTCCATGTATAAATAGTAGTAAATAATGACAGAATTTTAATTTTGGGGTGAACTCTCTCTTTGATAGGCAGACATATTTATTACTTTTGTTATTAAAAGTAACAATTATTTTTGTTATTTATTACTTTTTGTTGTTTGTTCTATTCAATACACTTTATATTCTGTTTATTATACCGTAACTGTGAGGCAAACTAATTATTGTGATTGTTAAAGTAGCTGTTCAACTGTAAAGACAAGTTTGTCTGTAATCTATTTACAATCTTGTCATTCTAAATTAGTGCCTGGTTTGGATTAAGAATAAGGCAATAAACTGTGATGATATTTTTCATTTTGGTTGACCCATTCCTTGTCCAACGAAGTACGTTTTTGACGTTTTTTTACAGCACAAATTTCCGAAACCCCAAAGCAAACAGTCTGTTCATCTCCAGGATCTTTTCTGTCCCAGAGTTCTTGAAGCTCATCTCTCAACATCTCCTCTCCTAGTGTGAATTGGGTGGACAGCTTTGAAGTCCCATGGAATACGTTTCCTGAGGAATTAATGCAGGCACTTGAGAGACAGAAAAGAGCAATTCCTCGGTTGCGTAGGGAAATGGTGAATATTGTTGTTGTGGCAATGATGAAAGTTTGTCCAAGTAAGAAGAATTTAACGGAGGTCGCCAAAAGTATGGTTGCCCAATATCCAAAGTCTTTGCAAGATGTGATTGAAGAGAGTGTGATTGGTCCTGGATACTACTCCTTGGTCAAACAATTTCAAGCCAGGGTCGAAAATGCAAGAAGGACCAGCACACCAAAAATAAAAAAGGCATGAGAACAGACATGTAAATCCTCACTGATGACTGGCCATTTTTGTTTTAGGAAAGTGTCATGGAAGTGCACTTTAAAGACCTCACAGGGATACCACTTATAGAGACCTTCCTGAAAACAGCAGTGACAGAAAAGGAAAGAGGCTGTTGAACTTTATGAGGAATGTTTGTGCAACCAAGAACAAGCTCTGTTCTCAATGTTCTTACAGGCTATCACAAAATTACAAGTTTTGAGAGGACAGAGAAATGGTTGCTCTGAGGATGTGAAAGACATGATTCTTCTACTTCTCATCTATTTTGATGAGAAAGAGGAGCTCCTTCTTCATTATGTAGAAGAGACAAAAGATGTACAAAGGATGTAGAGTTGGAAAACCTGCCTGTGACGCCTTGCGTTATTGTGTGTGTTGTAAGTATAAGTATTTACATATTTTCCACCACAGACTAATAACTCAGTTTACAAAACTATTCTAGTTCAAAAGTTTAGATACACTAGAAGCTAAATACCGTACGATATTACATAAATAATGAGCATTTCTGTGTTTATTGGTCCCAAGTGTCTTGTTTAATCTGAAACTTAAAACTTATCAAAATAAACCCAGTTCTTGCACGTTATCTACTTTTTGACATCTTCTGCATATTTCCCCTTTCTACCACAGACTGATCACTGTATAATTTGGAGATTTGTCTTTAAAATATGTGGACATTTGGTAAGAGTTGTGTATGAGTCTTATAAATGTCATTAGTGTTGAGGGTCATGGTCAGATATTTGGATGCTGGAAATTCAATGCATGTTCAGGACCTGGTGTATTTTTATTTAATGTCTCAAATTAAATGAAACTAATTAACAACAAAACAGAATGTTCATCTTTCATGTAACATCAGACAGTATTAAGCATTTGGGGTATCTAAAGCTTTGAACTAGGTTAATTTATTAAATGGAGTTAGTAATTTGTGTTGTAGAATGCCGTTTTTTTTTTGCATGACATGCCGTAACATGCCGTTTTCTTTTTTTCTTCTTCCGGGATTGCTGCTATTGTTCTTCTGCAAAATATTCTGTCCACATATTTTTGCCACTGTCCACTTTATCTTGGTTGCTGCTATTTGTTTAAATTGCACAATATTCTGTTTACAGTTTTCTGCTACTGTGCACCTTATTTTGTTAAGACAGGTTTACTGGCAGAGCTATTTTGTGTTTTGTGTTTTGTCCTGCACTGTCCTGTGTTGTCTTTTGCACTTTTTGCACCAGTTGGACACATGCACTTTATGTGGCAAGGATCTCCTACTTAGTTCTTAGCCCTGTGTTTTTTCTGTTCCGTGACTGTTGTTTCATGTTGTTTTATGTAGCACCAGGGTTCTGGAGAAACGTTGTTTCATTTCACTGTGTACTGCATCAGCTATATATGGTTGAAATGACAATAAAAGCTTCTTGACTTGACTCAAGAAATCAATTATGTGGCAGTACTAAATAAACTGCTATGTGTATGATAGTCATATATGTAAATAAACAATTACCTTGCTACATGTACATGTCTTCATTGAATTGAAATGTATCCACAGGACGCTCCTGCTATGCTGCTGTTCGCTCAGTGTGGACCGCAAGATTGTGAACGATGACATCACTACTTTCATTGTTGCTGTTTGCCTAATGTTCGGCAGTTACTACAGTTTCAACATTCACTACCCGTCAGTGCTTGAATTCCTGCAAAGGGATGTAAAGACACCTAGGAGGGGAGGTTCACTTAATATTTACAGAGTTTCAATGTTTTTTCTTCATTTTCACGGTGTTTTTTCATCATCAATCCCAAAAAGGGCACAAAAGTTGTGGAAAAGAACAAAGAGCGACTCCCCAAGAGCCTTCACCCTAATCTCTGCCCTTTCTGATCATGAGTGGTGAGAGACTTTGTTCAGGTGGCCTCTAAATGGTTTCCAAGTTTAAACTTTATAAACATTGCAATGTTAATGACTTGAGTTGTAACTACGTTCAGTGGTGGCTATACTCTGTAAGCACTTGTGCCTTGTTCTGCTTTAGTAGTTCTTACTGTAAATGTTTATCTGAACCGTTACCTACTGTATCTTAGGTCAAAAAAGCTTTTCAGACATGTTGATCCTCCTGGTCTGGGTTTGGGTTGATCTAATGACTTTTTTATACATTTACTCTGATTAAGCGGCAAAAAGTGTTGATATAGAGCTAGCAACAGAAACAAAGCCATGGAAATGGTACAGATTTAATAATTTAACATGTAAGGTAGCTACTTTCAACATACCTTCCCAAGCTCAGTTCAAAGCGCCAGTTAGGTAGCAGAAATGTTTTCAATTCTGAGTCGAAATTTATAATGAGTAGTCTTACTGATCTTAATCTAAACTTAAACCACTGTTTACTTCTGTTGAAACACGAGAACAGAAAAATACATTATTGTTGTTTTAAATGGCTGCCAGTCTTTATTAAAAAAAATACATGGGACCACACTGATGTCCAAGTCTATTGATAGATTTTAGGTTTTGATGATTTAATTTAGGTTTGTGTTTATCATTGGGAAATGAAAGTACTCTTAATAGTTTCTAAAAGATAAAATCTGAATGTTTAGAAATGTAACTTCTATCTCTTCTAGCTCCCAGCTAGTGTGATTAAATGGTGCTTTGAATTCACTGTGGTTACTTATAATAAAAAAATAGTTCAACAGCATTTACATATTTAATGTTTTTTCCTTAGTTTAAATAGTTTCCTGTATGCTTTGTGAAATAATTATAGGTTCTAACTGTATTACAAAATAAACCTTTAAATTAAACAGTTCTGAGCTGTAAAAAAGATGGTTATGAACCGTAATTATTGCAATGTAAACCCTGTATTTTGACGGGTATAAACAGCATTTTTGTAACAACATAAATGTTGATTAGACAGTTATAAACCGTAAAAAAAACAATTAAAATCCGCAAAATATACAGTACAATGGGTGCAATCCTGTAAAACCAATAACGTTCCTACCGTACTTTTGACGGTAAAGTTATGGAAACCACAGCTGCCGTTTTTTTTTTTTTTTACCGTAAAACGTACGGTTTATATTTTACAGTGTAGTTTTAATCTATTTGGTGAGATGATTTTTCAATTCATTGGTGGATTATTTCCTGGCTCTCATACACCACAGATGTGGACTAATTTACAAAGCGAACAACAAGCAATACAAAAGGCAACAAGAAGTCTGGGGGTAACGTGGATGAGACAGAGGGAGTCAGTGATGTAAACATGACTGAGAACAGAGACATTCCTGATCACCTGATCGTCATCATCTTTTCTCTGCTTGTGTTCCATATAGTGGATGTTCAGACTGGATACATTTATTAGGTAACATTTTTAATTAGTTTTGTATTAATATATAAATTAAGGCTGTCAAAATGCAAATTAATTTTAACGGCACTGGATTTTATCAACGCGCGATTAATGCATGTAAAAAAATCTGTAAATAGTCTACTTTTATTTGTACTCATAACATCAAAACGCTGTGCTTTTGTAATATAAAGCAAACAGACAGGGGGCGCTCTCTGCCGTCTCTGTCTCCTCACTTCACAAAAACAAATAAAACAACCTGAATCTCAGTGAATACTCCCCTCACAGACTTAATAAATATATGTATAGAAAGCTCGAAAAGTCCACTTTTAAATAAACCAAATTCAAATCGAATACAAATATTCTCTGATTATGTAATCCGTATGAAATTATCAGAGGTGCAGTTTCTCCAGTATCATCTCATTACCCGTCCGTGTGGAAACAACGCAAAGGTTCCGGTTTGTGTCCTGATAATTTAAATCACCATAATTACATTGAAAACGTTGACAAGAATATTTTGTCTTCATGCTCTATGTTGGGTTTGGTTTTACGAATATGGAAATGGAAAGTATTAATTTAAGGTACATTAAGAACAGATTAAAATGTGCGCTTGAGTTGTGATTAATCGAGTTAACCCATGACAATCATGCGATTAATCACGATTAAATGTTTTAATCGATTGACAGCGCTAATATTAAATGGCGTGACGTTCAGTTGTCAGGGTGACACTAAAAAAGGTAGTCTACTATTTACTTAAGTACATGTCAGAGCCCAAACTTTTTTTACTTTAACTTGAGTAAAAAAGTATAGTGAGTACTTTAACTTTTACCCGAGTATTTGTATTTCCACTTAAGTGCAGGATGTGTGTACTTTTGCCACCTCTGGCCAGTTCTTTGATGATGTCACTGCTGGATATCTGATGTTTAAGGGGAATAAGCATGATGTATCTTTCATCTGCTACATCAAGTTTCCTTGACTTAGCACCTCAACATTACCCATTATACATGTGCACACACACACACACACACCGCTCAAAAACAATCAATTACTGAATACTAGGCAAAACATCTGTTCATAATCAACTTCAAAAATTTGCAGCGTTTTGAGTAAATGAAGATTTCATTTATTTATTAGATGTACAGATTATGAATAATATTAATAAAACAATAACAAAACAAAACAAAAAAACCTGGAAGCCCAAGATTATTTACACTTGCTCTTTTTCATGCTGAAGTGAGAACTCACTCTCTCTCATCACACACACACACACACACACATAAACCCTGATACACTAAGCTTTGGAGAAAAAAAATAAAAAATCTGGGAACCAAAATGAACAAAAATGACCCATACATACATACATACATACAGTACATATATATATACACAGAGAGCGAGAGAGAGAAAAAGAGAGAGGCAGCTATAAAAGCAGAATCATATTCAAGTATCAAAAGACACACTGATTACAGTCTATTATCGTTCACATCTTTAACAAAAATCGCCAAAAAATAAAGAGTGCCGACGTTAGCATCGTTAGCTTTAGCGCTGCCCTGCCAGTGTTCAGCACTGTACCAACACCCATCAGATTTAAAATCCTAAAATAAATTTCATTTTCTGTAAACTAAGACTAGATGTGTAAAGTACCGCACTGTTCTAGGTTTAGCATCTTCGATACACTCCAGACTCGCACGCGTTTTCGTTTCAGCATTCTGTCCGACTCGTTCATCAGCGAGTCGATAAAAAACTAAATAAAACAAAGAAACGAAACATCTGAAATCTACACACAAACTGATTTTAGTGTCACTTTATACAAATTAAAAGTACAATTAAATGCTTTAAAGTACATTAAAAAAAATTTAAGAAAAGGAAAAAGTACCAACTCTGGGGAGTAAAGTTATAAAAAAAAAAAAAGTGATGAATTGTTATACTCCAGCTAGTATATGAAGACGAACAAAAACCTGAGGACATACGCACTTCTATTTCATAGTCTTCGGACACGGCAAATTACATCAGCATTACATTATAGTAGGTGAAAGATGCAGTTCTATATATAAAACAAGATTGTTTATAACGTCACATCTAAAGGCCACGTGTTCGGCTTTTGAAATTTTTCCCGATCTTGTTTTATCTGCGAAAATTGATTACAAGTGGGCGGGGCTTAGGATTACTCAGGGGGGGGGGGGAAGAAAAAGAAACAAAAACAAAACACTTGTACCGCTAAACCGTCCAGTAAAAGCTTCAGCTCGGCCCAGACATACGATCATGTCCTGCTGTCTGAACGCATTACACCAAGAGCACTAGTCAAAGCTGCAGGAGAAATGATTACACAGAGTGCACGAGCAGAGTCAGTATCGAGGGTTAGTCATTAAAACACATTTCACGCAACGTCTGAATGAAATACACAGTGTCACAATAACAGGTTAGTGTCCGAACAAGGAACGTGAGGACTTCGGCTGGGTTGAAGTGGTTTGGGACACGTCCACAGTGACGATGTAGTGCACTCTGACTGTCGTACCCTCGTGTGCACTGTTATATCCAAAATGATGGAGTCTGTTTAAATCTAGTCACGTGATTTCTTAGAAATGAATAGGAGGAAAACAGTGACAATCATCCAGTGTAGCAGAAAGAGATTAAGCTGTCTATTCCGTGTGTGTGTGTGTGTGTGTGTGTGTGTGTGTGTGTGTGGGAGAGAAACACTGATCCGTAATAATGCTGTCTGACCATGGATGGAAACGCGTGCACGCACACACACAACATGCACACACACACATCAAAGTGGTGATGTGTAAGGTGAACAGTCAGAATCGTGCTACTGGTCCTGTGTGGTTTGGCATCATGTTCAGCTATGGGAAGACAGACACACACACATACACACAGAGGTTAAATACACATACATTAAAACAAAAAAAATAAAAAGGACTGTCTGCTGTTCTTACTGGAAACAAAGGAAGGAAAGATGCAAAGCTTCTAATAAAGCGTATTATAAAGCTTCTAAGGCAGAACCGATTTGCTCCCATTGTTACTACGGTAACGAGTAGTGACCCCAATGTCACGAGATTCGACACCACAGCTTCAACTTCAAGCCGAAAAGCTCTACAGCAGTCACAAATATTAACAAAGAAGTGCAGCAAGCTGTAAAGTGATTGGCTGAGGCGTAGACTTCGACCCTGTTTGTTCCGGATGCATGCTGTGACTTAAACTTGATAAAAAGTTATTCCAGAGACCGAAAACAACAAATAGCAAGTAAACCTGCAATAAAAAAAATAAAAAAAACAGAAATAGTATGTCCGGCACTACCAATTAAAAGTAAAGAGTTATTTTTCTGTTTGGTATGAAGGAGAGCTCAGGTTTGGTTAACACGGTGGTCGTAGAAAATGTAAATTAGGTGATTTGAAGGGGACGTGGACTGAGTGTGTATAAGGGAGAGGTCATTACAGTACTAGGAGATGTGCGGATTTTTACAAATGTGTGTGTGTTTAAGATGCTACATGTGGCTCACCTGATTAACACGTGAGACTTATCCTCAAGTAAAGACGGAAAAGTAAAAAGAAAAAATCAGCAAAATGAAAAAATGATTTGTGCAGATTTAGAGCCTGCATGTGCAGCCATGACTTGATGCTACCAAAATTGTTTTTTCAAAACCCAGGCTCTGTCCAAAACACCAGCATCTGACAGAACGGGTGCACGCAATGCCTGTTATTGCAAAGCCTCTTACTGAGTGACCGAATTCGAAGTTTGTCAGCTCTTAGTTTCCCGGTCTTTATACGTCTGCCCTTTATTTCAGGACACACTAATCTGAACTTTTCAGTAGTGTGATCACAGTGGATTATGGGTTGATATAACAAAGTCTCGTTATTCCGATTCCAGTGTATTGGACAGAGCCATGATAATGGTGTCACAGTGAGAGATAAAAACCCCATGAAGAAAAACAGTCTGACAAATCATTTAAACAAAACCCTGTTTTTTTGAATAAGTGTCTCGCTCACATTATGGACTCGATTCATGTCGGGTAACAGAAAAAAAAAATCCTCCCGTCTGTGTTCTTGGCGGTGGCGAGGTTGTTGTTTTTTTGGCAGTTGCATTTCCATTCAGATGAAAGAGAAAGGAGGACTGACTCCGCCCACAGAGCTTCACCGTGGCCGATGCTCACTACACATTTGCTTTGCGCAGCACCAGAGATGAGAAGACAGACAGTCAATCAGAAAAGGAAGACGGTGGCGTGAATGAATGTACGTATTAAGGGGCTGTGTGTGTGTGTGTGTGTGTGTGTGTGTGTGTGTGTGTGTGTGTGTGTGTGTGTGTGTGTGTGTGTGTGTGTGCAGAGACGATTCTTTACATAGACAGCACGAATAGCGATGAAAAGGAAGAAACATGTACACACAGGAAGCAGTCACAGTGAAGGCACCCAGGAATCAGAGAAAGGGGAGTGTGTATGTGTGTGGGTATGTACAGGGGGGTGTTTAATAGATGGGGGTCTCGTACTTAGTGCCAACAGTGTGTTTGGGCTCTTTTGTCTCCACAAGCCAGGCAGGGTCTTCTGCAGATTCCACCTACAACACACACAGATTTCTGTTACACAACTACGAAACAATGAACCCCACCCACACTGATACTGATGAATGGCACATATTTCAGACAGTCATGTGTTCCTGAACATGAGTATGAAACCAACATCTCTCCATTAGCGGTGGGAAGCTCGGACTATTTTAGTGATTTGTTTTGGTGATTTGGACGAATCTTTGAGTCATTTGGTTAATTTCGTTCCTTTAATCAGAAATAAAATAAAATGTTAGTTATAATAAGCAGATCCTCAACACGTCTACATACACCAACTTTGACTATAGTTCCAATAATTCCTGTAAATATATATAACTGCATATTGTATATGGGAGTCACGTGACAAAAGAGCGAATGAATCGCGGTTCTTAATATTCATTCTGTTTCCTGTGTAATGCACTGCATAGTGTCTGTTTGAGTCATATGATAAAAGAACGAACAAGTGAAATGGTAAACTACTTAATTCTGTTTCCTAAAAAAGTAAAAAAAAAATAAGCTTGCTATGATCTTGTACCAGCGAAACACCTGCCACCTCCACCACCTAGTTCCTCTATAAAAACCCACATATATATAAAGTCACACATAGGCGTACTTACCCCTGGCTTTTGAGTCCCTCCACGTGGTTTAGGCACTGGCCTACTACTCTTGTTGTTGATTTCAGACTCAGTCCCTCCTGCCAAACTTTGTTTCTGTCTCTGATTGGTCCTCTGAGCCTGCAGAGCAAGCTGATAGGCCACTTCAAACGCTTGTCCGAGAGTCAGGATGATCTCATAGGTCAAATTCTGAAAAGGGAACATCACGTTAATTGAGTTTATGACTACGTGTGTGTGTGTGCGCGCATATATCTTACCACATCCACCGTGCTGAAGACATGACAGTAATGGTGGTCGGTCTGCAGGTCTTTGGTGATGTACGCGAATGTGCACAGATCCTCTGGATCCTGAGCCGCGCAAGAGATGTTCCTGATCTCATGTTCTGCTATGATATTCTACAAAGTCGCACAATCACAAGCGCACAAATCAGTCAGGACTGTCCTGATCGAGATATGATAACACAAGAGGTGAAGTAAGAGAGAGAGAAAAACCTTATTAGCAGCATCAATGAACTTGACTCCTTTATATGTGATGGAGAGGATGATGGAAGGAACCTTCCTCATCTGCTCTGTAGACCTCTACACAGAAAGAGACAGACAGACGTCAAGACATAAGTGCGACACACTTAAAAACACGCATATTTGAAGGTACATCCATCTGTTCCACCCAAAAGACATTTCATGGGGACATAGACACTTACTCTCATTTTAGCGCAGGCATCTTGCGTAGACTCTGTTCCTCTCAGGTCCTTAATGAGCATGGACCCTAAATACTAAACACATGCAAAAAAACAAAGAATTAAAAACAATAAAAAGTTATGCAGACAGTAGCACACAAACGCATAGTAGCACACTACCCAGGTACTAGACTGCTTTTAATCAATCAGAACTGTAGTAGATCCTGACAGATCACAGTTCAGGAGTGAACATCCTGCAGTAGATCCTGACAGATCACAGTACAGGAATGAACATCCTGCAGTAGATCCTGACAGATCACAGTGTGAATATCCTGCAGTAGACCCTGACAATCACAGTACAGCTGTAAACATCCTGCAGTAGATCCTGACAGATCACAGTGTGAATATCCTGCAGTAGACCCTGACAATCACAGTACAGCTGTGAACATCCTGCATTAGATCCTGACAGATCACAGTGTGAACATCCTTTAGTAGATCCTGACAGATCACATTACAGCTGTGAACATCCTTCAGTAGATCCTGACAGATCACATTACAGCTGTGAACATCCTGCAGTAGATCCTGACAGATCACAGTACGGGTGTGAACGTCCTGCAGTAGATCCTGACAGATCACAGTATGGGTGTGAACGTCCTGCAGTAGATCCTGACAGATCACAGTACGGGTGTGAACGTCCTGCAGTAGATCCTGACAGATCACAGTACGGGTGTGAACGTCCTGCTGTAGATCCTGACAGATCACATTACAGCTGTGAACATCCTGCAGTAGATCCTGACAGATCACAGTGTGAACATCCTGCAGTAGATCCTGACAGATCACAGTGTGAACATCCTGCAGTAGACCCTGACAATCACAGTACACATCCTGCAGTAGATCCTGACAGATCACAGTACAGCTGTAAACATCCTGCAGTAGATCCTGACACATCACAGTACGGGTGTGAACATCCTGCAGTAGATCCTGACACATCACAGTACGGGTGTGAACATCCTGCAGTAGATCCTGACAGATCACAGTACGGGTGTGAACATCCTGCAGTAGATCCTGACAGATCACAGCACGGGTGTGAACATCCTGCAGTAGATCCTGACAGATCACAGCACGGGTGTGAACATCCTGCAGTAGATCCTGACAGATCACAGTACGGGTGTGAACATCCTGCAGTAGATCCTGACAGATCACAGTACG
>NC_139592.1:4606454-4611454 GCF_946808225.1 Silurus aristotelis
ATGTTGTAATTGTAGTTCTGAAACTATCAGTTATCTGCAAAATCCATACCGATAGTTTTTCCGGCTTCCGGTCAGCTGTCATAACAGGAGCGGCCTCTAGAGGCGAATCACTGACACCACATGCTGTTTGTTTTTACATGCGAGAATGCGTGCTGCACAGTGAGCGCTGTATTATATTTATAATTCATTATCTATATAATTATATTTAGTAATACAATTAATATTTTATTTTATTTCATTTCGCACATTTTCATGATTAATTTTTTGTGTTTGTAATAAATTTCAGTACTATTTTACTATTTTGTGGGGGTTTTTTTTATCCAGTATCTATTTAATCGGTTGATTAATCGGTTATTGGCAAGTACGATTGGCCTAGTTCTATAAAACGGGAGGCAGTGAATCATTTGGTACCAGGCCTCAGAGCAAGAACTAAAATTAAAATTTTTATTTAAATTCTATTTTATTGGTTTTTGCAATCTGCAGGATGTTATATTTTAAAAATTATTACATCTGCTTAGGCCAATTCCCCAGTGCACCGATAAATAATTTAATAAAAGGTGAAATCATTCAATTAAAGATGATCAGTGCATCGGCATTTAAAGTTAACCAAGTTATGCTATTAAAAAAAAGCGACAATTTTACATAGTTTTTAACATATTTCCATCAATTTATTTATACAGTGGAACCCGGCAGGGCCGCTGGAAGTAATTTTAAACAGGGGGTGCTGTAAATTTATTTATTTTATTTTATTTTTTTTGACAAAAAAAAAAACTAGGAGCCTATGGGCCTATTTAGAATAAATTTTAAAAAATAACATAGGGCTGTGACGATGGCACTTTTTTTTTTTTTTTTTTACCACCGCGGTGGTAGTGGACCAAATACCGGCGGTGTTGCGGTGGTTGGGGGGTTGTTTTGAAATAATAATAAAAAAAAAAAACCCAAAGAAACAACACACTAAAGCCTGTAAAGCATTGAAATAAATATCAGTAAATACTGGTAACTTACATAATATAATAAAGTTGAATCCATTTAAAAAAATATTAATAATAATAATAAAAAAAAAAGTTTTATATTTCCACACAAAGACGCGTTATAGCCTACCGCTCTGCGCTTTGAGAGGGATGTGGAACACGAGCAGGAAAAAGACCACCGATCTCTTTTTCTGATATCTTCATGTTGTTGGAAAAGGTACGAAGAGCTAATTTTATCTTCCACAAGGGCAAGGCATTTAGGCTATGTTTGTGCGCTGCCAGAGAAAGCCAAACTAAAATCACCCGCGCGTGTGAAACGCGCTTTACAAATGAACTTGAAAAATCAATATCATTAAAATAATCAAAATAATTCAATTAAAATCCAAAATACACTTAATAGCCTACGTGTGTCAAAATCATTTCCTTAAATATTTATAAGGAATTTATAAATTGTGCAAAATATTTTTAATAGGCCTACATTTTTTAAAAATCTCTCTCTCGCCGAACCCGGTTATGTCGATGTCCTAGGGGGTCGCCAAAAAGCATGGAGGTAACCGATGATCGAGATAAATGAAAATCAAAATGGCGGCAGTATATTAACGTGCTTGAAATTTCTTTATGTACATGATGTGCGTTAATAAATGAGAATGTACATGCACGTGTTTTTTGAGGGTTTTTTTTTTTTTACACAGCAGCGTTGCTGCGATTTGTTTGATGAAGGCATGTTATAAAAATACATACAGTACATGTTTATCTGTCAGGAATCCACCTGCCACGCCCCCTTCAGCCCCCTTCAGCGTGGCAGGTGTTTTCTCTGCCGCTTCCTCTGAAGCTTCCGGCTTCAATCGCGCACATCTGGTGCTCGTTTATCATCATCACCAGCTCCTATTTAAACTTCCACACTCTCACTGTCCGTTATTGTTGGTATATGTTGGTTCACGGCGGTCGTTGTTATCGCGCATGCGTATCCCGGTACGTGTCTTCCTACCGGCACTCTCCCCCGCGGCTTTTGCTGCTCATCCCACGTTCCGCCAAGCGCGGCTTTCGCCTCTCGTTCATCGCATAACATTTAACAACTAAAGGCATATGTGCACTAACTAAAAGCAGAGATTCACCAGTATACAATACAACATCTGGAGCAGCTGTAAGGTTTGATTTTTCCGCCACTTCCGCGAGTTCTTCTGCGGCTGCACCGAGATAACCGACGTTAAATGGCAAATTTTCCCCCCTTGTGCTCGAGATATCAGGGTTCGGCGACATAAAAAAAAAGACATAACCGATAAAAAAATGCTGAGAAAAAGCGAGAATTTGGCGGTTCCACTTCAAAAACGTCGACTTAATAGGGTTGTCGAGATAACCGAGGGCGAGATAAGTGGGTTCCACTGTATATAATTATTAGTAGATGACCTATACTATTATTATTATTTAGTAAGTGACCAATATCACAACACTACGGAGACCGAGGCGTGTCCTGAGAGTCACATAGAATACAGATTAACATGGCAGAGGTAGAGCTGCATTTTCCTGGAGACAGAACAGGAAAATAACATCTGGTTTTATTAAGTTGTTTTTCTTGCACTACAAAGGTCTGTTTGTGAAAGAGTCATGCGTCAGAAGTCTTTTAAGTAAATTGATGATTTGCTGTTTGTCTGAACCACAGAAATAAAAATTAATCTATACTATATTGAATTGCACAGTGTAATTTTTTTTTCATTGCATCATGTTGAATCAAATAGAAATTGGATCGCACTGCACCGTAATGGGGGTGAATCGTATCGCATCACATCAGTAGCTGCTTCATATGTATCATTATCATATTATTAGCTATGCATCAGCCTCGGTTATTCAGATGCACATCCCTAGTCTTTGGTGTTTTCCTTTTAAGTGATGCTCTTGTCTGTATATATACACATCTTCATACCACACCCTTTTAGGCTTCCATGCAGAGATATGAGCATTAATGACCTTGTTTGTAGGAGGTGAGAAAGTCGAGCAATAACATTAGAAGGTTGTACCTGTTAAGCCGCTCTCTTGCTCTTTAGGAATGTCGATTCCCGCTCCGATGAGCGTCATGATCTTCTCGATCTGAAAAGGAGAGTAGCAGACGACAGAAATAACATCAGATCGGAGGCTTATTTAATAGAATGAGACTCAGCGCTGATGCAGACAAGACCCGAGAGCGAGGATGTGATCCGACTGGCGAATCGAACACACTCCTCATTAATGAGAAGGGAATACACCTTCAGCAGCTGAAATCAGGGAAATAAAAATGGAAAAATTGTAGAAGGAGCTCTTTTTTAATCATTCATTTTTTCACCGTTTTAGTCACATGCTGAAGCCCACATGCTAACGCATCACAGCAGGAGATAACCACGCTCAGAAGAAAGCCATTTCAGTTTAAGAGACAGAATCAGACAATACCACACATCCTCCCCCTGTAGATCTAAAATGGTTTATTCCAGCTTTAAAGGGATAAAGAGACAGGATGTCTCAGGGAGAAACGGTGTGACGGAGAGAGAAACTGTAATAGATCATATTATTTAAACACAGACAATCAGACAGACGAATAAAGGAATTAATAGATAGAGATCCAGAGAGCAAACATACAGACAGAGATATAGTCAAAGTGCTGGTGGACGGACAGAGAGAGATTATAAATTATAGTACAGGGGGAAAAAGTGAGAAATAATAAAGAATATGACAAACAGATATATGAAAAAGCACACAAAAAAAAAGAAAATTAAGAGAGAATAAAAGAATAAGACAGACAGACAGACAGACGGCAGACAGAACTGCTGCTGTATGTATAGAGAGATGCAAGATTTATAGAAAGAGACACACAAAAAAAAGAAAGACAGACAGACACTCTCAGACAGATTGATGCTTTTCACTCCTCTACAAGGATGATAAAGATTTATTGACGATGTTTGGTGGAGCTCAGAGCTCTCGGCTCTCTGTCCTGAAGGTCACCGTGATGGAGGACGATGTGAGATGAATGTGTGTTTAACTCTCACACGACAGCTGAATCAGGAGAGCTCTGAAAAAAAGTCTCGAACTCTGCATATCATCAGCACATCATGATTATTCATAAGCAGCTGAACCAACTGAAAGAAAAAAGCTGGCCTTTAGAATTTGAACAGGAAGTGATGAAACCAGAAAGTGATGTCTGATGACATGTTTGATAATATTCAGCACCAGGTCTGAATATTCACACCTACTGAGAAACATCTGCCCTTCACCCGTCCATGCTGCAAGCAATATAATCTGAATACAGAGGCTGGTAGAGAGAGACAGCAGTGTAGTGAGACAGGAGGGCAATGGAGGAGACAATAATCTTACGTTGCGCGTGGATGAGTGTCTCCGCCATTCGGACGAATACCGCCTCTGTCTCTGCTGGGACAAAATCAACTTTCACACAAACCACAAAGGAACGAAATAGGAAAGCTTAAAAAAAGAAAAAAAATGTAAAAAGCAACTGTATAGAAGGAAGTGGGGGGAGGGAAAGAAAAATGTAAAAATAGGATTGCTGATAGAAGAACTGAAGTAAAAGATGTATGTAGGAAGGAAGGAAGAAAGGAAGGAAGGAAGGAAGGAAGGAAAATGACAAAATAAACAAAGCCAATGAAGTGATAAACCTAATGCAGTATGGGCAGAGAAAAAAAAGACTGGAAGACAAGTTTAGAGAGAAAGGGTGAAGGAACAGATGAAGCGAAGCCAAAGAAGGAGGAAAGAAGCAGGTCAAAGATGGAAGACTTGTCCTTTATGCAAGACAGACCGAAAGGAGGAACTCTCTCCTACTGACTGCCATGGTGATCAAGCTTAAACAATCAGGAGGTCAAAGGTCAAGCAAGAGTCACAGGTCAACAGCTGAAGAGTAGCCATGTGGTGTGTGTGTGTGTGTGTGTGTGTGTGTGTGTGTGTGTGTGTGTGTGAGAGACAGCGAGAGTGAGAGCCTCCAGCAGACATGGGCAGAAAATGAGTGTGTGCGCCAGCTTCTGGAAACAAAGGAGAAATCAAGAGGCATTTACT
>NC_139592.1:4618954-4928954 GCF_946808225.1 Silurus aristotelis
TGAATCTAAACCCCAACACCAACCCTTAAACCATACTCTTGAATCTAAACCCCAACACCAACCCTTAAACCATACTCTTGAATCTAAACCCCAACACCAACCCTTAAACCAAACCCTCGAATCTAATCCCCAACACCAACCCTTAAACCATACCCTCAAATCTAAACCCCAACACCAACCCTTAAACCATAATCTTGAATCTAAACCCCAACACCAACCCTTAAACCATACCCTCGAATCTAAACCCCAACACCAAACCTTAAACCATACCCTCGAATCTAAACCCCAACACCAACCCTTAAACCATACCCTCGAATCTAAACCCCAACACCAACCCTTAAACCATAGCCTCGAGTCTAAACCCCAACACCAACCCTTAAACTATATCGTCGAATCTAAACCCCAACACCAACTCTTAAACCATACCCTCGAATCTAAACCCCAACACCAACACCAACCATTAAACCATACCCTCGAATCTAAACCCCAACACCAACCCTTAAACCCTAATCCTAACCCTCACTCTATCCCCTATACACTACTCCCGATGTTTACACATAAGATTTAATCATTTCTTTAACCCCTGAACAACAAAATTAACTTAACTGACCCCGAATTATTTTTATTATTTAAAAGCACAAAGTCAGTTCTTTTTTGTAAAAGTTAAATACCAATCACCAAACACACACACACACACACACACACACACACACACACACACACACACACACACACACACACACACAGGAACGTTTTAGTTTTGTGTTACCTGAGGTAAGAAATTGTTGGAAGACTTGGCCGAAGAATCCTTATCTAGAGAGAAAAAAATAATGACAAACATCAAAATCTAAAAGCAGAAAAAACAAACACAGTACACAAACCTTCCTCACAGAGGAAAACCAAGCCAAAGCACAGAGGGAGTCATGCTTCAAGCTGTGTGTGTGTGTGTGTGTGTGTGTGTGTGTGTGTGTGTGTGTGTGTGTGTGTGTGTGTGTTACCCGTTTGTGTGTCAATGGAGTGTTTGGTCTGTGCTGTGTGCAGAGTTTCATATGTATGATCCTCGTCATCTTCCACTCTCTCATCCAAACTACTGCTGGTGTAGACCGCCTACAGAGGGAAAGAAGGGGAGAGCGAGAGAGAGAGAGAGAGCAGTGGTGGGGGGGGGGGAAGAGAAACAGACACAAAGAGAGAGGTGGGATAGAGAAAGGGAGAGAGAGATACACAAAGAAAGACAGAGAAAAAACAGAAAGTGAGAAGGAAGGAGAGAAGAAAAAACAGTGAGATTCGCAGAGACATGGAGAGAAACCTACATAAAAAAAAAGAAAAATTTTTGGGGTATGGGGACCACTGCATTAGACCACAGTAGACCCCACCGAATCTCACTAAAGCCACCCAGACCCCGCTGATCTAATTAGACCCCACTAGACCTTACTAACCCTCCCTGACCACACTAGATCTCACTAAATCCCATTAAACAACACCAAAGCTCACTAGACCACCCCTAGACCTCATTAGACCCTACTAGATCTTATTAAACCTCCCTGACCCCACCAGACCTCACTAGACCCCACCAGACCTCACAACACACCCCTTAACCTTACTAGACCTCACTAGATCGCTCTAGACCCAACCAGACCCCACCATAGCTCTATAAACCCCAGAAGACCCCACCAGATCTCATTAGACTCCACCATACCTCATTAGACTCCTCCAGACCCAACCACAAAACACTATAACTTGACTAACAAAAACGTTTAATAAATTTTTTCTATCCGTCTACCTGCTTCTCTCTCCACGTGCCTTGCACATCACGTTCGCCATTCTTCAAGCCGTGTGCATCTCAGTGACTGCGTGTGATTGGCACGTTTTAACGCATTAAACGGAGGATGTTGGGGGAAAAATAAATTAATAAAAACCTTGTTTACCTCGGAACTGAGCTCTTCCTCATGCGCTGTTCCTCCAGAGTGGGACGGAGGTGGAGGCCGGTCTTTCACAAACGACTGCAACACACACACACACACATTAATTACTGTACACTAAAGACTGTAAAGCACATTATAGTGCTGAGGTAAAAATGTTTCACAGAGTGTACGGTCACGTAACCATTAACATCATAAAAAAACCCATATGTTTCCATTTGAAAAATGTTCCCATAGCTAACTTGTTACAGGCCTTCATAGTGACAGAACCCACACATTTAGAAAGCACTGAACTAAACACAGTTGGAGTGTTGTGTTTTCAATGTTCCATCACATTCCTAGGTCTCACTGAATGTAAAATAGACACCATATGGATAAATGTTTGTGACCACCTGCCCACAAGATGGATATTAGAGGTTGACTGATTCATCGGTTTGGCCAATTTATCAGCAACGATAGTTGATTGCTGGAACGAGCAACAAAATTCCACAACGATATCAGTTTTTCCAGGTTGCTTTATTTGGTACGAGAGCAGCCTCTAGAAGCGAATCAATGACACCACGCACTGTTTATCTGAAGTGTGCTGGGAGTGTTACTTTTTGTTTCGGTCTGAATGCGCGTTTTATTTTTCTCAATATTTACTAGCATAATTAATAAATTCATATTTAATTTCATTATTCAGTACTGTTTTTTTTTTTTTATAAAAGTTTAGTACTGTTTTACATGGATTGTTGTGTTTTTTTTTTATTAAGTATCCATTTTAAAAACTGTCAGCTGATTAATCAGTATCAGCAAAATCCACTAACAGTCAACCTCTACTTGATATGTAATTTTTGAAAATCATCCAAATCCACATAAAGTCCCCATTTATTGTTATAAGGTCCACTTTCCTGGCCAAATGTCCCACTAGATGATGTGCTCATTCAGCCATAAGGCTGTTAGTAAAATCAATGTAGTCATCATATTCAAAAGAGTTGAGGTAGCAGGAGATCTTCCACTCCAACCGATGTGCAACTGTGTCTCCTCCCTTGTTGGAACAGTTTGGGGAAGAACCACATATGGCTGGAAAAGTGACGTGTCCCAATACTTGTGTTCATATAGTGTAACTTTGAAACGGCGTGATTTTGACTCCATCTAGTGGACGCCCCCTGGAACTGCACACCTGCTGTTTTGCGGTATTCAAAGACGTCTATGGTGACCTTATGTCCTGGCACTGTGTGTGTGTGTCTGTGTGTGTCTGTGTGTGTCTGTGTGTGTCTGTGTGTGTCTGTGTCTGTCTGTCTGTCTGTCTGTCTGTCTGTGTGTCTGTGTGTCTGTGTGTCTGTGTGTGTGTGTGTGTGTGTGTGTGTGTGTGTGTGTGTGTGTGTGTGTGTGTATCTTACTCTGCCAGCTTCACTCTCTGGCCTTCCTGAGTCTCTGTCTGACGATTTCCCGCTGGCTAAACTGTCCAACGAGTGACACGATGAGGCTTCAAACAGCGCTTCATAAGGACTCTCCTCACACACGTCTACACACACATCTACACACACACACACACATTTCACTCAGCTTTTGTTTGTGTATAAACACTAATAGAGGTATCAAAAGCCTGTTTGAAATTACCTTGAACCCTTTTTAGGTTCTCCTGGGTAGTCGGCCCTGGTGGAGGAGGGAGATCTGGAGGCTGCCCGCTCATATGAGCTACAGAAAAACAAAAAATTAAACAATTGACATTTGGAACACTTGCCATCGGATATTCAGACAAAGCTATTCAATTATTTTTCTAGAAGGAACTTGTAATTATGGTCACACACACACACACACACACACACACACACACACACACACACACACACACACACACACACACACACACACACACACACACACACACACACACACACACACACACACACACACACACACACACACACACACACACACACACACACACACACACTCTCTCACTCACCCTGGATGAGAGAAGCGATCTGACTACTTTTCTGGGATGGCATTTCCTTCACAATGTCCAGCGCTGTGCGATTCTTACTGTCCACAATGTTCACGTCGATACCTGAGACAGGGGAGACTCGCATCAGCACCAGACATCAGCGTTTGATTCTGAAAGATTCTGAACGTTCTCACTGCAACGCATCTATTTTCTAGAAAGATTATCGAAAACGCTCCAGAATCACCAGTAATGAGTTTTATGTTCTAGAAGAGAAATAAGAGGATCCTGTGAAGATCCTGTGCATGATAGTTGAGGATTCCAAATGTATTGACATTCCGGAAACCTCAATGCATGAACAACTCAAAAATATGATGAGGTACCTAGAGTTATTGAACTTAAAATATTTAAAAATACAGATCAGACCTGGCAACCCTTTACGTACATTGTCTAAATTGCTAAAGTCTTACCGGAGAACATTCACACGTGGAACGCCGCAATGGATCTTTCCTTTTAGTGGCCATCAAGCTCTATAACGCCTCTCCTTTCATTAGGGAGCAGAGCTGACACAATGGACACCGACAGCAACACTGTGCCATTATATGTTATTTTATTTAGAATATTTTATTATTTATATTTTATTCGTTATACGCATCAAAATCTCAATACTTTAACTTGCGTTAATAAAATACCACAGGCAATATTACACCATCATGTGCAATATCACATCGCATTCAATTTCATATCAATCTATTCTTAGTTCCCCAGCACCTTTTTTATTTTTGAAAACATTTTCATACATAATATATTTCGTTCATTTATCAATTAGATTTCATTTAGATACATTTTTGTTTCATGTACTCTGAAGGGGTCTCTGGCAAAAGAATTTCCTTCCCCATTAACAAATTTAAATCTTATCTCACACTGCTCACGCAGTCTTTTTTTTATAATCAAAATGGCAGATTTAATGGCAGAGCCTTTCGCAAAATACTGACTCTAATACATCAAATTCAATCGAACAATTAATAACTAATCACAGGCGTTTTTTTAGTTTGCGATTGTTGCAGATTGCACCAACATGATCCCCACGTCACACTGCAAGAGCTCAGTTTTTATAATGTCAGACTCTATGATAGACGCACACAAGAAAAAGACTCGGCTTAAAGTTTTACGTCATCAATCTGTGGAACGTTCAGACCCGTGTTCGCTCACTGACGGTAGCTAGCAGCGAACAAAAACGGAAAATCTGTAGCGTTCATTTTGTTCTTGAAATGCCGTCATAATAAAAACTTTATACTTTTCCCTCTATAACTATGTTTCTCCTCTTGCTGTACAGTCCACCTGACTTGTTCCTGACTTGTTACATTTTTTTCCTGAGTTGTCTTATTCATCACAGTGTATAGTTGTTTCTTAGTTGTTTTATTCATGACAGTGAATCATTCAAATCTGCAATCTTAATGGAAGCCACGTGTTGCTCTCGCACCATCTACACTCTGAGGTGCCATTATTCGAGGCAGCAAAGTGCTGTTTTGAGAGCGGAGACACACTGAAATTGTATCAGGAAAAAAAACGGGGTCTAGATTAAACGTCTGACACTTACAGCCAAAAGCAAGAACAGGAGTACAGAGTCTGTTGTGTGGATGAAGAGATACGTATGGATTTAATAATTCATAATGAATTTTTGATGATGTCATTATTTGGCCTCTAAATAAATATTTTTTTTTTTGTTACCTGAACTGAGAAGCTTCTGCACCACTTCGGTCTTCCCAAAAAGAGCAGCTTCATGAAGGGCACTGCCTTTCTCCGTCTTTACACACACACACACACACACACACACACACACACACACACACACACACACACACACACACACACACACACACACACACACACACACACACACAAATAAGTTGAGTGTAACTAGGGCAGAAACACAACAGCAGCTTGAGTATGTGGAGCATAAAGACGTGTTAACGAGCCAACACAAGAGGGGGCAGATTGGTCACAGTGGTATTAAAGGTGGTATTGATGCTCTGATTGGTCACAGTGGTATTAAGGGTGGTATTGATGCTCTGATTGGTCACAGTGGTATTAAGGGTGGTATTGATGCTCTGATTGGTCACAGTGGTATTAAGGGTGGTATTGATGCTCTGATTGGTCACAGTGGTATTAAGGGTGGTATTGATGCTCTGATTGGTCACAGTGGTATTAAGGGTGGTATTGATGCTCTGATTGGTCACAGTGGAATTGAGGGTGGTATTGATGCTCTGATTGACCAATCAGAGCATCAATACCACTCTCAATACCACTGTGACCAATCAGAGCATCAATACCACCCTCAATACCACTGTGACCACAGTGGTATTGAGAGTGGTATTGATGCTCTGATTGGTAACAGTGGTATTTAGGGTGGTACTGATGCTCTGATTGGTCCACAGTGGTCCTAAGAGTGGTAACGATACTCTGGTCACAGTGGTTTTGGGATGGGAAACTGCAGTCTGATTGGCAACAGTAGAATTGGGGTGGAAACTGCAGTCAGATGGGTTACAGTGGTATTGGGGTGGGTTCACAAACTGTGCTTCTACTGGTTACCAGTACTGGAGGTGGGAACTGTGGTCAAACTGGTTAAAAAGGTATTGGGGTCAAAAACAATGATCTAAATGACTACAGTGGCATTGGGGGTGGGAACAAAGTTACTGGAAACTGTGGTCAAATTGGTTACAATTGTATTAGGGTAATAATGTATTGGGGTACTAATGACTACAGTGGTAATGGTGTGGCTCTGATGTTTGCCATGGTATTGGGGTGGAAACAATGTTCAAATTGGTTACAATAGTACTTTATTGCTGGGTTACATTGTTTTCACCTCAAGCCTAAAAACAATGTGTGAAAACAATGACAAACTTAGCGAACTCCCATAGTGTCTTTTGAGTAGTTGATGTTTATATGAATCCAGCTATTTACCTGGTAGTTGATGTCCATTCCGGCGTTGAGCAGCACCTCTACAACAGGCAGGTGTCCATTGCGTGCAGCAAGGTGAAGCGGCGTGTGTGTGTGTGTATGTGTGTGTGTGTTGAGCAGGTTGGGGTGAGCGCACAGCAGCAGCTTGACGACCTCAAGGCGGCCGTAGAGGGCAGCGAGGTCCAGCGGAGTCTCAAAGCGGTTGTTCCTCATGGTGGGGTCTGTCAGTTCCTCTAACAACACGCGAACCACGCCAGAGTGTCCATACTGTGCTGCACAGTGCAGCGCTGTCTCATTGTCATTGTTCTACAGACATGCGAGAATGAAGGGGGAAGAGAGAGAGAGAAAGCACACAATAACATTTCCAACAAATTAACATTATTCAGTTCTCTTGTATTATTTTTGGAGCTTCCTTAAGCCCTATTTAATTGGTTAATTCCGGTTCCAAAGTTGGTGCCTAATCTGCAGCTGTTTCATGCTTTCCCATTACAATGTTTTCAAAAGTGGTTGACGATCGATAATCAAAACGCTGCCGATCAGCAACTGCATTGGCTGTTATTTTATAACTAAGACGAGCAAAAATGACATAGCTACCAATACGATCGACATGAACATTAAAACCACAACCAGAAAACCTAATCAGAATGTTCATTGATGTATTCGAGGTAGGGGGGTAACGGTACACATATTTGTGCCCGAGTGGTTTGGAACAGGACTTTTGGGACGTGCATGAGTACCGAATGCAATCCTTTATTATACATGCGGAACATAATTAAAATCTGAGTTCCCTAGAGAAAATATTAAGTAGTGGACCGCAAATTTGTTTGGTCTCCGCAGCGTCACACTGTGGTTACCGGTACTCTATCTGTACCGGACAGAGAATGTAAAGCGCACACACACACACACACACACACACACACACACACACACCTGTATTACTACAAATGCAGACATGTAAACTTTCATTAAATATTTCATGTTTATTTCATCACTTTTTATTTTGTGCCTATTAAATTAATTATTATTCGGTTTAATCAATATATTAAAAGTGTATAGCATTAATTAAATGTATTCTATTTAATTTTTTTTAAACATTTTTTAAAGTTGTAAAAAATGTATACTGTCGATGATCAGAAATATTTAATAATTAATTTGTAATTATTAACAAAATAATTAAAACATTCATGTTTTGCATTTATAACACCTAACTCTACAGAAATTGTACCGACCCTGTGAATTTTGTGTCCCGTTACACCCCTAATTCGAAGACACTTCTCAACTAATGGTCAGAGAAAGACCCTCACAATCGTCCCCAAAAACAACCCAAGTGTTAGCTACGAGCACTGAAGCTGGTGAGATGTACTCTAAAGGCCTACAAACGCAGAATGAAAAGCGAAAGGCAACAAAATCATGAACTGTTTTTATGCCAGGTGTTATTTCACTTTCAACCGCAGCAATGCTGTAAAAAAAAGGCACCAACACCAGAAGAGATATCAGAGGAAGTAGCAGTCTGATGTATGGATACTCGAGCAAATCCCATCACCAGATTGCCATATACCTTCAGTGCACCATGACCAAGAAAGAAAAAAGAGGGGAAAAAGAATGAAAACCTTCCATGGGAATTTATATGATTTGATATGAGGTTTGCCTATAAAAGGGAACTTAAATGTATTCAAATTTTTTTTCAGGATAATCTCGGTTAAAACACCCAGCTTTAATGCAATTTCAGTTGAATTTCTATCTTGCACATTTATCAATCTCATGCACACAGCACACTTACTGCAGGGCCTCTGAGGCCACGCCCCCTACATGCACTGGTCCCCAACCTTTATTGCGCCAAGGACCGGATTAATGTCGGACAATATTTTCACAGACCGGCATTTAAGGTGTGGCGGATAAATACAACAAAATGAAATGATACGATCGGCATAAAAGCTGGTATCTTCTAAATATAATATTAAACGTGAATCCACTGTGGTGTTGTGTGTTCATTTTGCTCGCTTGGGGGTTTGAATTTAGCGGTAATGTATTATGCATTAGCGGACGGAGCCCCTTTAAAAAGGTAGCAAATGGAGGTAAGACATGTGACCGAGGCATCATGGCATGCATCAAGAGTGAGTCATAGACAGATGTGGCGAAGAGAATCCGGTAATTTTCCAAAATAAAACATCGTTCAGATTTAGATAATAAATAAAACGAAAATAATGTAAATTATGTAAGCTAATTTATTCCCATAAACTTCCCAAAAGTTCCTGGTAAATTAACAATCTGGAATTTTTCAAAAATTCTCTAGATGAAGTTCCCATGGAAAGTTTCCGGAAAGTTTCCGTCCCCTTTGCAACCATAGAAAAGAGTGAAGGAGACCTACTCAAGCACCATGTGGCAAACTAAACAAAAAAGTTGCAGAGGGGAAAAGGAGAAAAACAGACACAGAGTAATGTATAATCATAAATAATAAATAATATGCTGTTGAATCAATAATTTGTGTTAAAACACACTCATATTGGCACGCTATTGATTTAATTCGAAGACTAATAGGTGGTGAGGCAAATAAACAAACAATACATTTATTACTCATACAACTGATTCCTTTTGAGCAACACCACGTAGCAGCCTGTGTGTGTGTGTGTGTGTGTGTGTGTGTGTGTGTGTGTCTTTAAATGCACGAGTGTAACATTAAGAAGCCCATTTGGCCAAAGTGCAGTTTAAATAGCTCACTCCCATGATAAGGAATCCCAGCAATGAATCAGAAGCACACACCCACAGACACGCGACTCACAAAGTGCATCAGCGTTTCGAGAGCGTTAGAATTATAATACGGTTGGGGTATTTCCCAATCCAAAGACATGGGTTTTGTTCTCGAGCATAACACACCTGAAACAGACAAACATTTTCCAAAGGGGTGTGTGCGGCGCCGGTAGAGATGAGGATGCATGCACACACACACACACACACACACACACACACACACACACACACAGTCACATTGTATGATAATTCAGAACCAAATCACTAAAAAATTTAAAACAACTCTGTGTCCATGTCCACTAGAGGACGCTCATGAAACTGAATCACTAAATCATGGTGTACTGTACATAATCGAAGTGTAGCGTACGTGTGTACCTGAGTGTTCCAACTGTGTCTAACTCTTTGTAACTGAAGGTTTTCATTCGACACATGAAGGATCATCTAAAAAAATATGCTCAGGAAATTTCAGGTCGTTTTTATATGTTCATCTGTCCCTGGTGCTCGTCATGATTTATAACGTTTGTCATCTGATCCAGAAGATAATGTATCATTGCATTACATTATACTGTACAAATCGTGACATTATATCTGCGCGAGTGGATCAAAGAGTCTTCTTCATCCAGTCTAGGGCACGTGCTTCACACTAACAGAGTGCTGGTGGATCAGATGAGGTGGGATTTGGTCAATAGGACAAGATGACGAGACGAGATGATGAGACACCAATACACCTTCATATATTCCAACAAACAGATCAAAATGTCAGTATGGTAGATACATCATATGGCTCATATGTCCACAGTTCATTATGTTCCTCTCTTTGGCATAACCTCTGACCTCACATTTGTCATCTTAACGAGTAAACAACAATGCGGTGATTCGGAAAAGCGTAAGTAGTGTGTCTGTGTGTGTGTGTGTGTGTGTCAAAGTGTAAGTGAGAAAATTGGTGCATGTGTGAAAGAGTGCGAGAGGGTGTTGAACTTCGCAGCATGTCACAGCACGAGAAAAACGTGCTACAGCCTGTTTTAAAAACGTGAACAACAATCCTATGATATCGATCAGTCAAACACAAACAGACAGGGCTTAGAGCATGATGTCATCAAAAAGCGCCGGACCAGTAATGGGTTTGTAGCACAATCTTGTGAACTTCTGAATACTATACAAATCCACCATTTTCCACTTAAAGGTCTGCCAAACTGGTGTGTGCATGTGCGAGTGTGTCTGTCTGTGAAGCTCACACACACACACGCACGCACGCACGCACGCACGCACGCACGCACGCACGCACGCACGCACGCACACACACACACAAATTGATCTCAGCTTTGTGACTATAAACTTCTTACATCCACACAAACTCTCTAGAGGATGGGGGACTTTTATGTCATCACTATGAGCCTGAGGGCCCCACAGGCACACACTCTCTCATGCACTCATGCACGCACATACACACACTTGTCCATCCTATTCAAATAAAAAAGGAATCATCATATCTCTCTTAGGTATTTTTCTGTCTATCTCTCTGATCATGTCACACCGACACCGTTGACTTGGATACAACCCACCTTTAAGAAGAAGAGCGCTAACTCAGTCAGACACACACACACACACACACACACACACACACACACACACACACACACACATTCTTTTTCCTTCAGCCACCATTAACACACTTCTTGATGATGATGCACCCAGACAGAAACATGGAAAAGCTTCCTACCTTCCAGTCTGTATGTGTTAGTGTGTGTGTAGCAAGTTGAAATGTATATGTATATATATCAGTACAGACCAAAAAGTTTGGACACACCTTTTCATTCAAAGAGTTTTCTTTATTTTCATGACTATGAAAATTGTAGAGTCACACTGAAGGCATCAAGGGCTATTTGACCAAGAAGAAGAGTGATGGGGTGCTGCGCCAGATGACCTGGCCTCCACAGTCACCGGACCTGAACCCAATCGAGATGGTTTAGGGGTGAGCTGGACCGCAGAGTGAAGGCAAAAGGGCCAACAAGTGCCAAGCATCTCTCGGGGAACTCCTTCAAGACTGTTGGAAGACCATTTCAGGTGACTACCTCTTAAAGCTCATCAAGAGAATGCCAAGAGTGTGCAAAGCAGTAATCAAAGCAAAAGGTGGCTACTTTTTATGTGGCTAGAATATGACATTTTTCAGTTGTTTCACACTTTTTTGTTATGTATATAATTCCATTTATAATTCCACATGTGTTAATTCATACTTCTGATGCCTTCAGTGTGAATCTACAATTTTCATAGTCATGAAAATAAAGAAAATTTTTTGAATGAGAAGGTGTGTCCAAACTTTTGGTCTGTACTGAGATATATATATATATATATATATATAACACACACACACAAACAAACACCATTTTTACCATTTTATTTGAATTTTTTTAAGGAACAATACCATAGAAATGAAACTTGGATATATTTAAGAGAAGTCAATGTGCAGCTTGTGTAACAGTACAGATTTACTGTCCTCTAAAACTAATTTAGTCTTGGGACATACAGCCAATATTGTCTTAATAACTGGCATCGAAAGTGAGTACACCCTAGATAAACATGTTAAAACTAAAGTGTCCAACGTGTCAATATTTTGTGTGAGCACTGTATTATAAATCACTGCCTTAATCCTCCTGGGCATGGAATTCACCAGCACTTCTCCACCTTCCGCTCGAGGATGCACCAAAGATCTTCAATAGGACTTAGGTCTGGAGATGTACTTGGCCACTCCATCACCTTCAGCTTCCTCAGCAAGGCAGTTTTCATCTCAAAGGTGTGTTTTGAGATGTTATTATGTTGGAAAACTGCTGTTCAGCCCAGTTTCTGAAATGAGGGCATCATGTTCTGTTTTAAAATGTCACAGTACATGTTGGAATCCACGATTTCCTAAATGAACCTCAGCTCTCCAGTACCAGTGATGCTGCCACCACCATGCTTGACTGTAGGCAAAACACAATTTTCTTGGTACTACTCACCAGGACCAATGCTGCAGCACTTATGCGTCTTTTTGAAGCAGCTTCTGCAGCTGACATACAGCACGAGGACCCAACTTTTTTTGATGGACCCTTGTGTTGCCTGTTTCAAATGGAACCAGTCTTGGAAAATCTCTCTATGACCCTGACCACTTTAGTGTAACTCAGTTTCAGGGTGTTACTGATGATCTTATAGCCTCAGCCATCTTTTTGAAGAGCAACAATTCTAATTCTTAAATCCTCAGAGAGTCTTTACCATGAGGTGCCATGTTGAACATCCAGTGGTTAGTATGAGAGAATTGTACTCAAATCACCAAATTTTAACTGCTCTAATACACACATTTGTATGGTCCTGTCAAGCAGACAAAAACATGAACATGATGAATAGGACGTGTTGATTTGCATGGTTACACACGGATAGCTGTTATCACTTAGGGTGTACTCACTTTTGTTGCCAAATATTTTAGTTAAGTTATTTTTTATATTTTTATATTTTTTATATATATATATATATATATATATATATATATATATATATATATATATATATATATACACACACACACACACACACACACACACACACACACACACACACACACACACACACACACACACACACACACTTTAGAGTAATAGCAATCTCCAACAAGGCATCGCAGTATTTCAGTTTGTTTGAAGAAACAAACTTTCTGGATACTAGGAGTGTGTAAAGCTGTTATTCATGCTACGGTAGGATTTTAGAGTCAAAATAAAGTTGAACATCATGACATTTAGATTTTGTTTGGTCAAATTCAATCTTCATATAGTTAAGAGACCTAGTTTGTAGCATCGAAACAAAAGTAACATCTCTCTGGAAAAAACACTTCCAAACATTTGGTTTCCAGCACATACATTTAATTACAGGGTATTATGCCTGTTTCCCATGTAATACTGCTACTACTACTCCTTCTACTACTACTACTACTTGTAGTTGTAGTTGTAGTAGTAGTAATAATAATAATAATAATAATAATAATAATAATAATAGGTACAAAATTTCTTGTTAGTTTATTATCTGTCCTTCTCTCTCTCACAAACTGGTTTGTTGTGTATAAAAACTGCAGGCATTCACAAAAGCACACTTTTTTTGGTGTGAAATATCTGCTACAGGACAGGACTAATGGCCACCACATTTACCACGTTAGAACACTAAGCATGTGTCACCGTGTCAAAGCTCTGAGGTGCAAGGAGTTCACACTGGAGTACGCAAATTGTCAAACATCAGAGCTGCACCTACCAGTAATGACAGATTGAACAAAACCAAAAAAAAAAAACAGAAATCTTTGGGAAATATCCCAAACTGGAATATTCCCAGGGATTATTCGAAGAGAAGTCAAGCAGCAGAAGCACCTCCCCGAGCAAAGCCAAATAAAAGGAAAAGCGAGCATGCAGACAGGTCAGAGGTCAGGGTTTCAGAGATCAGGGAGAGCTTGGGTACACACCTTGGCATTAATATAGGGGTCAAACGGGCCACAGCGTTTGAATTCTCTGTGGTCTAGAGTCTGGGGGAGGAAAAGAACAGGATGGAGATGAAGTCAAACGTTTCACACACTCACACAGGATTAACAAACACTGCGATGGTGTTATGAACCAGGCAAAGAAACACTACAAAGCGAAAGGAAAAGGCTAAAAACGAAATGAACAATTTTCGCGTATTAGTTTTTTTTTTTATTAGCTTTTAAACTTATTATCAAATTCAAGGTAATGTTTTCATTTCATTTTGAGTCATTTTTTAAAATAAAAAATATGGGTGAGAAGAAATAACAATTAATAAGGAAAAATAATTGATGACAGTGAGATAAGCGATGCACAGCAGCCTAACGTCAGCATCGTAACACATTCCAACACTTTTAGCATCCGGATGTTAATATTACAGCACCATAAACACACACTCGCACACACATACACATACTCCGCCTGAAAAATAAACACAAGCGCACTACATACTTCTAAAATTAGACTTAGCCTAAAGACTGAGAAAGAGAAGACAGACATACAGACAGATGGTCACAAAGTCTCACAATCTGCTCTGGCTTTAAAGAGAGATCGGCAGACCCACAGATAATCATTTATCACTCCCTCTGCTTAAACATGGTTTGCTCTGGGTTTGGGAATAAACTGATAAGGCAGACAGACAGAAAAACAGACAGAGTGAGAGACAGGGAGAAAATCAGGTCCCTATAGTTGTTCAGGAATGGTTTCTTTTCTTTATTTTTGTATTTATAGTAACACAAATAGTTTGACAATAAGACAGACAGACAGACAGACAGGTCTCCTCAACTTCATAGAAAGAAAGACAGATTCCACAAAAACCACAAAAATGGTTTGTTCTAAACTAGGATAGACAGGGAGACACTTGGGACAGACAGGAAATTAACCAGACAGACAGAACAATCTGAGCCCGTGGACATACACAGTGAAAGACAGGACAAGGACCCAGACAGCAGGTTTTTAAAAAGAAAATCTGATCCACCAGTTTGATAGGTAATGGTTTCTTCCGGCTTCGGACAAACTGATTACTTGAAATTGAGACAGAAGAAAAAAGAAAAATGACAGACAGGTAGTTTGAGAGACAAGACATCTCCAAAACCTCCCTAAATGCTCAGGTAGGCAGATTAAAACAAACCTGTTCATTGAGTTTGGGATACGTCGCCCCCTTGTGGATGAGCAGCCGGACGATGCGCTGATCTCCTTTCCACGCAGCGAGGTGAAGCGGATAACAGCCCTTATTATCGGCTACGTTAGTGATCGCCTCGTTCTTCAACAGCAACTCCACCACCTCACTGGCGGACAAGCAGAAAGACAGACAAACGATATTAATAAAGTTCCTCCTTCTGCCCAGCCACACCCTATCGTTCTAAATCAGACTCACCTGTGTCCGTTCAGAGCAGCGTGGTGGAGAGGCGTGTATCCGTTACTGTCCACGCAGTTCACATTAGGGACCCTCCATATACTGTAAAGACAAATGCGGTACTTTATTAGGTTCGCTAGCTTACTATAATTTCACGTGGCAAGATTTTCTGAGAGGATTTTTGCTTTATATGTACATGCATAGTTAGCTTGCTTGAGCTAATCTGATAGGACGTTTAGTTGATTTTAATTTTAAGTGGCAATGTAGTGTAAATTAGCAAACACAACAGCATTTTCATGTTATATGCAAAATATTCATAATCCTCAGTGCTAGCGCTAGACAGCTAGAGTTTGCCTGACTTGAATTTCTGAAAGAATTTCAGTTTATTCACACACGTTCATCATTTTCTTCCTTTGTGAATGCCACGTAGTGAAAATTTTGTCAAAATGTAGTAAGAAATATCCAAACAACAGGATTGCTAAAATAATTTTCACATTATATTCCAAATGTGTAAAATCTACAGTGCTTGGTACATACAGCTAATTTTCAGGAGCTAGATAGTTCAAAATGTCCGCTGTTGCTCATATATATAGATCGCTTATATAAGCTAACCAAACATGATTTCCAGGTACAATTAAAAATGTCGATCATGTTGATTACTATATAAGTAGCTTGAATAAGCTGATCTGACAGGGGTTTTTTGTATTTTATATTCATAACGTTTTATCATTGTGACATGCTAAAGCCACACAGCTAGGGTAAATATAGAGGTAAATAGCTGAAACAACAGAATTTGTAAAGGGATTCTCACATTATTCAAAACAATTTATAATCTTTTGTGCTAGCACTAGATGGTTTCTTCCTCATACTATCTCAGGGAGTTTTTCCAAGGCATCATCGCCACTGGTTTGCTCGAACCAATCAACACTGCTAATTATATATACAGTGAGGAAAATAAGTATTTGAACACCCTGCTATTTTGCAAGTTCTCCCACTTAGAAATGATGGAGGGGTCTGAAATTGTCATCATAGGTGCATGTCCACTGTGAGAGACATAATCTAAAAAAAAAAATCCAGAAATCACAATGTATGATTTTGTAACTATTTATTTGTATGATACAGCTGCAAATAAGTATTTGAACACCTGAGAAAGTCAATGTTAATATTTGGTACAGTAGCCTTTGTTTGCAATTACAGAGGTCAAACGTTTCCTGTAGTTTTTCACCAGGTTTGCACACACTGCAGGAGGGATTTTGGCCCACTCCTCCACACAGATCATCTCTAGATCAGTCAGGTTTATGGCCTGTCGCTGAGAAACACGGAGTTTGAGCTCCCTCCAAATATTCTCTATTGGGTTTAGGTCTGGAGACTGGCTAGGCCATGCCAGAACCTTGATATGCTTCTTACAGAGCCACTCCTTGGTTATCCTGGCTGTGTGCTTCGGCTCATTGTCATGTTGGAAGACCCAGCCTCGACCCATCTTTAATGCTCTAACTGAGGGAAGGAGGTTGTTCCCCAAAATCTCGCAATACATGGCCCCGGTCATCCTCTCCTTAATACAGTGCAGTCGCCCTGTCCCATGTGCAGAAAAACACCCCCAAAGCATGATGCTACCACCCCCATGCTTCACAGTAGGGATGGTGTTCTTGGGATGGTACTCATCATTCTTCTTCCTCCAAACACGTTTAGTGGAATTATGACCCAAAAGTTCTATTTTGGTCTCATCTGACCACATGACTTTCTTCCATGACTCCTCTGGATCATCCAAATGGTCATTGGCAAACTTAAGACGTGCCTGGACATGTGCTGGTTTAAGCAGGGGAACCTTCCGTGCCATGCATGATTTCAAACCATGACGTCTTAGTGTATTGCCAACAGTAACCTTGGAAACGGTGGTCCCAGCTCTTTTCAGGTCATTGACCAGCTCCTCCCGTGTAGTTCTGGGCTGATTTCTCACCTTCCTTAGGATCATTGAGACCCCACGAGGTGAGATCTTGCATGGAGCCCCAGTTCGAGGGGGATTGACAGTCATGTTTAGCTTCTTCCATTTTCTAATGATTGCTCCAACAGTGGACCTTTTTTCACCAAGCTGCTTGGCAATTTCCCTGTAGCCCTTTCCAGCCTTGTGGAGGTGTACAATTTTGTCTCTAGTGTCTTTGGACAGCTCTTTGGTCTTCGCCATGTTAGTAGTTGGATTCTTACTGATTGTATGGGGTGGACAGGTGTCTTTATGCAGCTAACGACCTCAAACAGGTGCATTTAATTTAGGATAATAAATGTAGTGTAGGTGGACATTTTAAAGGCAGACTAACAGGTCTTTGAGGGTCAGAATTCTAGCTGATAGACAGGTGTTCAAATACTTATTTGCAGCTGTATCATACAAATAAATAGTTTAAAAATCATATATTGTGATTTCTGGATTTTTTTTTTTTAGATTATGTCTCTCACATTGGACATGCACCTACGATGACAATTTCAGACCCCTCCATGATTTCTAAGTGGGAGAACTTGCAAAATAGCAGGGTGTTCAAATACTTATTTTCCTCACTGTAGTTAGCTAACGTGAGGTAACCTGACAGGATTTCCAAGTTACAGTGATGAATGTTTATAATCTTTACTGCCAACACCACAAGCAGTTTATCCGATCCAACAGGATTTTTTTGGTTACTTTCATTAATGGATATAATTTTCAGCACCAATGCCACATAGCTAGCTTACATGAGCGAACCTGACAAGATTTTAAGCGTGATTTTCGTTTTATATTCAAAAAAAGGTTGCAATCCTCACTGTCAATGCTAATCATATAGCTTTCATCGGATAACCTGATAGCACTATCAGGTTATTGTATATTTTCATAAGTGTCTCAAATTATCATTGCAAACAAGCTGACGAGATTTCTGTGTTATACTTAAAATGTTAGTATTCCTCAGTGTCAATGCTAGTTACACAGCTTACATTAGATAACCTTATAGGAATGTCATGGTATTTTTTACAAGCGTCTTCAACTGTTGTTGCGAACACTGAAGACTACACAAGATAATCTGACTGGATTCCTGTGAAGATTTTTAAATTCTGTAAATATTTGATAATTTTCACTGCCAATCCTGACAGGATTCCTCAGGATATTTTCAGAATGATTCACATACATGAACTAATTGGATTTCTGAGATAACTTATAATTTATTGACTTAATACATATTGATAATTTTTATTATCTCCACTGCTAAAGCTAGATAGCGTTCAGAGCATTCACAATGCTAACTGCTAACTCTAGATGGCTAGCTCATCAGCAAATGCTTTATAGACATTGAGAGAATTTACTAGCCTAAATGAGTCAACCTGGTGTGATTTGTTTTGAAGGATTACCAACGTTTATTCATAAACGTTGGCTGCCAACACAAACAACGCAGGTTAAAAGGGTATAAGGAAAGAGAAGAAAATCGAAGAGAAAAATAGAAAATGACATGGAAAAGAAAAAGGAAAGATAAAAAAATATATATATATGAAGTCAGATGTGGAAAGGGGCGTTCAGAGCAAGAGAAAGAAGATGAAGAGAAAAGTGATGGGGCAAAAGATGAAAAATGAAATGAGTCATCTCTCTCTCTCACACACTTAATGACATCATCCACGTCCATTCTTTAATACCCCAACCTTGTTGACCCATGCAGTGGTATCGCCATGGCGACTAAGCCTTGGTGCCGCAATCGAGACTCGTTCAGAGTGATGCTGTGTGAATGAGAGATAATGAATGAAGAGGAAGAGAGGGGTGGGGATAAAGAGAAAGACGCAGACAGAGGCAAGAAATAGAGACACACAGCATTAGACAGAGAGACAGAAAAAGAGAGCAATAAAAAGACAGCAATAGAAACAGACAGACAGAAAGAAACAGAGTGACAGAAAAAAAAAAGAGACAGCATTAGACAGAGGGAAAAAAAAGAGGAGAGCTTTGCATGCACACCTTTAGTTACAGATTCCCTAAAATATCTTGACATAGAGAATGAACACAGGCATTTTTATATACGTGCGTGTGCGTGCGTGCGTGCGTGAGAGAGAGAGAGAGAGAGAGAGAGAGAGAGAGAGAGAGAGAGAGAGAGAGAGATCTTAAGAAGTGCACACTGAAAGGAAACTCTAATCCCTTATATCCCCACAGAGGGATCAGACCAATAGAGGGTGCAGCTTACACTACATTTTCCCGTGATGCACTGCAAACATTAGCGTGCCTGTATCCTCTTTCAGGCCTGTAGAGTGTTGTAGAGCCGCATCTTGTGTTGCCCCTTAATTAGCCCACTTTCAGTCAATACTGTGCACTTTATGGATCAGATTATCTGATTCGTTGTAGATTTGACTCTTTGCCTCTTAACACTTGTGATCGCTGTTGTTCCACTCATCCGAACCCTTTCGTCGATTTCTTTTGCTCTCGCACTGCCGTTGCTCGTCATGTTACCTACTCGTAAGTTTTACGCTTGCTCTTGCGATTTATCGCTCTTACTTCCATGCGATATAAATGATCCGTGGCGGACTTTTTAGTCTCAAATCCCACTAATTTCTATTTATAGTGTGTACACAAGTATTCGGGGCTCCTACACGCTTATTTCAGAATTCCATACTTTTCCGGACTCAAATGCAGACTTCCTTAAAGATTTTTAAGTCTATATTTAATATCTGAAATATTGATGTTAAATTCCAACTATAACATGCGTTACGTTACAATCAATGCTGCATGTCAGGGTAAAAATCTCTGAATATTTTTTATGTGTTTAGTCGCACGGTCGGGGGCGCTGTACTGTCATGGCAACTGCTGCCTCACAACATAACACACAATCACAGCTGTGCAGGTCCGGTCTAACGCCGATCTTTTGGCAGCACTGAGAGTTTGCTCCTAATTCCAAAAAAAATTATAATAAATAACCCCTTTGGCCATGTCCACACTAATACATTTGTAATTGCATATTTTTCTCGCAGTTCATTTTTCTCATTTTCAGCTTTTTGACAACGCTCTCCAAAGCGGATCAAAAAATGCTGGACTGTAAAAACAGGGGCTGTAGAAAACGTCGTTCGAGTCGTTCGAGTCGACAATTCAAAGAGCCAGAAAGTAAATAAACCGTGACGCGGGTCGAAGCGCCTTGTTTTGCTATGCACAGCGCAGGGACGTAAACGTTTTTCCGCTGTTTCCGTGTGGATAAGCAACTTTTGGGAAACTATTTAGATGAAAAAGCCACAATACAATACAAATGTATTAGTGTAGACATAACGTAGCCTTTGTTTAATTAAAAAAATTTAACTTAATTTAATATTTTAGAAAACCAAATAGGCAATAGTATGGAAACCCCCGCTATAACAATCCAGACCTGGAAATCACTTAAATCAAATTCTATACTTTTTCATACTTTTCCAAAATGGGTAGGAACCAGTGGTGGACAGTAAAGAGGTGAATGAAATTTGTTACTGTAAGTAACTACTTTTCTGAAGTATTTTCATTTGGGGAGACTTTTACATCAACTTCACTACATGTCAATGTCTAATATCTTTTTTTTTACTCAACTACATTTAGCGAAATTAGTCATTCCTTTTTATGAGTGGATAAGAACTTAACAGCGAGCCAATCAGGTTCAAGCGTGCGCTCTGTTTTGAACTTGTTTTGATTGGCGCTTAGTGGGATCTACTCAGCACGAACACAGTTCAGCGCAAGTTCAACAGCAAGCAGAACATTTTGAGAGGAATAAATGATGGAAGAAACTCCTGACTCTGACCTGCCACAACACCTGTGGCCTCATTGGCACGATTGATTGAAGTAGTTGAAAAGCTTTTTGTCTTATAATTTTAATACATATCAATTAGTGTTTAAATAATTTATATCATTCTATTAATAGATTGGCATGCTAAGAGTAACAGAGTCTTTTCACATAAACTAAGTTGATTAAGTAAAGTGTCTTGTGATAAAACTGATAATAGGAACATTATAGCTTAAATAAATCATAGCACTTTGGATGCTTTGATAAGTCGATTTGAGTCAAATACTTTTTTACTTTTACTCAAAGGAAGCACTTTTACCTGTAGTCTTTACTTGTAGAAACCCTGGGTATAGTGTAGATATGGTGCGATGGTCCATCCCAGCTTTGCTAAGGAGGAACAATTCAGACTCTGAACACGTATTTTTGGGGTAAAAGGAAACATTGGGGCCATTTGTTTTTTGTTTTTTTTATTACAGAGAATGCTCCTCCTTCGTGTCCAGTGCTTGCATGCTTTACAACATCGTTGTTCTAGATGGTGGCTGCAGTGTTTCCTGCCATTTTCTGGCCATTTAAATAGCGCACACACACACACAAAACTATTTTTGGGAGAACTGGGTCAACCGGCGCTGTGGGACTTTCTAGCCTGTCCAGTCTCTTCTCTTATACTGATAACCAAAACTAAAACTGCAGCCAGCAATGCAGGGGGTCACTGATACTGAGGTAAAGTTTGTACAACGTTACGGCCTACGTATTTCCAAAAGGTGTCTCAGAACCACACGAAGTCATGCCAGTTAAAAACCATAAAGCAAATAAAATATATAGAACACTGTCCACTCTCAGAGAAGCAATAGTTCAGTGGGTGTTTGGTTTGCCAGTGTGGCAAGTCATGGTCATGTGACATACTTCTGATCAAGCCTTACAACAAGGTGAAATATTGTATTATAACGAGGTCTATGTAGTACTGATGGAATACTTAGCTTGACGAGCAGGTATACCTAAAGAGTGTCTTAGACACTTCGATCTCTGCAATTTATAGAAAAAAAACTTATATACATACACATATCCAGGAAGAAAAAAGTACAATTAAGGCATTCTTTTTATTTCCTTTTTTTATTTCCTCTTGTGCTGAGAACACTGCTTCAAAATTTATTTGAGCTCACTGTTGTTCTTTTGTCCATTGTTAAAGCGTACGGGGGGGGGGAGATAAAATAAAAAATCAGGTCTGTTTTCAATACTAAGCAACTCAATATACTTTACACCCAGTCACGTATCTACTTATTAATAATCATTCTACCAGTTGTTTTTTTTTTTAGGATTTTGCTGGAGATCCAAATAGACAGATCAGGGCATGTTACACAAGGAACTCAAAACACAAGGGGGGAAAAGGCCACAGCGTAACAAATAATGAACTGAGAGAAGGTTTATCAGTCAGTAACACAGCTCAGCACAGGAAGTGTTTAAAAAGAACACATGACTCTTCAGCAGAAAATGAAATGTCTGCATCCCAGTTCTTAGAGTTCTTGGAGTTCATTGCACAAGTAAGTCTATTATATATTTACTTGTACAAGTAATTAGATATAAAAGTACACACCTTATATTGCTTACAAGGAAGAAGACCTTACATCTTCAGAAGCAAACTAATCACCTGATAATTAACTTATAAGGTCACCAAACAGGCACAACTTTTGCTGCCAAAACTGTATTGACTCAGAGCATTAACAGCATTAACTTCTTCAGAAGTTTGAGCTCTAGAAGCTCTTCCGTTGGATCGGACCACATGCCCCAGCCTTCGCTCCCCACGTGCAGCAATGAGCCTCGGCCGCATGTCCCTGTCACCGGGTCACCACTGTTCCTTCCTTGGACCACTTATGATAGATATGACCACTGCAGACCAGGAGTTTTGGAGTTGCTCTGACCCAGTCGTCAAGACATGACAATTTTGTCAAACTCGCTTAAATCCTTAGGCTCGCCTATTTTTCCTGCTTCTAGCGCATCCACTTTAAGAAGAAAATGTTCAATTGCTACCATATATATCCCACCCACTAACAGGTGCCATGCTAAAGAGATATAATCAGTGTTTACTTCAACTGTCAATGTTATTCCTGATAATATTTATATTTATATATGTATGTGTAATTTTATGTATGTATGTATGTATATATACACCATTATATTATATGTGTGTTCAATTAAAAAAAAAAAAAAATGCAAGATTTAACTTTTTATTGAAAAATCCTCCCTTAGCATGAATAACCACTTTTATATCAGGAGTGTAACAATACACGTATTCGCTTTTCAGTACAGGGCTTTTGGTTCGGTACACGTGTGCAATCCTTTTATTATTATTAGATTTTAACATGAAACAAATGCAAACATGGTTAAAATCTAAGTTCCCCCAGGAACGTATTAAATGGCGGACCACAAGTTTGTTTAGTCTCTGCCTCGAACTTAGAGCGCATTTTTAAAAATTATTATTATTTTTTAACTTTAAAACATAAAAAACAATGCCAGGGGTAGGTATATATAAACTAGTTTTAGCGCAGTGTCACTGTGGCTACTCACTCTGTACCGGAGATAAGATTCGTTTTAGCAAAAACAAAAAGGTCCAGCTTCGAGAATTTCTCTTAAAAGAAAAAATTTCTGCATATCGAGGAAATAAATGAACTGAGGATGGAAGGAATGAAGATATTGGTTAAAGTATGCTGAAATAAGTAGAACAGTTAAGTAGAACATAGTTTTAGAACATTTTATATTAAATAACACAAACCCACATTAAACTTCATTTGACCAATTTAATTTGTGCTAATTTAACTGCTTACTCGATTTAATTAAATATAATTAAAAAGTCTATTGCATTCATTTGATTTATTCTCTTTTAATTGTATTAAATATTTTATATAATATTAAACCATAGAGGCATTTTATTTTAAAGCCCAGCCATTTAAGTTGCACAAGCCAGTGCAATTTCATTTTCAAAATGAAACTGTTGATCACAAATGTTAATATTAATAAACTGGATTAATACAATATAATTAAATATATAAATGAGAAACGACAAGAAACTTTGGGTTTTGCATTTTTCCCCCTAACAGTACCAAAATTTAACCAAACTGTTACTGTAAAAACCGAAGTACGTACCGAACCGTGAATTTTGTGTACCGTTTCACCCCTAATATATAAAGATATTTGAGCAACACACCAAACGTACGAACGTAAAACTGACCAAAAGCAAAACAGCTTCTGTACAATTCAGTTTAGAGTTGAGTTGGAGTTTCAATTCATGTAAGGGCACTAAATTAAGAAAACTAAAAGGAAGTGTTACTTCAAGACTCTAAGAAAGACAGGGTTATGTGAGAATAAATGGGAAAGGGTTCTGAAAAAGAGTTCTGGTTTTTTTTGACTTGCAGTACTTTTCACCATTTTTTTTTTTTTTTTTTACATTTATGGAAGGAGTCTCCAGTTCAAGTGCTGATTCTACAGGGCAGAAAAGTTTCCAGTTTCTTGTTATAGTCACAAATCTTTATTCAAAGAAAATAAAAGAGAAAAGGGGAAAGTTACTTTTGGGCTTTCTGGCAAATCAGACGCAAAGCTTACAAAGAAAAGAAGGCAATAGCTGCTATGAAACATGGTGGAGGGTTTTTTTTGTGTTCTTTTTTTTTGTGTTCAGAGTTAAGCACACTACACGGTGTCAAAAATATCAATAGGTCCCTCAAGACCTAAAAGGATAATGACCCATACAACTAAAAGCAGCCAAGAAGAACAAACTGCTGGACTATTCTAAAGTGGCATTGTATGGATCCTGATCTGAATACTGCCACCTATCTATGGAAACTGGGAAACATTCTGCAAAAAGGCATCCTTCCAACCTAAGACAGCTGGAGAGGTTTGCTCATGAAGAATAGGCCAGATGGCATGTAGACAGGTGCAGAACTTTCTCTGAGAGCTACAGAACTCGATGCCTGCAGTGATTGGCTCTAAAGGTTGCAAAACCAAATATAAACCCTTACGGATGGCAAAATTCGTTTTTGTCCATTTAAAGTTACAGGTAGTCCCAGAGATGCGCTGGCTCAATTTTTCGACAACAGCGATAAGGGAAAGATTTTCACACGGCATTTCCATTTACGTATGATACGCTGGGATTAGAGCTGTAACAATTCCTCTTGAGTTATAACTCGAGTAATTCAATTACGAAAATTACGCTTCTTTTAGTCCATTTAACAAAACCACTGTTTCCTATGGACCATTATTACCGAAACTCCGGAGAGCTCTAGACAGGTAAACACAGAACATTTGATCACACGCACATTATCAACTTGCGCTTGTTAATATTATGAACAGCAGCTACGCTAATTCCACTCCACTGCTTCTCTTTCTTTACCCATCCCGAGGCATCCTCCAGTCACGTCCCACCTCATGAAGATTGTGGACCTTTAAAGACGTAGATGCCCGCAAACATCCCAAACAATCTAGAGATGTACCGGTGCCATTTGGATCCCACTTTATGTGGAGTTCGGACATTGGACCTCTTTGAGTGTTTGAAGGCTCTGGCATGGAGAAGCTGGTGTTGGATTTATGATGATTGCAAATGTTGAGCTATTTTGTGAGTTGCTCAGTAGCCCCTGGTTTCATAACCACAAATGACTGTATAAGACTGTATAAAGGACATTAATCTTAATCACACATTCCGGTGCTTATGTTAGTTCTCACTCTCCAGTGTTCTTTATTGTTTAAAGATTTATAATCACTCTCTTATCACCCAAATGAGGATGGGTTCCCCTTTTGAGTGTGGTTCCTCTCAAGGTTTCTTCCTCATAAGATCTGAGGGTTTTTTTTCTTGCCACAGTTGCCATGGCTGCTCATCAGGGATAAATACACATCGTTCACCTTAACTGCTTTGAGACAATGTCTGTTGTGAAAAGCGCTATAGAAATAAACTTGACATGCTGCAGAATAAAAAAAATAGAAGGACAGAGCAAAAACAGCGAGGGACGAGGAGAAGATTCATATGGAAGGCCGTTTCCGCCGCATAAAAAATTTGCCATATTCGGACTATTTCTCGCAATTTCGAGAGAGAAATCTGTCTAACGATCAGCTCTGGAGGAGACGGAACAAGACAGATGAAGCAAAGGAGACCTCGTTCATACACCAACAGCTTCAAACTTCAAGCCCACAACATGTGTGTGCGTGTAATTGAATATGAATATATTATTAACAAATGAATTGTACAACCCCATATTAATCACCACTCTTTAAGACTCCTGGGTAGGCTAGGCCATGTCTCAACCATATTAAGTTAAGATGGGCTCATCAGAACGCATCTTCATCGTAAGTCGAGGACTACCTGTATTTTAGAGAAGATTGTAGAATTCAAATTTTCTCATCAAGTGGTACCAATAAATTTGTTTGTAACTATAAATGTATAGCAATCGTGAGATCAATCTACAATTAACGAAAAACTGATTCTAACTGAAGATTGCTCTTTATAAGTACTTGTCGTTTGTAATTTTCCAACAGCAGCACAGTCTGGTTTTACTCTTTATTTTCTTTACCCAACTCATCTTGATCTTTGCGTTACCAGAACCAGTTTGCCTACAAGATGAAGAAACATGCTTGGTCCTCGCACTCCACTTAGCATACTCATACTGAGACACAACCAAAACGGATATCAAGATCCCCAGTGCCTTTAATAACTTCCTGCCTTTCCAACTAGAAGTTACTTTGTAGATTGATGGCCCCCGAAATCATGGACTACTAAACCAAAAGGCTGTGAGCTTAGACAACCTTACTTGACCAGCTTGTCTATGTTCAGATGTTTGTAGCGTGTGTTCATCATGTTGATGATTCAGGAGGTTGGTGAGAAAAGAGAAAAAAAAAACACCTGCAGCTTTACATTAACAGAACAATGGAACTGGTGGTGAATTTCCAGTTTGTTTGGGAAACCAGTCAAGCCGGTCTGCATTAATGGTGGAGAATGTGAAGATGGTGCGTGGAGGTGTATCTGAACAACAGGACCAAACTGGACCAACAACACTGAAAGGCTTTTTTTCTACGGACGATACTGTGCTCATTCATCAGCCTATTGTGGCAAACATTCTCGTCTTCTGTGGTCTGCCCAAGAAGGTGGTATGCTTAAGAAGTGCTGAACAAGAAGACCAAGAGTCTTAACTAAAGCCATATGTTTTCTACACAATATCATGGTGCTACCCATGATCTCTGTACAACATCCTCGCTTTTTAGCTTGGGCTAAATCCAAAACTGCTGCCTATTAACAACCGATAAGATTTAGCCACAATGAAAGAGTGTCTGCTTGCAAGTATTGGCACCCTTTAAAACAGAAACGGGTGCTCCGCCAGAGCCATTAGTCTGCGGAAAAGTAGATCTTTTATGAGGAAAAGACACACATTAATCTCTTTCTGAGAAAAAGAAAAAAAAAAAAAAGAAGTCCTTTGTCAGCTGTGCTTCACTTTCAAACTTTCTGAATCGAAACCAAAGAGCAAAAATCTCCCTACTAATCAGCTCTGGCTTTGTTAACGCTCAATCAAATCAAAACCATCACTTCTATTTTCACTTTAACTGCTGACCCAGACAAGAAAAACACATCAGCACAGCTGGTGCTGAATTTCATGAGCAAAAGCTGAACGAAAGGTCAAGTAGTAGCCAGTTAGCATAAGGGCTTTATGAGGGCTTTTCCGACTGCAAGGCAAAAAAAAAAAAACCTTTGAAGCGTGCATGGCAGGAAAAAGGGGCCTCAGATGTGTAGCTTTGAAAACAGCGGGTGGGCCACGGGCTGAGGAAAAACAAGAAATTCGGGAATCACTGAACTAGAATCCCAACCCATGACTCTGGTAACCAGGAATACGCTTTTATTATGTGGAATTTACGGTGGAAAACAAATGTCATTTAAGAGCACATTCTTGGTAAAAATGTGACACTGAGGATCACATAAATAATAAAACACTTTGTGTGTGTGCACATACGTTTCTGTATGTGCAGTGTGTTTCTATTTTAACACCAAAACGACAGCAAGGCAATGTAAATCCGCGCTTCTCGCGTGATGACTCAGCACGATTTTCTCAGCCAAGACTGGACCACTTTTTATTTATGACCTTCTGAGTAAAAACACCACAGCTGTGAGTTTTGCTATATCACTCTGCCAACGAACTAAAGAGACGCCTCAAGATGACGGCATCAAGACGCACCGGGTCGTGAGTGCAAACAGAATATTTTATTCCAAATGCTTGTGACCTTAAAATTTATATTTCTGGATTTTTCAGCATTTAGACCTTACAACCAAGCCAACAGGTTAGCCATTGGGCTTCGATCGCTCCCTCGCTACTCAATACATCGATGCATTGTAAAGAGAGAAAATAAATTCTAAGATGTTCTGTATTTTACATAAACATTGTGGAGATCCTGCCACCCTTCATTCCATCCTGCTAAGTAAATTTCTAACTAATAGAAAAAAAAAATTACAAATCCAAATCATAGAAAATGACACCAGAAATCGTCAGAAGCGGTGGATGTCGGTGAAATGTTACAAACGAGACACAGTATTTCACACAGGACGCTTTCACTCAATTAAAAAAAAAAAAAAAAAAGCATAACAGGATGCTGAGGCAAAATGTTCTAGATGTGTGGGGACAAAATGGACCTCAAACACGGGGCCTTATATCCTGTGCAGAATATAACTGCCTTTCAGAATGGCATTCTTGAATCACATTATTAATTAGGACAGTTTTCTCTCAAAATCCCTGTCTGTCCTCACATCTGTCTGCTCCTCCACACATCTTTCTATCTGCCAGTCAATACATCTTTGTCTGTCCACACGTCTGTCTGCTTGTCCACACCTCTTCCGTCTGCCTGTACATACCTCTACCTGTATGGCTACCTGTCCATCTGTTTGACTCTCTGTTCAATATAATGGCTGCCACTTCCACCAATCATACAGTTTCTTCTAACAGCCTTTTCTCTGTCTGTCTGTTGAGTGTTTGCTTGTCTGCAAAAACAGTAGTCCACCTGTCTGTCCTTCTGCATGGTTGCCCTTTTGTCCAATTTCTTTTCACCCTCCAGGTGCATTGCTATCTGACTGTCTATCTGCATTTTAGTCTGGCTATACATGCCTGTCTGGCCATTTATTAACCTGTGTGCCTGCCTGTCTCCATGTTCACCTTTCTTTTGGATTGTTAAATTTTGTCTTCCCCACTATATGCCTGTCTGGCTATCGCTCTGTCTGTAAATATTTCCCTGTCTGCTGGTCTCTCTTTATGGCTATACATGTTCATGTCAATCTGTGCCCCAGAGTCTGCCAGTCTGGTCAACTGTCTTCCTGCATGCAATTCGGTCCGTCAGTGTGCCAGTCTGGCCTTATGTCCGGCTGTCATTCCAGTGGTCTGTCTGCCCACACATCCGGCTTGTGGGCTACCCGTTCATCTGATGCACTTCACATATGTTACATACACCAGATTTAACGGACTGCATCTGACAAAAATCAGGAAATACCAAGTGAGCATGAACCAACCACTTCCTGTTAGTGCAATAAAGCTGGACACAGAGCACCTCATTATTTACACAATGATTTACTCAATCCTGGTAAATGACACTGGAGAGAACACCAACCACTTCCAGTTTAAATGGTGGCATTTAATTAGCAGTGAGACTAAGTACAGAGAACATGCAGCAGATAAAGTTCAGAAGGTGCTGAACATTTTGTCCGGAATGTTTTGCTAAGTATCCAGAACACAAAATCATTGATAACACAACCCTTTTACAGCAGTGCGGGTGTTAGCATTTAATTAAGCATTTTATATACCATAAGCATTTAATTAAGCATTATATATATATATATATATATATATATATATATATATATATATATATATATATATATATATATATATGTATATATATATGTATATATATAAAATATGCTATATCAGCATTTTCATTTCTCTCATTTAAAGTGTTAAAACAGGACATTTGACAACTTCTCTTCATGAAGCTTCCTCTTTCATTTAAAGCCATACTTATCTCTTAATTCACCCAAAACAGTTTGGTGACAGAAACTGTATACAATATACAGACAAAATTATTGGGACACCTGACTTTTCCTGCCATACGTGGGTTTTCCCCAAACTGTTAACACAAATCTGGAGGCGCACAATTGTACAGGATGTCTGTTGAAACCTGCGTGATCATCCAGCATGACAATGTCCCTGTACACAAAGCCAGCTCTATGGAGATATGTTTTAAATAGATTGTAGCAGAAGATCTTGAGTGGTCCCTAATGAACACTTTTGAGGCTTCCGCACCTGACACTAGTACCTGACTTTATTAACGGCTCGTGGCTGAATGCGCACAAATCTCCACAAGTACACTCCAAAATCTAGTGGAACATCTTCCCAAAAGAGAAGAGGTTATTATAAGAGCAAATGGGGACTAAACGTCTAATACAATTTTCAAAAAGCACATACCAGTCGTACGCTTGGGTGTCCACAAACCTTTGTTTCTACAGTGTATGCTGTTATATGCCGTAAAATCTTTGGTGAAGATGAAGGTGATGAAGACAAAGATGTGCATTTCAGCTGACGCATGAGTTTATTGGTGCCTTTTTGATGCCATTGTTGACACTTTAGAGCAGCATGATGAGAAAAATACTCCATGAGTGGATCCGAAGGTCACGAGTTCAAATCGCAGACACACACTGTCACTCCTGGGCCCCTGAGCAAGGCCCTTAACCCCATAGCTGCTCAGTTGTATGAAAATGTAAGTCGCTGTGGATGAAGGCACTTGCCAAATTCCATTATTATAAATGAAAAGGTCTTCTATACATGATGTTTATAGACAGACCAGGTGATTTCTGGTGTCATTTTCAAATGTCTTGTTTGGGTGAATCTGCACCCATGACGGCTCCAGAATTCTGCCCTGGCTGACAGGAATGGAATCCAAAGCAGCCTATTGCTATTACAGCTCATAAGGCATTGCGTCTTGTGCATGCTAAGATGCTTTTTTGCTTGCTACGGTTGTAATGAGTGATTACATGAGTTGCTGCAGGACTTTCCTCACTGTTTTGTGTAAACTCTACAGACTGTGGCATGTAAAAATCCTAGGAGACCAGCAGTTTCTGAAATACTCCAACCAGCCCATCTGGTAGCACAATCCATAAAACGGTTAAAGCCATTGAGATCACACAGTTTACTACATATATAGGTGTACAGGTGGTCCTATTATATTGAACAGGAACTATTTTGAGATTCGAAGACCTATATAAACGAATCAGCTTCTATTTCAGGCTACCCAGAGTGCATCTGCAGCGTACATGATCGTGCAGCATGTCAGGGTCTGTTATTCGGCCATGATGGAATGAGACGAATTCCTCAGGATGTACTTTAACTCCGTGCATGGCTCTTGCACAACAAATCGACAAGTTCTGACATGAAAGCGGGCGGCGCGCTGCATGTGAATAGCGAACAGAAAAAACCCAGCAAAACATGAAGAGCTTCTCGAGCATTCCTGATCAATTAGGAAATACTGAGAGTGGCACACAAACCCGCCGAGACTCACCTGGCATCTGAGCAAAATCATTCGGTACTCTATTATAGTATATGGAATATATTAAAAGATCAGAGAAGGCAATCCCTTAATTCTGTTCAAACAGAGCATCACAAGCGTGTGAAAGAGAAGTGGGGGGGGGGGTGTCTGATAGTGGGCAAGGCATGAACAGGTGTACAAAAAAAAAAGTGTGTACAGTCTACTGTCTAAGACATTCAACATCACTGTGTTACTGCTGTTTATTATCAATACTGGCGTAATAAACATTGATGATTAGTGGGTTGAGAATCGGGGAACATCGCCTGATTGCTTTGTGGGAGTTACTGCACAAAGTTATTTGGATCAGCAAATTTATCCTGAACTGACTGATTTACATAAAATATATAAAGATAAAGCAGACTCCTGTCACTATGTTTCTCTCGCCTAGATAACTAATGGAGCAAAGGGAAATAATAACATTGATACATTGTATTATGATCATTATACTCCATTCTCTGTTCCTGTTGTTGAACATGATTCGATCGCACAACACCTCGGAACTGCGTTTGCAATCAATTAATCCAATTAAAAGTAACAGTGCCTTCAGGCAGCCAGCACAGGTGTGTGTGTGTGTGTGTGTGTGTGTGTGTGTGTGTGGGGACTAGATTTTCCCAAAATGCAATTCCATACTTTTTAGAGAAAACAAGCAGACAGAAAGGGCTGTGAGATGAAATGGGCAAAGAAAAGATGTATAGACCAACCAGCAAAGAGATGAGCAGGGTGATGAAAAGATTGGTAGAGAGAAGCAGAAAGATGTACAGAGGGGCAGACTGGTAGAGAGACAGTCACAGAGACAGGCAGAGAGACAGGCAAAGATAAAGGGCAGTCAGACAAGCCGAGAGACAGAGAAACGGCCAGAAAGATGGGGCAGATGGGCATAGGGATGTGAGAGAAACAGGCAAAGAGAAAGCATAAAGAACAGAGAGACACAGCATGAAGAGCAGTGACAGCATGAGGGGCCACAGAGACGAACAAAGACAGGCATTGAGGCAGCATGTAGAGCACAGAGACAGGCAAGGAGGCAGAATAAAGAGCCTTGAGGCAGCAGGAAAAGCACAGAGGCAGCTTGAAGAGCACAGAGACGGGTAGAGAGGCAGCATGAAGTGAACAGAGACAGGCAGAGAGGCAGCATTAAGAGCACAGAGACAAGCAGTGAGGCAGCATGATGAGCACAGAGACAGGCTTATGAAGTAGCATGATGAGAACAGAGACAGGCAGCATAAAGAGCACAGAGACAGGCAAAGGGACAGCATGAAGTGCACAGAGACAGGCAGAGAGGCAGCATGAAGAGCACAGAGACAGGCAGAGAGGCAGCATGAAGAGCACAGAGACAGGCAGTGAGACAGCCTGAAGAGCACAGAGACAGAAGAAAGGCAGGATGATGAGCACAGAGACAGGCAGTGAGGGAACATGAAGAGCACAGAGACAGGCAGTGAGGCAGCATGATGAGCACAGAGACAGGCAGTGAGGCAGCATTTAGAGCACAGAGCAAGAAGAGAGGCAGCATGATAAGCACAGAGACAGAAGAGAGGCAGCATGATAAGCACAGAGACAGGCGTTGAGGCAGCATGATGAGCACAATGACCGGCAGGAAAAAAAAAAGCAGAGAGAGAGATACAAAAATCTAGTGGATCAATCCAACATTTGGGATCATTTTAAACACTAAGATTATGAACATCTTCGTTCTTATACACATGGAGAAGAGGAACTGCTGCTCATCATCGCACACTGAACACGAGACTAACACCTAATCAAATCACAATCCATTTCCGGGACTGCATTGTGTGAAAAGCTGAAAATATACTGCTCTGATGTGTTATATTTGTATGAAAATAAAAAAAGAGTGTGATGTAGAAGTGTGTCGCTGTGTCACGCTTTGTCATGGTGTAAAGGTTTGCGATCAGACGATTACCCCCTCTCTTTGTTCATAACACTGATTTAAAGGACATTTCTGTTCTTTACTGTTTACCCGATTTTGTTTTTATTGTGGCTCCAGTGTATAATGGGAAACGTTTCATGTTCTGCATATCATCCAGGTTATTTTGGACTGGTCAAGAATTAAAAATAAATTAATTAATTCAAACAATCGAATATTGCAACATCTAGTACAACTATTACCATGAAAAAAAAAGCACTGTGACTAAATATCATGCCTGCCGCCTTCACACCGAGTCTCACCCAGTTCCTGTAAGTACAGTGAGCATTTTATTAATGAAATTCAATGAGTACAGATTCGTAACAAGATTTTTTTTTAAAAGACACTGTTTTTGCTTTGCGGTGATCATCTTCAAAAACTGCTTCATCCAACCATGTTAACAACCCGGCAAAAACATTAACAACCCTGAAGCATGAATATGTTCTGGTGGACGATTACCATATAAATCCCCTCCACGGAGCACACATTTCTTACATTTGCAATTTTATTCATACTTCTGCATCGGCAATTCTGAGAAAACATGCGAGCGTCAGCACAGAGCGCCTGCGCAGGTGTCTGCAGGCTAAAAAACCAACAAAAAACCTCTCACAGTAGTCTTACTGTAATAGAGAGGAAGCAGAATACTGCATACGTCAAAGAAAGTCACTTCTTAAACCGCAATTGAGATTCCATGAATTGCATTTCACACTTGGCCTCGTTGTACAGTCAAGAAAGGACAAATCGATCTCGAGTTATCCTGCAGATTGAAGTAAAAATCTGCAAACAGCTGATATTTAAAAGCGTACATTACAAAACGTGTTTCTAACGTCACTCGTTTGCACATGCCGACGCCCACAAACTTCCTCGAAAGGTAAAGTGTACCGATGACAGCCTGTGATTGAGCTGTCACAATAGTACAGATTTATTTTTTTAAACAAAGCTTATTTGCATTTCTAGCCACGCCCACAAAACTCCATAAAAAGAAGAGTTTGAATTGAGCAATCAATGTAAAACCTGAAAGCCTGTGATTGAGCTCTGTTACTATAGAAACGATAAAATGTTTATTAAAAAAAAAACACACCGCTTATTTGCATTTTGCCACGCCCACAAAACCCCATAAAGGGTAAAGTTTACAGTCAGCTGAGAGCACAAAATTAACAAGCAACAATAAACTCTGAAAGCCTGTGACTAAACTAATACTATAGAACGTTTTTAATTAAAAAAAAAAGAACATACACAGCTTATTTGCATTTTGCAACGCCCACATAACACCATAAAAAGTACAGTATGTAAAGTGTACAGGCAGCTGAGAGCACAAAATTAACATTCCAGGTAAAACCTGAAAGCCTGTGAATAAGCAGTCCCTATAAAAATAACAACATTTATATAAAACATACAGCATTTTAGCCACGCCCACAAAACCCCATATAAGGCATTGTAGAGACACCTGAGTGTACAATGCATAAAGTAAAACCTGAACTCCTACAGTTGAGCTGTTTTTATAAACTCATGTCTTTCATAAAAAAAGATAGCTTATTTGCATATATAGCCACGCCCACAAAACTCCATAAAAGGTCATGTGTACAAACATTTGAGAGCATGAAATGAATGCACAAAGTAAAACCTGAAAGCATGTGACTAACCTGTAACTACAGAAACAATATTTTTTATTACAAAAACATTGAGCTTATTAATATTAGTATTATCTTATTTGCATGTTAGCCACGCCCACAAAACATCACAAACGGTTCAGCTGTATTAGCATGAGTGTATTAATATGAATTGTAATTTGCCCCGTAGCCGGAACTACTTACCGAGATGGTGATATAGAAAATGAATCACATTCATCTGACTAATCAGATTATAATAAGCGGTAGAATAATAAATAATTGTGTGCCTAATTAGCATATCTATTTAAATTCTATTTCCTTTTCAAATATCGCGATATCAATAACAACGAGAAGTTCAACCAAAACTTTATGGAATTCTAGATCCTATCATAATCCAGGAACAAAAAAGAAAAACGTTTTTTTATATTTGACAAATGCAAAAGCATTAAAGTAGTAAGATATGTTGTTAAATTTGACTTCTTTCATGTATTTTAAGCCCTAAATGCTTGGCCTGGGTACATCAAGTCAATTTTTCCCATTAAATAATAAAAGAAAACGAGAGGCTTCTCCTACCTGAGTAAGCTAGAAAGCGCGTGCGAGCTCGCGCCGCCAACACCGCCGCCGCCTCCCCCTCCGAATCCTCCGCCACCTCCACCTCCACCGCCGCCGCCGGACGTCGCTCTCTTGCCGCTCAGCAGCTTCTCCACGGCGGCCACGTTCCCGGTGCGCGCCGCCTCCAGCAGCTCTTGCTCCTTCCCCATGTCAGCCGAGCAGAGTCACCAAAAAGCGCGCAGAGACAGAGTCCGCCGAGTCGCGCCGCCGCCACCACCGCCGCCGCCGCCCCGAAACGCGCATTCACCCGTAACTATTCCCAGTCCAGTCCGGTCCGATCCAAGTGGAGAAGAAACTTTCCTCCGTCCAAGCACCACTCACACACATACACCCAAACATACACAAACTCACACTCACTCACACTCTTACACACATACACACTTCCTCTATCCGGCTCGGGCACGTCACTTCCGGGCATCTGGTCCCATCCTGTGGGCTGCTTCCCAAATAGTTCCCTACAGGACAAACAGCGCACTACGCAGGATATAGGACACGGTCTAGTGCACTTCATCAGAATTCTCTTATTCAAACTCTAATCCCAAATTCCTCCTATCTTGGCATTAATGCACCAAAGGAGTGTAAAAGCCATAATTCCTTGCACACTTTGGAAAATACTTAGTAGCTGTATCCTGAATCCCTATTTCAGGCATATATAGTGCACTATATCAAGTGTAAAAAGCCCTTATTACGTGGATGTTCATCTAAACATCAAACTGGACTGGACAGACAACACAGATGCAATTTACAAGAAACGACAGAGCAGACTCTTTCTGCTGAGTAGACTGAGGTCTTTTGGAGATTAGGGAGCACTATTGAAGACCTTTTTAGACTCTGTGGGGTCAGAAAGACCAGCTCAGTCTTGGGGATTCCCCTGGACACTGTACAGGAGGTGGAAGGAAGGAGAATGGTAGCTAAGCTATGATCATTGCTGGAGAGCGACTCTCACCCCCTGTATGGAACTGTTGCATCTCTTTACAGCGATACAGAATGTCTTTTCTCCTTGCTGCTATCAGAGCTGCTCCCAGTGAACCAGTCACCATCATGCACACTGATAATACTGTCTTTTAAACTGTGCAATAACGGTCACTTAAATTATTGTCTAATAACAACTGTGTACTAACAGTATTTAAAACTGTGCAATATTACCTAGTGCACATTGTTTGAAAGTGTAACTACTATATTGTTTGTTTATTTTCTTTTGTATTTATACACTATGTAGAACACTTTGGCAAATACTTAGGAGCAGTATCCTAAATCCCTGTTTTAGGTGTGTGTGTGTGTGTGTGTGTGTGTGTGTGTGTGTGTGTGTGTGTGTGTGTGTGTGTGTGTGTGTATACAAAGGGTATAAAAACCTTTATTCCATGCTATAATATAGTACACTTTTAAATATATTTGGAAGCTAAAGGCAAAATGCCCTCTATTATATATATATACTTTTTACATTACAGGGTTTGTACATTATGTAGGGTTTAAATACTGAAACACTACATATATAATAAAGGTTTTCCCTACTTCCCTACCAGTGCACTTCAATTTAATTTTCTTTGGAGCTATATCTAATTGCTTTTTACTAGGCATATAGTGCACTAAAAGGATTTAAAAACAACTATAAAGCATGTAAAAAAAAAAAAAGCCATAATATAGCACACTTTAAAAGATATTTGGAAGCTGCACTAAAAGAGTGTAAAAGCCCTTATTCCATGCTGTAATGTAGCTACATTTTGGAAAATACTTGGGAGCTGTATCCTAACTACCATGAATTAGATATATAGTGCACTACAACAAGTGTAAAAAGCAATCAATTCATGGACTAATGCAGTGCACTTATACAGGGATTCGAAAGCTGTGATAAATCCGGGAATTAAACAAATAGTGCACTATAACAGTATTCAAAACCCTTATTTCATACTCTAATGCAGGCATTATGTAAGGTTTACACACGGAAACCCTACATAGATAAAAAAAAAAGGGGGGGGGGTGTTCCCTACTTCACATTCTAATCTAGTGCACTTCAACAGAATTTTCTTTGGAGCTGTATCCCAAATCGTTCTTTACTAGGTATATAGTGCACTAAAGGATGTAAAAAAAAAACCCCAAAACAAAACACCTTATTTCATGCCATAATATAATTTGATTCCTTGTGCATTTTTTTAGATCATTCCAAAATGCACAAATTGGACAATTAGTGCACTACATAGTGATTAATTAATACCCGTACTTAATGCATTTGTATATGAATTTGAATATCTTGAATGCCTCTAATTTAGTACAAAATGCACTACACAGGAAGTAGCATATGTTGTTTCATACTCTATCATGAGCACTTCTATAGGCATATCAGATCTGTATTACAAATGTTATAAAACAGGCTTCACACATTGTAATCTGGTGCACTTAAATATCAATTTATTTGCTGTATCTCAACTTGCTCCTAACTAGACATATAGTGCAGTACAAAGGGTGCAAAAAGCCCTTATTTCATGCCTTAATTTAGTGCACTTTAAAAGCTAATTGGGAGCAGTATCCTAAATGCCCTGTATCAGATATGTAGTCCACTACAAAGGGTGCACTATAAAGGGTGTAACAGACTATCATGGACTAATGCAATGCATTTGTATAGGGATTTAAAAGCTGAGTTTTAAATCATCCTTATTGATCTTTAAGAATACACCATAGGCTCTCTATGGCTCCTAGGGTATGTAAGACATCCTATGAATGCACAAATATCAGGAGGGAATAAACTGGGTGCACTAAAAATGGTGTTAAATAGGGACACTTGTGTCAAGAGTAAGAAGCTGAATCCATAACGTTTATTAATGGGTATTATGGATGTGCATCTCCTTAACTGAGGCCAAAACGATTAGCATCTTTATGAATAGCCAACGATACAATACATCAAAGATACACATAAGCCGCTACTAATGCAATACGATTCCCCCATATCACGATGCAGTGCGATTTGATTTCCATTTGATTCAATACAATGCAATAGGAAAAAGATGATGCTATGGAATACAGATATATTATATTTTATATAATTGGTTTAGAAAGACAGCAAATCAATTTAACTAAGTGCATTATGACGTCTAATACATTGCCCTTTCACAAACAGGCCTTTGTGGTGTAAAAAAAAAAAAAAGGAAAAGAAAAAAGCTTAAATGAAATCTGATGTTTTTTCTTCCGTCCTCAGAAAGATGCAGCTCTACCTTTGCCATGTCAATCTATATTCTATGTGACTCTCAGGACACGCCTCAGTCTCCTTAGTGTTGTGATACTTCTTTTTCCATGAGGGCGATTGGGGTGGGGAGGGGGTGGTGCAATACATAGTATAGTATACAGTCATGGCCAAAAATATCGGCACCCTTGCAATTCTGTCAGAAACACTTCTCTGAAAAAATGTTTCCAATTGCAAATGTTTTGTTATTCACGTGCTTATTGTGCTTGTTGGCACAACAACAACACAAAAAGTACTGAGAAGAAAAGTCAAACTTGATAAGATTTCACACAGAACTCGTGTGAAATCATTTATTGAACACATTTATTTTCACCTTGTCAAAATTGTAAGAAATAATTCCTTTTTTCAAGCACGTGATGCTCCTGTAATCTGTATTTAGACACATCTGTAGCAAGTAACAGGTGTGGGCAATGTAGTAATCACATTTGCAACCAGTTAAAATGAAGAAATGTTGACTTAACCTTTGTGTTGTGTGTCACACTGAGGATGGAGTAAAGTAAGAAGTGTAAAGAGTTGTCTGTGGATTTGAGAGGAAAAAAAAGTCAATTTTCAGAGATCTTAATGTTCCTGTGTCCATTGTGCGCAATATCATCAAGAGGTTTACAGCCCATGGCACTGTAGCAAACCTCCCTGGATCTGGACAGAAGAGCAAAATTAATGAAAAATTACAACAAATGATTGTTAGAATGGTGGATAAAGAACCCTGATTAACTTCCAAACAAATTCAAGATGATCTGCAGACACAGGGTGCAACAGTGTCAGCTCGCACTTTCCATCACCATCTGAATGAAAAGGAATGCTATGGTAGGAGACCCAGGAGGCCAAAAGTTATGTGACAAAACCACAATCCTTCTGAAAGAACATACTGTGGACAGATGAGACAAAAGTAGAGATATCATGACACTGTTTACAGAAAAAAAATTAGGCCCTTAAAGAAAAGAACACAGCCCCTACAGTCAAACATGGTGGAGGTTCAAAGATGCATTGGGTTGCTTTGCTGCTTCTGGCACTGGATGCCTTGACTGTGTGAACGGTATCATGAAATCTGTTGATTACCAAAGAATTTTGTTGAACAACTTAGCGACCAGTTTCCGAGAGCTGCGTCTGCACCAGAGGTCATGGGTCTTCAAGCAGGACAATGACCCCAAACACACTTCAAAAAGCAGTCCAGATCTGAATCCCATACTGTAGAACACCTGTGAAAGAGACCTCAAAACAGCAGTTGGGAGAAGTCATCCTTCAAATCTGAATGACCTGGAGCAGTTTGCGAAAAAAAAGTGGTCCAAAATTCCAGTAGAGAGGAGTAAAAAACTCATGGTTACGGAATGCGATTAATTTCGGGTTACTTTTTCCAAAGAGGGTGCTACCAAATATAAAGTTAAGGGTGCCAATAATTATGTCCAGTGCATTTTCTGGGTTCTGTGTAAAATCTTATCAAGTTTGACTTTTCTTCTCTGTTTTTTTTGTGTTGTTGCTGTTCCAAGTTTGCTTTGTAGTAAGTTATATTTATATTAAGTTTGTAATCTTGCATACCAGTGTAGATTTATTCATTGCTAGAGATTCATGTAAATGTAAATGTAAATGTAAACAAAAAAAATAAACCAAAACAGTACCAAAACATTTACAACTGCAACAATTTTCTGAGAGAAGGGTTGCAAGGGTGCTAATATTTTTGGCCATGACTGACTGTACGTGTTTTTTCAACCCTAAATAGTGCACATGCAGTATACTGAACAACTACTTCATTCGAAACCATAAATTTTTTCTGTCTGCCGAAATAATTGAACATTTAGGACTATTTAAGAAGAAAATGATAATATTTCTAAGAAGCAGTGAATCCATGAGTATGACATACAGTGAAAAGTTTTTCCTGATACATAAAAAAAATTATTTAAAAAAATAGTAAAATATGGAAGTTGGGGAATAATATATATTAATTTGGGAATAAAAAGAATATGTACAGTATAGGGGAAGTGGTAGCTCTGGGGATCAAGATGGATTAAAACGTTATAAAATATATTCTCTGCACCACCAAGCTGCTATTGCTTGGCCCCTGAGGAAGGCCCCTAACCCTTAATTACTCAGTGTATACAGTACATGAGATAAATTGGATAAGGGCATCTGCTATAGTGCTATAAATGTAAATAAAAAAATTAAGATTTATTAAAAAAAAAATAGAACATATACACATATAGATGGCTTACGATCTTATGACAATAGTGATATGACAAAATAAAAAAAATATTTACAATTTCATGAGGCCGACGGAGTAAAGTGGCCTCAGTGTGTATTCTTTTCTGTTTTAAATGGTTTCAAACAGCAATTTTAGTGATTAAAGCATGTCTTCCGATCGCCCAAGTATCTCCTGCTTGTAGAAAAAAAGACGAAAGCCATCAGTTTAGAGGAGAAAATAAAAATGATAAATCAGCATGAAGCAGGAAAGTCTGTCACAGTCATAGTACCATCTTTGACTTACGATACGGTGTCGTCGTAACGCATCTCCATCGTAAGTAGGGGACTACCTGTATATTTATTAGCAGCCATGGAGGCAGATATGGACTTTGAACCTAATAAAGTGCAGATTGTGCAAGATGTGTCATTTATAAGGTATAAGTATGAGGTAGTGAATATTGTGCATCTAAATCCAGGCTCTATTTATTGGTGGTCTCCTGGCTGAGGGTTTTAATTGCCTACAAGAAGTAGCTCCTCCTCAGTGTTGTCCTTTAGGAAGCATGAACATTTCCTTGACCACAACATAAAGAACTATCCATTGTTGGGATGTCTGAGGTTCATTATCTTCCTGGCCTTGGTCCAGGCCTGCTCACTGTAGATGGACTGCTGGTCAGCAAGCTCAGTGCAGATTGTGTGCTCAGATGATTGCACCACCCTCTGGAGAGCTTGACCGTCTTGCTTGGTGCCAAACCCAAACCAGGCTGTAATGTTTCCCGGCAAGATGCTTTCAGTGGTGAAGGTGTAAAAGTTCCTGAACAGCTTGGAGAGCAGTTTAAAAGTCTCTTAGGTGGAACAGATGCTGAATCTGTTCCACCTAAGGTGTCGTTGTGACAAGTCATGCGTTATGCAAAAACAAATATCCACTCCCTCCACTGGGATCCTTTTGGTCTTTAAGAGGTAGTAGTTCCTTGAGGAGATTGTTCTTTTAATCTCCTACAAGATCACGTCCACCACAATAGTGTCATCAGTAAACTTGACAATAGGGTAGAGTTTGAAGTGGCCACACATTCAAAAGTGTATAAAGAGAACAGTAAGGGGCTCGATACACATCCCTGCTGGGCTCCAGTGCTGAGGGTGAGGTAACTGCTTGTGGTCTGTCGGTGAGAAAGTGATTTGGGGGGGAATGTTTGAGGTTGAATTCAGTAGTTTTAACATAACTTTCCTCCTAGTGTGCAGAGGCTCAGAGTAGTGTGAGGGAGATGTGTGATCTCATCGTCTGTAAAGAGATTTGGAAAGTGGTGGATGAAGTACACAAAGCATGTCCTTAAGGAAAAGTAGAGATACAGAAGGTAAAATATGACTCCAGTAAAAGTGTCCCTTTAAAGTTTCACTTGAGTAAAGGTACAAAAGTGTTTGCCTTTAAATTTAATTAATGTCTTATTATAATTTTTGTCACGACTCTTTTCCTAATCAACTCAGTTTATGTAAAAAGACTCTGTTACTCTTAACACACCAGTCTATTAATAAAATGATATTAATGAGTCAAACACTGATTGATATACAATAAATTTTCCCATTCCATGGAAAAAAAATAGTGGGGATTCTGTCTTTTAAATGTTTTATAAGGTTAAGGATGTATCTTATAAAATACTTCATCTTTTTTAAAATAAAGCTTGGTAGGATAGAAGAGATGAAGTATTTTATAAGATACATCCTTAACCTTATTAAACATTTAAAAGACAGAATCCCCACTATTTTTTTTTTCCATGAAATGGGAACATAAACTTAGAGAGTAAGAGAACAGATGAAAAGTAGTGATGGTCGTTCATAAACGATTTGTTTGTTTTTATCGAGTCTTTAATGTGACTCAGAAAAACGAATAGTCTAGAAGAGTGATTTGTTCATTTTCCACAGAACTCGCATGCGCAAAGCATCGAAAAATCAGAAAACAAAATTGAATAGTTCGTCTCGCGAATCCTCTGTACGAGTTGTTCCCTATTTTGTAAAGTGACTTCCATATACGCTATGCAGCTATATACAGTATACATATACAAATTATTTAAAATATAGTCAAGGTTCGTGTTTGTAGACGTGTTGGGGAATTTGCTTATTAAAAATGTAATATTTTATTTTATTTCTGATTAAAAGAATGAAATGAACGGAATGACTCCAAAAATAAAATATTTGCTCATCGAGTCACTAACATGATCCGATCTTTTTTATCACTAGTGACCACTTTGGGCACCTCTCTAGTCCTCATAGTACTTTTATCTTGAAGGTACTTAAAAAGGTTTATTAGAACTTTTATTTTGCTTGGTTGGTAAGCGGAAGTTGGGCTAATTTCCGGTTAGCTGGGCATTGAGGCAGCTTTGAGCTTGTCGATATAAACATCTTGGTTTTTAGATTGTATTAGTTGGATATATATTATTTTTTGCAGCGTTTCTTATAATGTGTTTTGAAAGGTAATGTAGAAAACAAGCAGAAAAGATTCTTTATGTGTTTCTAAACGCTTAGAGATAGTTAGCAAAACTGCTAATAAACAAAGCTTACGACTAATTGGAGGTAAGTAAATAAATGTGTGTGTGTGTATATATATATATATATATATATATATATATATATATATATATATATATATATATATATATATATATATAATGTGTGTGTGTGTGTATATATGTATATGTGTATATATATATATATATATATATATATATATATATATATATATATATATATGAATGAATGTATTTGTATATGAATGTATATAAATAAGGCTGAATACTAATTGACTTGTACTAGATGTTAGTGCACTACGTAGGGTGTAGAAGGGTCAGGGCACTTGCATGGGGAGGGACTGAGCCATGGTGAGTTTCTCAGTCCTGGTCCTGGTCCTTGACCTGATCTAAAATGTGGAATGAATTGTTCCCAGAATTATGAAACGTTGCGGTATTATTAAGTCAAAGTATTCCAAATAGCTTTATATTGACTTTATAGTGTACTACCTCAGGTGTAAGGACAGATTTCCACACTGATAAGCTAATGTGTGACTGCTGCTTAAACTTTACTGCAAAAATGCAAGGTTTGGGTGTAAAGGTTTGGTTCTTTCACTAAATTACGATGGAGATATATCTGAGACCTATTTTTGAGATTTTCTGTAGTATTCCAAACTGCATACAATGTGGTATCATTAAGTTTCGAGACTCGCTCTGTTTACAAGAAGTACTTTGTTTATCTACATTTACACACCATCATAATCTAAATAGTTCCCTTGCTCAGCAATACAGCGTTCCTGCCACTTCTGGAATGTGTCCTGGAAGTCGTCTTTTTTACAAAGTGCATCCAGCACCTTCTGCGATTCGCCCCGGAGCTCCGCAATGGTGTCAAAACTGCGACCTTTGAGCCGCACCTTCATCTTCGGGATGAGGGCGTATGGATTGTTTTCCGACGATCATCATGCACGAGTTGCCGGTTTCGACATTTTCAGGCGTTGAGCTTGTAGGAGGTCTTCCTGATCTCTCATGATGTTGTTCTTTACTTAAAGCGCACGTGCCACTGAAAACACCTGAAAAAACCTGGTTTCACGCAGGTTTTCACGCTTGCTCTTTGTTCTAACTCGCTGTCTGCGATGAAATCGCAAGAAACGCAGAATAGCACCAGTTAGTCTCAAAACCTTCTTGTATACAGAAGAAAGTTTGAAATACTAGAAAAAAAATACACCACGTCGAAATGAAGCGTGCATTTGTTTCACAGTTATTTGTAAATATTTTGTGTATGTTTTCAGTCATGGCCGATCCGGCACGCGTTAAAAACGAACCAGGAAACAATGCAGAGACCAGAGAGAACGTTCGCCAGGATGAAAACGCAGGCGAGGGTTCAAGCGGAGGAGCCGCGGATTCAGAGACGCCGATGGATCAGACCAGCATGAAACAGGAGGATAGAGTGGTGAGATGTTTCCCTTTACCCTGTACAAGATCCAAAATATGACCTCTATCATACAGACAGGTGTAAAGCAGCATAGGCACGTTTATACCTGTTAACATCGCCCTCTGCAGGTTTTGGCAAAAGGAGTGACGGGAGGAGACGAGGATGACGAAGGACAATCAAGTGGTCAACCTTCTGCCGCCAAAAAAATTAAACTGGAGCCGGAGAAGAGGAAGGAGAAGAGACAAAAAGTGGACGAGGACGAGATCCAGAAGATGCAGTGGGTTTTTTTGAAAGAGCTGAGATAATATTTTAACTTGACTCAGAGGAACGAGTGGTCTCAAAGAGTGATTCGTTCATTTTCTCCTGGACGCGCATGAGCAAAGCAAAGCCGTAGATGGAATGTATGTAGAGAAAACAGAACAGAGCAGTTTAACCCTTGACTTTTCTAGGGAGGCGAGATTGAGATGGTTTGGACATGTGCAGAGGAGGGACATGGGGTATATCGGTAGGAGGATGCTGAGGAGGATGGAGGAAAAGAGGAAGGCCAAGAAGGAGGTTTATGGATGTGTTGAGAAAAGACATGCAGGTAGTCGGATTGAGACGGATGATCCACTGTGGCGACCCTTAATTGGAGCAGCCGGAAGTAAAAGAAGCAGTGTAGAAGATTTCCTGCACCTTCTACACCCTATAGTTGGTGCAGGGTGGAGAAACCTTTATTCTGCCACGAGTAGTGCACTTCAAATAAGTTTAGAATCCGTTATGTAACATCCTGATTTATGAGCTTATGAAAGAAGCAGGGACCAAGAAAAGTGAGTGGAGAATAGTTTGTGGACTTTAAGATTTAGTCCCTATTTACTGTTGTAATAACTTCCATTCTTCTGGGAAGATGATCCATCCAGATTCTGGAGTGTGCTTGTTCAAATTTGTGCTCATTCATCAACAAGGGTGTTACTAAAGTCCGGTACTGATGTAGGTGAGTTGAGGAGGCCTGGGGTGCAGTCTGCTTTCAATTTCAAAGCAAAGCAGGATTAAGGTCAGTGTTCTACAACAGGCCACACATGATCTTGCACTCCAACCCATGTAAAGCATATCTTCATGGAGCTGGCTTTGTCAACAGGGGCATTGTCATTCTGGAACAGGTTTGGGTCTCAAGTGAATGGGAAATATAATGCTACCACATAGTTTTGTGGATGCACCACTTACGGCTGAAAAAAATCAGGTGTCCAGATACTTTTATCTATATAACAACGTAAGACACAAATTACTCCAGTATCAGCCTGCGGTCCCACCACGATCCCCCTGACCTTCAAATCAATTCATAGAAACGAACGCGGAACGTTTCGCATGTTGCTCCTTGCGAAAGTCCCATTTTTTTTTATAATTTAAAAAAAATAATGCTCCAGACTTGTACTGAGTGTATATTTGAACTTTTTGATATCTGGTTGCTGGCCGTATCTGCAGCAGTTATCTGAAGAATATTTGCCTGATGAACATCTAGTGTGACTGCAGTAGACATAGTGCACTGTGTAGGGTGGAGGAGTCTCTGTTTTACAGTCTGTGAAGTGCACTTTGGAAGTCTATATATGCGGTATACGGTATCTCTATATTATCGCCATGATTTATTGAAGTGTGTGTGTGTGTGTTGCGCAGAGTGTTGGTGTCTTCGTTCTCCGAGGAGCAGCTGAACCGCTATGAGATGTACAGACGCTCAGCTTTTCCTAAAGCGGCCATTAAAAGGGTGAGGAGAAACACAGCATTTACTTTTCTGAAACATTTCAGCAATTTTTTCTACATATTACTGAACATGTCGTTTTAAACCGTTTATAGTTCTATATAACGATGTAGAACACCAGCGAAACAAGTCAGCAATAATAAGGCTATCAGATAATAATAATATCTAATACCAATAATAATAATAATATTAATAATAATAATAATAATACAGTGGAACCTCGGGTTACGAACGCCCCGGCATACGTATAATTCAGGTTACGAATCGCAGTTCTTTAAAATTTTTGCCCCTGGTTACGAACAAAATTTCGGGATACGAACATACGAACGTCGCGCGCCAAAAAATCGCAGGTTGGTTTTTTTTTTCGTATCGCCACCCACGCGCTCTCACGCAGCTCGTCGCTGTAACAGAAATTATATCCATTGTACAGTATTATTTAGTGTGGAATTACTAAACTTTAAATACTGTACGTATTCCTATCACCATGCCGCCAACGAAGAAGCCTGATGCAGAAGGTGGAAAGAAGAAAGAAGCCATCACTGTGGAAATGAAGAAGGAGATAATCAAGAAACACTGCGATGGCATGCGTGTTGTTGATATAGCAAGGCATTATAACAGGTCAGCATCCACTATCTGCACCATACTAAAAAATAAGGATAAACTAGTTTCTCTAGATACTGCAAAGGGTGTTACGATGAATGTTTCGTTGAAGCAACGGCCACGCGTTCTCGACGAAGTGGAAAAGTTGCTTCTCATTTGGATAACCGAGAAGCAGCTAGCAGGTGATCGCGTAAGTGTAGCAATAATCTGTGAAAAGGCCAGGATGTTGTACGGGAACCTAGTGAAAGATTTACCAGGTACTTCAAGTGATGCTACAGAGTTTAAGGCAAGTCGAGGATGGTTCGAGAAGTTCAAGAGAAGAACTGGTATCCATAGCATTGCATGGCACGGCGAAGCAGCGAGCTCTGACGTAAAGGCAGCAGAGGATTTTGTGATCGAGTTCAACAAGCTTATGGACTCGGAGCAGTATCTTCCACAACAGGTCTTCAACTGTGATGAGACAGGCCTGTTTTGGAAAAAAATGCCAAGGAGGACTTTCATCACCCAAAATGAGACAAAGCTGCCTGGACACAAGCCAATGAAAGATCGGCTGACCCTCATGTTTTGCGCTAATGCGAGTGGAGACTTGAAAATTAAGCCTCTTCTTGTTTACACAGCCGAGAATCCACGAGCATTCAAGAGGTGTAAGGTGCAAAAGGACAGGCTGCCTGTTATGTGGAGATCAAACAGTAAGGCATGGGTAAACAAAGAACTGTGTACTGAGTGGATAAACTCTACCTGTGGTCCTCAAATAAAAAAATATCTTCTAGACAATAATCTGCCACTGAGAGCTGTGCTCGTTATGGATAATGCTCCTGCTCATACCAAGAGACTTCAGGATAACATCTGGGAAGAGTATCAATTTATTAAAATAGTCTACCTTCCTCCTAACACCACGCCTATACTGCAGCCGATCAGCAGGTTATCTCAAATTTTAAGAAGCTGTACACAAAGGGGATCTTTGAACTTTGCTTTAATGTCACAGAGGGGACACAACTTACCCTGCAGGAGTTTTGGTCTCACCACTTCGATATTGTGGGGTGTCTTAAACTCATTGATACTGCATGGCGGGGTGTCTCAAAGAGAACACTGAAATCCGCATGGAGAAAATTATGGCCGGAGTGTGTTCTTGAACGCGACTTCGAGGGATCCGTGAACGAAAAGGAGCCTGTCGAAGAAATCGTGTCCCTAGGAAAATGTCTTGGCCTTGAAGTGGACGAAAATGACGTGGAAGAACTCGTTGCAGAACATAGTGAAGATCTCACTATCGACGAACTGAAGGAACTGCATCGACAGCAACACCAACAGCTTGAAGGGGCATTAGGGGAAGAAGACGAGGAAGAGAAAAATATAAAATTGACAACGGCAGAAATCAGGGAACACACTGCAATCTGGTTAAGATTGCAGTCATTTGTAGAGGAAAATCACCCTGATAAGGCACTAGCAATGAGGGCTATAAACTCTTTTAATGGCGCTATGTCTCACTTCAGTGATATTTTAAAAAGTCGCCATAAGCAACTTTCAATTGAAAAATTATTTACGAAAGTTGAAAAAAGCCATCGTAATGAAACAAAGCAAAGTGAATTGAAAAAAAGAAAAATAAGTGAGGACAATGATTCGGGTGACAGTCTGCCCGATATCATAATGGAAGGAGATTCTCCTTCCAAACAATAACTCTCCCTCCTCCCCTTCTACGAACGCCAGCATGCCAGCAGCGAGTCTTCTCAAAGGTAAAGATAGTTTTTCCTCTCTTATGTTTTTTATATGGTATGATTTCAATATAACATGTTAAAAGTAAATAATATTAGTGAATATTGGCTTTATTTTTATTTTTAAAGTAATATTTTTGGTTGTCCAGAACGAATTACCGAAGTTTCTGTTCATTCTTATGGGGAAATTCGTATCGGGATACGAACTTTTCAGGTTACGAATAAAGTACCGGAACGAATTAAATTCGTAACCCGAGGTTCCACTGTAATGTTATACCGATCCAGAAGACTGGATTTCTGAACATCCCATTCTACATTTAGTCCCCATTTGCTTTTATGATAACCGCCACTCTTCTGGGGAGATGTCCTACTAGATTTTGTGGAGATTTGTGCTCATTCAGCCACAAGGGTGTTAGTAAAATGTTAGTAAAACAACAGGTAGTGATGTAGGTGAGGTGAGGAGGCCTGGGGATATAGTCAGCATTCCAGTTCATCCCAAAGGTGTTTAATATGGTTGAGATCAGAGATCTATAGCAGGAGATCTTCTACTCCAACCCATGCAAACCATGTCTTAATGGAGCTGGCTTTGTGCACAGGGGCATTGCCATGCTGGAACAGGTTTCCAAGTGAACACAAAATCTTATTATACCACATCCAAAGACGTCCAGTACAATTGTGTGCCTCCAGCTTTGTGGCGTAAGAACCACATATGGCAGGAAAGGTCAGGTGTCCCAATACTTTTGTCCATATAGTGTGGAACCTCGGGTTACGAATTTAATACGTTCCGGTACTTTATTCGTAACCTGAAAAGTTCGTATCCCGATACGAATTTCCCCATAAGAATGAACAGAAACTTCGGTAATTCGTTCTGGACAACCAAAAATATTACTTTAAAAATAAAAATAAAGCCAATATTCACTAATTGTTACGCGGCGAATATGGAGGCGGAAGCAGAAATAGAAGCCAGCGTATTTATTCAGTCAAAAACACCCGCAGAGAAACGGGATAAACCGGCAAAAGGCAGTCTGTATATAACATCCACGGTGCGTGATGGCGGCAGCGATGGAGAAGCGTCGGTAGTCCGAGGTGCGCTGGGGAAGACACACGCTACCGTGGAGAGAGCGGTGATGAGACAGTGCGTAGCGGGAGAAGCATGCGCGGAGAAACACAGCACCAGGAACCGACACAGACACGCACGAACATACAATAACGGACAATAGGTGTAGGTGAATGTGGGGTTTTTATATGAGCTGGGGATTAGTGAATAACGAGCTACAGTTGTGCATGATTGAAGCCCGATTGCGAGCAGCTCCGTGCGGGCGGAACACGCACGAGAGAAGGGGCGCGGTGCTTCGGGGAACACCGAGGTTTGACAGCCGCCGACGGGGGCGTGGCAGAAATAAAGACACAGTGTTAACACGAACGCTGAGACAATGCTCTCGCTCGTAACCAGGGGCAAACATTTTGATGAACTGCGATTCGTAACCTGAATTATACGTAACCCGAGTATACAGTTCCACTGTATTTTAATATATAAAAAGAAATACTGATAATCATTAGAAAAAATTTTTTTTTGATAATTTTAAACTCTTCCACACAAAATCATTTACTATAATGAAGTATACTAATTAATATAATAATGTAAACACGTAATCTATTTTATTATAATGATTATTTTAGGAAAGATTGATAAAGGCAGATGTAGAGCACAGAGAAATATAGAGACGAATGATCTGCTGTGGCGACCTCTAGTGGAAGCAGCCGGAAGATGATGATTATTTTAGGAAAGATTGAATATGTTTTTGGAGTAGTATTCCTTTGAGCTTTTGTTCTAGAAAATTCTGACCAATCTGATTTAGTTTGATCAATGGAATGATAAGATTTACTGAAAATAATAATAATAATAATAAAAAAACCGCTCTCCCTTTCAGCTGATTCAGTCCATCACGGGATCATCGGTGTCTCAGAACGTTGTCATCGCCATGTCCGGCATCTCCAAAGTCTTCGCCGGGGAGATTGTTGAAGAAGGTAAGAGCCGTTAAACAAACAGGAGCTGAATCGGGTGTATACGTTCTCTTGTTAACTTGTGTGTGTGTGTGTGTGTTTGTGTAGCTCTGGATGTGTGTGAGAAATGGGGAGACACGCCTCCACTGCAGCCCAAACACATGAGGGAGGCGGTGAGGAGGCTGAAGAGCCGGGAGCAGATCCCCAACACCAAACACAAACGCATCCTCTTCCACTAAACACACACACGGAGCTACAGTGATCATACAGCTTAAACGTTAAAGGAGCCATTTGTAATGTTTGCCATGGAGGTGAACTGCTATGGAAACACTCCCAGTCTTTGTGATTGAAGCTGTATGTTTTGTGGAATTATTTTTTTTATTGGAATCTTATTCCAGGACCAGAAGCCTGAAATGAAGAAACAAGACCGCTCTATTCTTCGAAGTTATCTTTTTGAAAGTGTATAAATATATATAAAAAAAAAAACAGTCTTGTTACATGTGCCATAAAAATGGCTGAGACTACATCATCCCATTCTTGTTTCTCCTCAGAACATTGATGATAATCATATGACCTGCTATCGTTTCCATCGTGCCCGTGTTCGGTTCCTGACTCGATGTCGGTGTGCCGACAAACTTGCGTGCTATTCGGTTTCCAGCAGCGCGTCGTCCCTTTTCTAATGCACTTCTATTAAATTCGATTTAGTGTGAAATACAGGATTGAAGCAAAGTGATGACGCTCTTGCTGGGACTGAAAATCCTGCAGTTTTCAGCACACTGGTGTTCATTTTTCACTTACTTTTAATAGATGATAAAATAAAATTAAAAAAACTACACCCCACCCCCTTTTTATATGAACTCCGCTTGATGTAATCCTGATAATGGGAGATAAACCTGCTCCTGAACAGGAGTTTGTTCTTTATATGTGGATTACCACATTACCACTGGATCATTTTTGGTGATGATTTGACGTGACCTGGGATTTTTTTTATTTTTTTTTTTTTAAAGCTCATCCTGGAGTTGCTGTCATGGCGACATGCCTCTGCGCTCCCTGGTCTCTATGCTCATCATGCTGCCTCTCTGCTTGTTTCTCTGGACATCTCTATACCCATCTACCCATTTCTGTGTCCGTCTCTCTGCCCTTCATTCAATCTCTCTGCCCGTCTCTGCTCTTCATTGAATTTTGTTCATCTCCGACCGGCTCAGGATCTGGATTAGTTTATGTAAACCGGATTACATCATGGCCTTCCTTATAAGCAGAGGTGATAGAGGAAGTCTGTCCCAGCCACACCCTCTCCATTTTTTTTTTGAGGGCAACCTGTTACAGAAGAAGCAGAAATAATACAAACTCAACGCATAATCCTGGGAAGACCAGATCCTTCAGCACAGCATAAGAGTTTACTTTCTGAGAGATTGCTTTTAATAGAAATGGATTCATTTGCCTGGTTTATTTGTTGGATATTAATATTTTGGCTCGTTGACTATGGTATATAATGTTTAGTTAAAAAAAAAAATTTATATAAAATTTTTTTTTATATATATATATATACATACATACATACATACATATATACATACAATTGGACAGAATTAAATAATTCACATCCCAAGTTCTATTGGATCCTGTTATGGTTCTGACATCAAGAAAGTAAGATTTGATTTAAAAATGAACGTTCTCCTTGGTTTCGCAGATTTCGAGGTGTTTCCCAGCGTTTTAATAAAATTCCGAAATTCTTCACGCCTTCAAATAATTTGTTTTGCAGCGGTCAGAAAATGGACTCACTCATTGGCCATTGTATTATTAACCACCCAATCACAGCGATCTCAAACACCTGCTCCAGGTTTGAGTTTAGTTGCTATGACGACTCCAGGATGTCACCAATTAAGCTAATCTAGTAAACCACGGACGAAGTACCGTCCCCTGGAAAGCGAAACAATCCTTAGATCATTGCTGAAATGTCGGCGTTCAACAAATAGGAAACCCAGACACCATATTTTGATCATTAGGTCAACTTTTATTCGTTTCTTTTTCTCTTTTTTTTTAACCCCACATACAGTCATGGTTCACAGAACCAAATATTTACACCCCCCCAGTACCCGATGAGAATATTAATATAAAATGTGCACGTGAACACTGTTATAGGATCCGAGACGCATGTAATGAGTTTGTAGTGTAGTAATGTGGAACCCGATACACCAGGATGTTTCTGGGTCGCGCCCCGTTTAGACGAGAACTTTCTACTATTGTTCATGACGCTGGTAAAATTACCCGGGTGTTAATACATGTCTATGAGAGCTGTGAAAGGATAATAATTTCAATTCTGCTCCTGATTCAATTAAACCAGCTAACTTAAGGAACGGCTTCAAATTCTAATGCTTACCTGCTGGTGCACCTCAACATTGCGGGAAAAATTAGCAAGGCCTGAAAAAGTGCAGGAAATAATCATTGGAAATATAGAAGACCTTCAAAGAAGTAACTATGACTAAAAAATCGTGCAAAGTTAAATCTAATCATGAGTGATAGTTTTTGCTTTTATCGCATTATCTAATTTCTCATTATTGGCAAATACAGAACTGAGATGTTTGCAGTTTTTCTTATTGTATTTAAAAGAAAATGCATCATCTCGTAATTATCTTGTTCTCCAGCATCACAGAGTCATTGCCACATTTCATTATCTCGTTCTCTAGCATCAAAAATCTGGGGCCACATTTCATTATCTCGTTCTCTAGCATCAAAAATCTGGGGCCACATTTCATTATCTCGTTCTCTAGCGTTACAGAGTCATGGCCACAATTTATCTTGTTCTCGTGCATCACAGAATTGTGGCCACATTTCATTATCTCATTTTCAATCATTATGGAGCCATTGTCACATTTAATTATAACGTTAACTTACATCAGAGTCGCATCCACAGTTGATTATCTTGTTCTCGAGCATTACAGAATCCTGGTCACCTTTCAGTATCTCGTTTTCGTAGCATTACAGAATCCTGGCCACATTTCAGTATCTCGTTCTCGTAGCATTACAAAATCCTGGCCACATTTCAGTATCTCGTTCTCATAGCATTACAAAATCCTGGCCACATTTCAGTATCTCATTTTCGAGCATTACAGATTCACGGCCACATTCCATTATCTTTTTCCTTTAGCATCACATAATCCTCGCCACATTTCAGTATCTCGTTTTTTAGCCTCAACATTTAATGAGATGATTCTTGTGTGCAAGGTCATAACTACACTTCTGTAAGTACCTCGTTCCCCGGCGTTATTTCATGCTTCCTGTTCAAACTTTTTGACAAACAAGGCCACGCATTATTTTTTATTAAGTCATCATCAGCACTTTGTAGAAATGTGACACAGGAACGCAGAGTTTTTTTTTACTATACTATTACAGAATCTGGATTGAATATCTTTCAGCGCGGAAACTCTACCGAATGGCAGGGATTCAACACGACCAGGAAACGGATCTTAAAAGTGAAATGAACAGTCGATCGTACACCATTCCCACAAAACAAAAAAGCAAAAAAAAAATAATTCACACAAACTACAGGAGACGGGGCTGTGGGCTGTGTCCCAATCCAACACGACGTCTCTTAAATAAAACCCATGACACCGATATACAAGCTGAAATATACACAATATTGCACTTGTGTAAAATATCAAGTATGATCATGCATAAAAATGTTACCGAGAAAGTAAGAGAGCCTATCTGTACAGTAGCAACCACATACACACTTTCGCACACGCTCGTGTGGAAGACCATTTCCTTTCGAAAATGCTTACAAAATGCTACATTTTTCACACCGTCATGCTGCGATGGCGTACCATGAGAGATGAAATTGTTGTAACGTGTCTAACACCAAAGACGTCCTACACTACCACACACACACACACACACACACACACACACACACACACACACACACTACTGGTTTAAATAAAGAGAAATGTATTCTCCCTTTGTATTAAAAGACATTGTTCATTGTCCACTCTCGGACTGTAACAGGACTCCGAATGTGTGCTTTATTAAAGGGGACGTGGAGCTCAGTGGTTCAGACAGAACAACCTTCTGATCAGAATTTTGTGACTTTGCCACTGCTGAGCCCTTGAGCAAGCCCTTGACCCTCAACTGTTCGGTTGTGTATATGAGATACAGGATTACAACACATTTTTGTCGCAGTGGGAAAACGGAGGCGACGTTTCAAAAAGCAGGAAAGTAAATAAACAACGGTTGGAAATGGCGCGGGTCAGAGCACGGTACAGGGACGTGAGCGTTTTCAGACGTTTCGGTGTGGACGATCGACTTTCAGGAAACGAAATGATTGAAAACGAAAGTGTGGGCGCGAAGCGTTTTTTTTGGACGAAAACGCCGTTTTCAAATGTAATAATTTAGGCATGATAGGCATTTCACAAGAAAGGGGGAGGGGCTAAATAATGATAATAATAATAATAATAATTAATAATAATAATAACTTCCCCTCTTGCAATTATAATGTTCTTTAGAACGTACACTGCAGTACAGGTGAATTCTGAAGGTGTCGAAGAATCTTTTATTATAGCGGCTCGGACCGTAGTTGCCACTACAACATAATGGTTGGTCCTAATACGGTTTATCGTTTCTATAGCAACAGCTTCCCTGACATTGTGCGACTGGTCATACACCGGTCGTTACAATGTAAAATCGTTGATATCACAGATAAAGTTATAAAGTGTTATTATAAGGATGGAGTCTACAGTGTCGGCACTTTTGTTGGGTCAGAACGTGGGAAACGTCCCGGGTTCCAGTGACATGGCAAGCTGGAACCACAAAACGAACGGTTACAGCTACTACAGCAGCAACGTTGTACAACAGCAGGAGGTAACGGGGCTAACGGAGCAACGAGCGGGATGTTTACTAATAAACCACTGTGGTACAAGCGGAATCAAACACTTCAGGGTGTGCCGCTATAGGGGAACCGTCTGATGCCATTCCTCCACCCTGTAATAGAACATGTCGTTATTCCTCACGTATACACACGGATATTAGGGCCTCTCAGAGATTACTTCCATAGAAATCCTCCTGTCATGTAATATTTCTCACATATATACAGTACATAGATACGAGGGCCTAACGGGCCACGTGACGTGTTCAATGAAAATAGTTTGTGACACGCCCCTCATATCCATGTATATACGCGAGGGAAATAGAATGGATTATTTCCTTGAACACGCCGTGTCACGTGCTATTCGTCACGAATGCATAGATATGAGGGTGTGGATTTCGGTGTACACAGAACCTCTGGCTCCGCCTTGCCAACGTATATATAAGAAAAATATTTACATGAAATCGGGAGTCTAGCACGCAATTCATATCGAAACCTGTCACATTTTCAGGTTTGTGCAAATTGTGTAAAAAACAAACAAAAAAAACCTAATAAAAATATCACTTCCAGTAACAAAATATACAAGAAAATAAAATACAAATGAGACTACAACATGCATAAGAGGGTAATGAATGAGGGATACACCGGGACGCTTATCACACACTAACACTACAATCGTCTTGATGAAATAGCTAACATTCATGGCAATGTTTATTGTTCTAATGAGCGCTCAAACCCTCTGCACTGCGTTCAAGGAAATCCATTGCAGGATGTGTGTGTTTGTGTGTGTGTGTGTGTGCGTCAAAAATGACGATTCTTATAATTCGTGTTCAAAGAATTGAGGAAAAGATTGTGGCTTAAATTCTTTTTTTTCAATTGGCACCTGCAATGAGCGTACGATGCGCTGAGTGTGTGTATGTGTGTGAAATCATACACACAGCTAACAAAACACACATGCACCCATACACACACACACACACGCACACACACAGTGCAGCTAAAATAAGGCCGGGGTCCCGAGCTCTGTTTTCAGCTCTCACACTCTGAACCCATGAACCCACACACACGTAATGACACGTCTCATTAGCAGCTAATACTAACGGCTCCACTACAAAGTAAAAATAAAATATTAAATAAAAGTATCGATAACACTGTTTTGGTCACTACCTAAATACGAGGAAGGAAAGCTCTTCAGTACAGCAGGACATCAGTACAGCAGGAAGAGGACACACTCGTTCCTTCCACACACACACACACACACACACACACACACACATATACACACACACAGAAATCTTGTTCTTGGTGTCTGAACCGTAGAGTCTGACCTCTGTCCCTCCCGACAGCAGTGCGAGGTCATATCGTAAAGGACGGGTCGTATTTACGGATTTCCTGTAAGAGACGTTCTCGGTCTGAGAGGGCAGAGGAGAGGGCCGAGTGAACATCAGCAAGCTCCGCCCGCAGCGCCTGGATACGAGAACACGTGCGCACACACACACACACACACACACACACACACAAATAAGAGACAAGGGTCTATTTGGTCAAACAGTTCTGTGTGTGTGAGTGTGTGTGTGTGTGTGTGTGTGTGTGTGTGTGTGTGTGTGACTATACCTTGTCATCTCCTTCAGGTCCACAGCAGGCTTTGTCTAATTGGCTGCCAGTGGCTTAAAGAGAAATTTAGACCAATGTGAATAAACCACACATGCGCACACACACACAAAAATCACTCGCTCACATTCTCACACACACTCACTTCTCGCTTATCTCTCACACACTCACACTCTCATACTCCCTCAAACATTGTCTCTCTCGCTCTCTCTCTCTCTCTCTCTCTCTCTCTCTCTCTCTCTCTCTTTCACACACACCCGCACACTCTCGCACACACTCACCAACTGTCTTATATACTCATATCAGATAAGTATCATTCTCATATATACTCTTTCTCTCTCTCTCTCTCTCTCTCTCTCTCTCTCTCTCTCTCACACATACCAAAGTCACTCATATATACTATCTCACACTCTCACACACACACACACACACTCTCTCTCTCTCACTTATACACACACTCTCACACTCATACATACTCTCTCACACAATCACTCGCTCACTCTCTCACACACAATACCCACGTCTGACTGTAAGTATGGCATCGTCTAGCCGCTCCAGAACTAAACCATCTAGAACAAAGGAGATAGGTACAGGCTGGGGAGCGGTGGAATACACACGGGGGCCGTCATCCTGTCTCACACACACACACACACACACATTCTGTTAGTGTTGCCAAGTCCTCAATATCCTATTTTTAATAAATCATGACTTTAATCTGTGAATTCATTACATAGACATTAGCCCCCGTCCCCTCACCTTAAGCGTGATGCGGGTGTTGTGTACGCTGATTCTTATTGGCTGGCCTTCGGAGTTTAGCTCGTCCTCCATGAATGGGCCGAGTGTGTTTATTGTCGAGGTGAGCAGCTCTGCCTCGCAGCCATGTACACACACCTCTACGAATCCCGTGCTCTCCGCTGTGCAGCAGTGACGTCCCGCCCCTGGCCCCGCCTCCATCCTCAGACACACCACCGGGGCACGGGACACAGGGGACATGGGTAGAGAAAAAGCACCTGTAGAAAAGAGAGAAGAGACTGCTCTGGTACTGGGTTAGGGCAATGTCTCTCACAGTGTCTCAGCGTACGCGAGTGCGTCTCACCGTGCGAGAGCGTCTGCAGATCCACCACTCGCTGGTTTCCCAGCTGCTTTGGCGTGACAGACCGAACCTCCATCGCCACCACTGCGTCCTGCCCCCGGAGCTCCATCAGAGAGCGGACAGCGCGCACAGAAACCAGAAGCACACACACCTGTTGTAATAAAGTCTGTTAGCTCCACCCCCTCTCACAGGCAGTAAGTATATGTGTCTGTGTATGTGTGTGTCTCACCATATCCTGAGACATGTCTTCGGTGCTGTGAGACAGTGAGCTGCTCAGATCGGCTGATGATCCTCCGTCTGTCCTCACTGAGTGGACAGGGGTGCCGTTAGGACGAGCAGACTCTGAGACAGACAGAAGAACAGAGTAAGACACAGAGAGAGAGAGAGAGAGAGAGAGACAAAAAGTCAGACAGAGAGAAAGACAGAAGCATGCCCAGAGAGGAACAACCAGAGAGGCGAAAAAAACAGACAGACATAGAGAGAGCGAGAGAGAGAGATAGAAAGATGGACAAAAGGACAGATAGGCAGAAACATGCCCAGAGAGTGAAAGTAATGGTCATGCAGGGAGAAAAAGAGACATGAAAAGAGAGGTAGTGTGATATGTAGACAGAAAAAGACAGAGAACCAAAAACACAGATAGACAAAAAGACAGACAGACAAAACGATGGATAGATAGAAAGACAGACAGACCTGCAGAGAGACTCATGAAAAGAGGGAGATGTAAATAGAAAAAGACGGACAAACAAAAACACGTCTAGACAGAAAGACAGACAGCAGGCACCAGACAAGTCTGGAAGGCTATAAAGACAAAAAAATATATATATATATAGCACGAGACAGAAAAAGAGGTGTTTTAGTAAATGATGTCAGAGATCTAGCAAGGCTGGTGACTGTCACACAGTGATGATGTCACACCTGAGTCTGTGAGGATGATGAAGTTCTCACTGGTGTCACTGTCTAAGGAGAGGCCATCGTCAGCCACGCTGTTGTCCATGAGCATGCTGTCACAGGAACTCTGGGAAAGGGAGTGTTTGAGGGATGGCAGACGCAGAGCAGAGTCGTCTGGTTCCCTACACACACACACACACACACACACACACACACACACACACACACCGAATAAAATGTAGGTTTATGAGATTTATTATCCACCAACTACACCCCTAGCTACAACCTTCCTCATCTCACTGCTTACCTGCTCTGAGTGCTGAAGATTTTGCTCATGGCAGATCCCCGGCTCAGCATGCTGAACGCGTCTTTAGTGATGTTCAGCGCCCCCTTGGTGAGGTCCAGGGAAGCACTGAGGGCGTCTTTAGTCACGTCTTTGGTCACACTGAGCGCATTCGACAGCTCCCCCTCCAGGCTGACCATGGAGGTGCTGGGATTCTGTACTATCGCAGGGGACATTCGCAGAAAGGTCGTGACCTGCGACTCGCCTCCCTGCCCGCTCTCTTCGTCCAATCCCTCTTCGACAGCCTCGCGTGCCTCCTCTACAGACTCCACCCCCACTCTGTCGCACTCGGCCTCGTCCTGCTCTAAAGCTTTCTCCGTGCTTCCTACGATCCCGCTGTCCGGGCGCGTCGGCGAGAGATCCGAGTCCGTCAGGCTTTGCGTGTCCGTTTCCTCTGGCGCTTCTTCTTCTTCGTCCATTTTTCCAACAAGTGGGGGAAGAAGTAAACCGATCTCCAGCACCTCCAAGTTGAGTGATACACACACCGTCGGAGGAGGGGGAGTTTCGGTCTTTGAGCTCGGAAAGCGATCGAGGTCGGAGGCTAACCTCGTGAGGTAATCCTTCATCCGGAGCAGAGCAACGTACTGATAATGACTGAGCCACATTCGGATCGGGGTGATGCTCTGAACCAGGAAGTGGACGGATGCTGATGGAGGGTCGTGATTGGATGTTTTTTCGGTGTACGTCGCTCCCTCCTGACTCAGGGACCTCGTTAAAGCTTGCGGGCGGCACATCCATACGCACGCAGCGAACGGCTCCATGAACGCCGGTGCTTTGCCTCCGTGCCGTGCACCCTCAAAACACCCCGCTGCTTGAGACAGGCTGAGACTCCATACATCCCGTGAACGTGGAAGTGAGAGCGAGGGATCGGACTTTAGGAACCCTGGAGGGAGAGGGTGCAAAGTGTTCCGGTCACGAGGAAAATCCGCGGCCGGCGAGGGCCGGAAAAACGCCTGAGCAGCGAAAGACGAGAACGTGGACTCGAGGTCGGCAAAAGACGAGTGAGGAGAGTGATACGTGTTGCTCAGAAATGCCTGAGAAAGCGTGAAACACAGAGCATGTGGACGATCGGGGTGGTCCAAGATGGAGGAGTCGAGAGGAACGATCAGCTACGGATAAATTTTTTTTTTTTTAAATAAATACGACAATCAGATGAAGCGAATGCTTGAAGCGAAATATCTTGAAGCAAATCTTACCTTAAGCTGTGTGGCGTCCACTCGGACATCCACGTGTTCGTCGCTCTTGCTGCTGTCCTGCAGGTGATAAAAGGCTTTCACCTGCTCCAGAGTCGTCAGCAAGCCACGACAAAACACGTACATCCATAACACACTTGCGGCGTCGACACACAGCTGCAAACCGTTCAGCTGACCGTACAGATTAGAGCAGGGCACTGCAGAAAGACAGGACAGAGAAAAACAGACAGTAAGTAAAGAGGAGGTGGGAGAGAGAGAGAGAAAGAGAGAGAGAGAGAGAGAGAGAGAGAGAGAGAGAGAGAGCCTTGTTAGCATGTTTACTATACAGCTTATAGTCAACTTTCTAACTATAGCGTATTAGCATGAAGATTAACAATGCTATACATTGATTTAAAAAAAACGTTTTTTTTTTTTTTTTAGATATCATTATTAGTAGATGAGCAACTTTTATTATTTAGAAAGTGACCAATATTTGATATGTAGATCGATTTCTCCTCGCTAAACTCTTTCTCGCAGCACCGCTGCGCGAATAGACGTATCACAGCACTACGGAGACCGAGGCGTGTCCTGAGAGTCACATAGAATACAGATTAACATGGCAGAGGTAGAGCTGTGTTTTCCTGAAGACAGAACAGGAAAAGAACATCTGGTTTGATTTCATCTTTTTTTTTGTACTACAAAGGCCCTTGTGAAAGGCCATGCGTTAAAAGCGAGAAGGCAATTCAAGAAGGTAAATGGATGATTTGCTGTCTGTCTGAACCAAAAGATTTGAGAGACCGATATGGTACAGATTGAATTGCATAGTATCAAATTTGTCTCACTGCAACGTGTTGCATTGAATCGAAATAAGATCGCACCACATCGTAATAGAGGCGAATCGTATCGCATCGGTAGCTGCTTCATATGTGTCTTTAATGTATCGTGTCCTTGGCTATGCAGTTATGGAGATGCACATACTTAGTGTTTAGCAGTGGGTTAATACAATGCCAGCATCAATGGCTTTTTTTCATGGCAGGATCGGGGTAAATAATACTTTCTTCTTTGATACATTTTGGAAACCTCCTCAATACGTGCTTTCTGAGTAAAAAAGCTGTATTGTTTTAAAAGTATTGCAGTCCATTAATAAAGGTTTGATGACCATGTTTGTTTTGCAGTGGTCACATGTTTGGGGTTTTCCTCCATTTAGGAGGAAAGCATGCACAAATCTGGAGTACCAGATACAGCATGGTTTTGAAATGAAAGTTGAAGTCGTTCACAGCCGAGGTGATTTGATGTATGCGTACATCACCTGTACACGCATACACACATGCACGAAACCTGTTCGGTTAGATATTATGGTTTGATTCATAAAATAAAATTATTCGAAAGTAAAAAAGGAAAAAAAAAAGAAAAAAGATATTTGACATTAAAGTGTTGTGAAGTTAAAGTCAAAGTCTCCCCAAAAAAACCATCAGTAAAGTAAAGAAAAAGTGTAGTCTGAAATATGATGTGTGTTCTTTTGCCATCTCTGGCAGAGGATCCTACACAATTGTGTGACTTGAGGATGAACCACAAATGCCTGGAGAAGTCAGGTGTCCCAATACTTTTGTGCATATAGTGTGAATTGAGAAGGCCCTGATATCTCTATGGGAAGAGTCCTGTTCTTGTTATGTTTGTAGTAAACTAAAAACTAACCTGTAGTGACCTTTATAACGTACATGAAGTTAGAGTGTACTCACAATGACTTCCTGTTCCTGGGGGAAGGATTCTGTTTCTCAATCCTGTATCTGAATCAGTATATACAAATTAAAATAAAATAATAATAAAATAAACAAACGCAAGTGCAGTGAAATATAAGAGGTACCGGGTCCTGCAGCGCTGTGAGGGAAGTAGTACTCGGTAAACTGCAGGTGGATCGCAGGTGTGTTCTCCGCCATGTTCAGCACTTTGCGATTACATGATAAAAGCGACTGGGTTTTCTTGCTGTGACGCCCCCTGATGGACACCTGAGACAACAAAGTGGCAGAAAACACTGAGAAATAAGAGCTGAGGGACAACACAGGGATAAATAGAGGACGTCTGTGTGTGTGTGTGTGTGTGTGTAGTAGCTGTGAGTCACAGATATATCTGAGGTTCCGCGTTTAGTTCTTCTGAACTTCCTGACATGTAAGAGAGAGAAAAAGAGACAGAGAGAGGGAAGGGAAGAAAAAGAGGAAAAGAGATAGAGAAAGTATTTTTTTTCCTCTTTCAGGAAGTTCAGAAGAAGTTCAGAAGAACTAAATTAGGTAGGAGTGAAAGATAAAGGGAGGTAATAAAGGTTAAGAAAGAGAGGGGGAAGAGTTAACATAAGAAACAAGAAATACAGAGGGAAAGAGTTAGAAAGGGCAAGAGAGATAAATAATAAGAAAAGGGAGATATAGAAGAGAAAGAGAGAGCCAGAGAGAAAAAGAAATGAAGAGATGCGAGAGAAGGGAAAAGAAAAGAAATAAAAAAGAGATAGTGAGAGAGAAATGAAAGAAAGAAAGAAAGAAAGAAAGAAAGAAAGAAAGAAAGAAAGAAAGAAAGAAAGAAAGAAAGAAAGAAAGAAAGAAAGAAAGAAAAAAAGAAAGAAAGAGATAAAAAGAAAAGAACAGCAGAGGGAAAAGAAGAAATAAGGAGTAAGAAAGAAAGAGCAAGAGAGACTAAAAGAAAAAGACTAAGTAAAAGATAGAGAGAGAGACGACGAGAGAGATAGAGAGAGAGAGGTAGGTAGGTAGGCAGAAAAACAGAAAAAGCCCCACATGTTCAGTAGTAATCCCTCACTCATTTTGTTTCTCTTCCTACTTCTCTCTTCTAAATTTTCCCTTTATCTTTTCTGTGATTACAAACTCTTTCACTTCTCTGTTTTATTTGTACTGCAACTCACTCAGTCACCGGAGGAGAGAAGGGTGGAGAGAAACTTCTACAAACAGACAGGTGGAAAACGAGTATTTTATTTATTTTTTTTAAACAAAAGATCAAAAAGTTAAACAATTTGCTAAATATTTCGCAGCCTTCTTTGCTCGTAATTACCAGGGAAGCCAATATAAACAGAGGGCACTGTGGGTAAAGCAACAGACAGAAACGAACGGACACGAGACAGTCCCACGCTTTCGAGATTGGAATTACAATCAGATATTAGTCTATTGCTGAACGATAAAGGGGCGGAGCTAAAAAGAAACCCGAAACCCCCAGTGGAAAAGTGTCTCATCGTTCCCCTGGAACGTTTAATTATTTCTTACCATTTCTATACGAAACCTATGACTGTGTGTGAGTGTGTTTGTGTGTGTGTGAATTGACAGTAACCTGACGGATGTCCAGATCGTCCACTCGGATCACCATGCAGCTGGAGCGGAGGTTCTTCAAAGCCGAACTGCCATCAGGGTTCGGAACGGACTCATCTCCTTACATAAAACAATCGGCATCCTTTCATCAGTTCACAAAAACCTCCACACTCATACTTCTGTGAAACATTTCTGCTTTTTCTCACTGTGCATTTTTCGACCCGGAGACTGTGCGTTAGGATCACGAGGTTCGGATGGAGGTTGGGGAAATCCTGAGCTCTCCAGTTTCTTCTGAAAATCCTGTAGCAGTTTGGATGCCCATTGAGTGCGAGAGTCCAGAGCGCTACAGTGACGCTCCCAATGTCGACAGCCATCACCTGTAAATGCATACACACAAGCACAAGACCTGTTCGGTTAGATATTATGGTTTGACTCCTAATATAAAGTTATTTTAAAACATTTAAGACTATTAGGCTGAAATAAATGTAATAGAAAATATATTATTAAATTAAAAGGTGAGGCTGAAAAGGTATCCACTCACCTGGTCTGTGGAAGGGGTAATAATCAAAACCCAGTTTACGGAAGGTCAGCTGCATTGCACCCTGGGAGCCTGGAATAGGGGGTTCACCTGAAAAAGAATGGTCAAATACTGAGACATCGCCTATAAAACCTGGTCACTCAATGGACCCAGGCAAATAACTTTTACGCCGTTTGGACTAGGACAAAATGTCTCTGATTACAAGCAGGTAATTAGAGCAGGTGGGTTCAGGTGAAGAAAACAGCACTAGTTATTAGTCTCCGTAAGTGTACGATTGGACGAATAAAAAGGCAGTAGGTGTAGTCAAAACTCAAAACTGTACTCAGGTTAGGTAATCAGGACAGCCAGGTGTGTTGTGGTGAAAGACATGTGGCCACACATATTAGAGTGAGGTAAATAAAGCCAGTTAAATAAATGCAGGTGTGTTGGTGTGATGTAAGGCCAGATGTGCTGGAGTGAGGTAAATAAAGCCATGTTTGTAGGAGGGACTTAAATGAGGTCAGGTATGTTGGGAGTGAGGTAAATATGGTTGGATGTGTCAGATTGAGGTAAATAAGCCAGGTGTATTTGAGTGAGGTAAATGAGGCTAGGTGTGTTGGAGTGAGGTAAATTTAAAGCCAGATGTGTTGGTGTGGTGTAAGATAAGTAAGGCCAAGATGTGTTGAAGTGAGGCCGAGTGTGTTGAAGTGAGGTAAATATAACGCTATTAGTAATTGAGGTAAACATAAACCCAGGTGTGTTGGAATGAGGTAAATGTGGCCAGGTGTGTTGGAGTGAGGCAAGTAAGCAGGTGTCTTGGAGTGAGGTAAAAAGGACAGATGTGTCTGGGTGAGGTAAATGTGGCCAGGTATGTTGGAGTGAGGTAAGTAAGCAGGTGTCTTGGAGTGAGGTAAAAAGGACAGATGTGTCCGGGTGAGGTAAATGTGGCCAGGTATGTTGGAGTGAGGTAAATGTGGCCCCGTGTGTTCAAGTGAGGTAAATAAGCAGGTTTCTTGGAGTGAGGTAAAGAGGACAGATGTGTCTGGGTGATGTAAATGTGGCCAGGTATGATGGAGTGAGGTAAATGTGGCCAGGTATGATGGAGTGAGGTAAATGTGGCCAGGTGTGTTGAAGTAAGGAAAATAAGCAGGTTTCTTGGAGTGAGGTAAATAGGGCAGATGTGTCTGGAGAAGGTAAATGTGGCCAGGTGTGAGAAACAGAGGTAAGAGTGATGACGTAACTGACCTGTTTCTGATAAGGAGCTGTCGTTGCAGATGTGCAGATCCAGGCGAGAAATAAACGTGTGATATGATGACTCCTTTACATCATACTGATCAAAATACTGCGCCAATGTGTTGGGAGTTGCCAAGGAAACCGGGTGCGGCTCTGGCCATGGGGGGCGGGGCCCAGGAGAGGTAGGGACAGTCTGAAGCGAAATTTACGGGACATTTTTTTTATCTTTAAAAAAACAAACTATTCTTAAGCCAAGGTTGCTGATAGAACTCTTCTCTAATGCCAGAAGTAAATACACCCAAATTAAAAAAAAACAGCAGGTATTTAAAACATGGTGATGGTGTTTCCACATATATTTATTCAAATGAAGAACAAAATAAGCAACCGTGTGTGTGTGTGTTTACCTCCATGCTCTTCCTCTGCTGTGCAGATTTCTCCATGGCCTCACTCAGAGATTTAGCGTAATGGATGACGGCTTTAAGCTGAGAGTCGGTCAGAACCCACAGCAGGTCATCCAGGATGAAGAGCAGCTTTGACGCCAGAACATTACAGTCCTTCACCTGTCAGCAGATACATGCACCAATAACAGGTTTATACTGTCTATCCCCAGATGTTTTCTAAAGACCTGAAGCCACACTTGTGATAGAAAGAAAACACTGCAAAATTGCAGGTCAGCCTATAACAGGGAATAAATCTGGCCCGCGGTGTAATTATATTTGGCCATATATTTATCATATCAAATGTGTATTAGAGCTGCCCGCCAGTATATAGCACATACATCGTGAATACTACAAATCCCAGAATGCTTTGTTAATGCGTTAAAGGAATCAGGTCTATAGATAGAGAGAGACAGACATAATACCAAAACAAATACCACTGATGTGTGTTTTATTTAAAATTTAATTTCTCATGTGTTTATAATATTAAACTTTGGTTGTTCCAATATGTATGCAAAACCTAAGTTTGTTTTCATATGAAAAGGTTCAACACTACACATCTGGAGAGACGGAAAACATGCACAATTGCAGTCAAATTTTCAATAAATATTGAGTTTGGCCCGCAATTTCGTCTCAGTTTTTAATTTTGGCCCACTGTGAATTTGAGTTTGACACCCCTGCTCTAGAACATAACACACATCATTTCTTATATACTGCACACAAAATAATGTAAAACAATATACATCTTGGTGAATATCTACGTTACATAAGGTTTAGATACATTTATGTTTAAAAGCTGTTAACTATTGAGCAAACGAAATTAAACTAACAATTAAAAGTCAAAAATGTCATTTTTTAAATCTGTATATGTTCGCATGCATGTCAGCTTATGATCAAACAAATGTTCATATTTATGCTTGTATTGGAATGTTTCCAAAATTCCCCAGATGAAGTTCCCATAGAAAGTTTCTGGAAATTTACTGGCAATTTTCCACCCTTTTGCAACCCTATTCAGGACAAATGATTATTTAAAGTTGTATTGTTATTATTAGCATCGCTTGATATATTACCCTGCGTTTAAGGGCGATCCGGATGCGCCCCTGGTTGGTGATAAGGCGTATGGGTGTGGTCCCTAAATCCTGTTCTTCGCTTTCTATAGCGTCTGCTTCGATGCGCAAACTCTGCCAGTTGATTTCTTTAAAAGTTAGCACCTGCAAAACACACACACACACACACACACACACACACACACACACACACACACACACACACACACACACAAAGTTAGTTTCTAGTTAGATGTTTTCACTGTTAGCAAGCTCAACACTTTTGATTCCGTGGGTTTAAAATGACCTAGGAAGATCTAAAAAAAAAAATTTAAGTAAAAAATGATGTCATAGCACGTGCCAAAACAGCATTCTGGCCACTGGATTGGTGCCTGATGCCATAAAATGGACTTTTAACAATATACACTCTATGGACAAATGTTTGTAGACAGCTGAGTGTGAACATCCTATTCCACATTTAATGTCTATTCCCTGTTATAATTAACCCCCACACTTCTGGGAAGATGTTCCACTAGATTTTGGAGTGTGCTTGTGGACATTTGCGTTTATCAGCCATGATGGTGTTAGCAGTCAGGTACTGATGTTGAGGATCAGAGATCAAACAGTAGGCCACTCAAGATCTTCCACTTTCTAAAAATATCCTCATTGATCTGCATTTGTGAAGGAAAGATTTCAGCTATCCAAAAACATGTGATACGTTTGATACAGCTCCAATTGTGTGCCACCTCATGAAGTTACAAGATGCAGACCCGGCTTGAATCAGGAAGCATCCAAAGGGGCTCTAGTTATAAAGAAGAAGATGACTTCGTGAGGATCCTTAGCCATCTAGATATGTACCAGTGCCAGTTGGATCTCACTTCATGAAGATTTCAGACTTCAACCCTTTATTCAATACTCCAAAAAAAAAAAAAATTCTACATATGCTGTCTCTCCATTATTGAACATTTAAAGGCTTGGGCATGGAGGAGTTGGTGTTCAATCCAAAATGATCTCAGATGTTGAGCTAATTTATGAGTTATTTAGGAGCTCCTGGTTCCACAACTCCAACTGACTGTATAAGACATCATACATCACTCATAATCACATGATATTACTCACTCGCCAGCGTTTGAAATATTTGAATGATTATAATCACAATGTTGGCGTCACCCAAATGAGAAGGGGTTTCCCTTTTGAGTCTGGTTCCTCTCAAGGTTTCTTCCTCATACTATCTAAGGGAGATTTTCCTCACCACATTCGGAAATAAATTCATACAAAGTTGAATATAAGTGAATTTGTTCTATAATTTTTACATTCTGTAAACCTGCTTTCAAACAATGTAGATTGTAAAAACACTAGAAATAAAATTGAATTGAATTGAATTCTATTGTGTCCCACCAACTTTGTGGTAACAGTTTGGGAAAAAAAAAAACATACGGCTGGAAAAGTTTGGTGTCCCAATACTTTCGTCTCTCGATGTGTTATTTGTGTGTGTGTGTGTGTGTGTGTGTGTGTGTTACCTCTCCTCTTTTAGGGTGTGTGATTCGTGTGTATCTGAGGTCACTCTTCTGCCATTTGGGGTTCAGACTGAAGCCCTGAAGTTGCCAGAGCTCAAAAGAGGCGTGAAACGCTCTGGACTTCACTTTAATCACGATGGAGTTGATGATGACTGACATGCCTTCCACAACCTTCTCTGCAAAGCCGTACTCACTACACACACACAAAACATCTCCAGTGAGTTCAGTTCTTTAATACGACCGGTTTATAAAAAAAAAAAAAAGAGGAAAAAAAACGAAAGAAAACTGTCCATCTCTGACCTTTGACCTGCAGTGATGGCGATGGGCGAGGGGCCGTTTGGAGGGCGGGGCTCTTCGCATGTCATCATCTCTACTTCCACCTTGTCGAGAAACTATGACAAGAGAAAGACGAAAAAGAGGAAATGATACATTATGCAAAAAGGTGGCCATTGATTTACATTATTTTGTGTGCAGGATTGAAGAAATGATGTGTGTTATGTTCTAGAAGAATGAACAGTGCATGTAGGGGGCGTGGCCTCAGGAACCCTGCAGTAAGTCTGCTGTGTGCATGTGATTGATAAATGTGCAGGATAGAAATTAATCTGAATTGCGTTAAAGCTGGTTGCTTTAACCCGAGATTATCCTGCAAGATTTTTAAGCTCCCAGTTTATTCCCATATATTCCAATTAATTCCTATGGAAATTTTGAAAATATCTGAAGTTTTGCAACACTAGTTATACAGGCGTCTGTCTAACCATCAGCCTGTTTCGTTTTGTTTACAGAAACAGGGACTAAAAAAAGTCCACATTCGAATGCACAAAGTGAGGGATGATCATGAAAGAGAGAAAATAAGGAATTATAGAGAAGAAGGAAAAATACAAATGAGAATACAATAGGGGGATTCCCACCAGGCATATGGGGCTCGTCTTTAATTTCGTCCACTGGATCTGGAGAAGAAAGAGAGAAGGAGAGAGAGAGAGAGAGAGAGAGAGAGAGAGAGAGAGAGAGTGAGAATGAGAGAGAGAGAGAGAGAGAGAGAGGTGTGTTAGTGTAAAAAGTTCCCTTGTCACAAAAACAAACTGCACATGGAATTTTTTTATCCCGTCTCACTCTGATGGCGGCTTTGTTGCAGTAGACGCGACTGATGGAGAGCCACGTGGGAAGATCCAACATGTTCTGCAGAACCTCCTCGTCCAGCTCCAGGTTGGAAAGCTGACCTTCTCCCTTCAGCGTGCTCAGGTTGATCTTATCAGGAGACAGGTTCTTTGTAAACCTGTGGAAAAAGGAATTCCTTTTAATATTGCAACCTACAGGCACATATTACATAAGATGCAGAGAATGAATGCAAGGAATAAAATAAGAAGGAAGGGAGAAAAGAAGTAAAGAAAGAAAGAAAATAGGGAGGAAATTAGGGCGGTAAAAAAATAAGGAGGAAGAAAGCAGAGAGGGAGGATAGAAAGTGGAAGAAGAGAGAGTGAAAGAAGGAGAGAGATGAAGGATGGAGAGACAGAAGGAGCCATCGTTGAAGTAAGTAGAAAAAGAACAAATGATGGAAAGAAAGAAACGAAGGAAGGATGAAGGGACAGAAAAATGAAAGAAAGGACAATAGAAGAGAAGAGGTGGAATAATATCGCCCGGTCTTTGTGTCAGTTCTCAGGGGAGAGACAGCTTTTCTGCTAACGCTACGAAGACGGACATTCAGTAAATGACATGGAGCCTTGGATTTTTATAAAATAAAAAAATCGGAGTGTTTGGGACTGGACTGAGTCGTATCACCACTACAAATTAGTCTCTCACCGCCTTCCTCTCAAAATAGCCGACCTCTGTTACAGTTGGACAGAAGTTGAGACTTTCACTATCATTTCACACACACACACACACACACACACACACACACACACACACACACACACACACACACACTGTTGCCAGGTTGGTGCAGGAGGAAAATGCTGATCACCGACCAAGTAACTTATAACTTACGTTATAGCAGCGATAAACGTCCAGCCTTGCGCCTTTCTTCTCTTTTTCTTCTCACAAACCCTATTCTCTTTCTCTTTTTTTGTCACCACTCTCATCCTTTCGTTCTTTGCCAAGCCTCTTGTTTTTCTTTTTCTGACCAGTCTCTTGTTTTTTTTTCTCTTATAATTCTCCTGTCTGTCGATTTTTCTGCTTTTCTCACAGCCTCTCATTTTTTTCTCACCAGCCTAATTTCTTCTTATTTCACTCGAGTCTCTCAGTTTTTCTCTTTTTCTTCGAAGGTCTCTTAACTTTTCTATTTTTTTCTTGACTCTCTTGTTTTTTTTCTCAGTAGTATCAAATTATTATTATTATTATTTTTTTTTACTCTTTCACAACATTCACTCAATTTTTCTTTCTCATGTTTTTTTTTTTTTTGTACTTTTTCTCAGTAGTATCTCATTTTTCTTTTTTCCATCCAGCCTTTTGATTTTTCTAATTTTTCTCATTTTATCTCTTTTCCTCACCACTCTCAATTTTTCTTTCTCTCTCTTTTTTTGGTAAAATTTCTCTCACTAGTATCTCATTTTTCTTTTTTCTATTCAGCCTCTAATTTTTTTTTCCTCCAGCTTCTACTCTTTTTTCTTGTTTCTCTTGAGCCTTATGTTTTTTTTCTTTTTCTCATTAGCTTTTTGTTCCTTTTCTCTCATTCTCACCAGCCTCTCTTTCTTTCTCCGCCTCACTTTTTGTATCTTGAATGCAATCGTACAAAAAAAAAGCACCATCATGCTGACTGTGTTACAAAAACAACAACCAAACAAAAAAAAAAACCCTGACACCAGAGTCTCCTTTCTGAATACTTGAGTTGACATGTCCTTCAAGAAAAACAAGAACCATCCCCTCTTCATCCTCGTTTTTATTATGCGTTCACATACGGAGCGCTGATTGAGCTGGAAGCCGTGTGTCATGTGCTGATCATTTCGCCTCATGCTCAGCGTGTGTCTCGGTAAACAGACACTCAGTGGGTGTAAAAGCACATGCTGTGGTGTTTAATAGCACCCAGTTTTCTGCCAAAGACCGAATCTGCACCTCCTCAGTCTGTTCCTGCGTCTGTATCCGAGATCCTGCGGCGTCGCTCAGTGACCGCGCTAACGACAGTGTAAACTAACGCTTTCATCTATTTATACTAAAATCAGGAAAGTCGGGATTTTCAGAGGTTCTGGCGCCCTAACTGTGCAAACGCTGTCATTCGGATATACTCCATGGCCAAAAGTTTGTAGACACCTCACCCCAGTGCTTTTTTAAAATCCCATTTCATATTTAGTGCCCATTATAATAACCTCCACTCTTCCAGGATGATGTTTAATTTAGTTTTGTGGAGATTTGCAGAGATTCATTGAGACACAAAGGTGTTAGTAAAGTCAGGTACTGATGTAGGTGTGGTGAGGAGGCCTGGGGTTCAGTCAACGTTCACAATTATCCCAAAAGGTGTTCAGTAGCGTCAAGGTCAAACCCTATAGCGGGAGATGTTGGAAAACGCTACCTCATCCAAACACATCTGATACAAGTGTGTACCTTCAAGTTTGTAGTAACAGTCTGGTGAAAGACCACATACGGCTAGAAAAGTGAGGTGTCCCAAAACCTTTGTCCACACGACGCATAGCAGCTGAGACGCAGATGAAGTTGGTATAACCATGAAGCTTTGTGGGGGGAGGTGCAACAATCAGAAGGTAGTTGCGGGTAATGGCATTGTGGGTAATTTAGATTTCTTTAACTAAACAACTTATCCAAATAAGTTACCATGGCAACCAGGAGTGCGAACGCCTGCTAAAAACTTTATAGTCGTTCCATATTCAGAGAGATTGTCTAGATATCAAGTCACCAAAGAAAACAGTGTCATGTCACCAGATGATGTCTGTCTGTCTGTCTGTCTGTCTGTCTGTCTGTCTGTCTATCTATCTATCTATCTATCTATCTATCTATCTATCTATCTATCTATCTATCTATCTATCACAAAGTCTCACTGTAAAAATAAAGATCTATCTATCTTTCTATCTATCCATCCATCCAGATGGTGCAGTCCCTGGTCTCTGAATGTGTAGAAGCTTAAGGGGAGATTCCCGCTGTTACGTCAGAGGGAGGAAACCCCCAACCTTTTTATGGCCCTGCAGAAATGCATCATCAACTACACACTGAAGAGCAGAATCAGTGAAGAAATTCCCGAGAAGAATAAAGACATGCATTGGGTTTTAGAGGAGACTTTCTCCTTTAATTCCTCTATAAATCTAAACGATCTGAATAATGTTCAAGTTCACATGAAAGACACCGAGAGTGTGAGAGAACCATTGAAGCAAATCAAACCCTTTGTCAATAAAGGAGAAAACCCTAAGAAGGAGCAGGAAAGAGGTGTGTAAGGACGTGGACATGCTGATCAGATGATGGAACAGACTCCCGGCTCGCGGTTCCTCACCCCCCGGTATAAACCCCGAGCTGAGCCGCAGCCTGGCCATGCTCTTACCTGGATAGATGCTTCAGGATTTGTTTTTTGATAATCCCAGCCATTTTTACTCTCTTCTCTGCACTGAGGACCGCGTCCGGGATCAAGAGCACACCGTCCACATGCGCACTGCCTCTCCCCTGGAACTCGCCTATCCAAGCGGACCGGCCAGGCCAGGCTCCGGGGCCAGCATCTCCAGTACAGCTTAGCGGTGTGCCACCGAAATCCGTCAGCACAACACAAGTGTGTACCCGGAACGGCTGTTAAACCGCGCATGCGCATAGAAGTCGTTCTAACGGTCTCTTCTCCTACCACTTCTTCTTCTTCTTCTTCTTCTTCTTCTTCTTCTTCTTCTTCTTCTTCTTCTTCTAATTAATATTATTATTAAATTCCAAATACAAAATCTAAAAAAATTGAGGTTTATATAGAATCTACACAAAGCACTAACACATTTGTTGTTTATTCTATCTATCTATCTATCTATCTATCTATCTATCTATCTATCTATCTATCTATCTATCTATCTATCTATCTATCTATCTATCTATCTATCTATCTATCTATCTATCTATCTATCTATCTATCTGTCTGTCTGTCTGTCTGTCTGTCTGTCTGTCTTTTCTTGCATCTACCCATCTGTCTTTTTGTCTGTCTGTTTGTATCAGAATCAGATTGATCAGAAGCAGGTTTGCCTGAACATCAGGGGTTAGATTGTATTTTGGAGGAACCTGGGCGCTGCTTCTGCAATGACACACACTTACACACGTGATTCTGTAAAACACAATCGGAGCCTGAGAGCACAAAATCCACTGATCCACTTTATGATAACATTAAAACATTATAAGCGGTGAAGTGAACTGCTAACACTAATGATCTCTTCCATATGGCACCTGTTCGTGGATGGGCTGTATTAGGCAGCATTTTCTCCTTACAGTACGAGGTTGACTGGGGCCAAATTGTGATGGATAGATGACTGGTATAGGAAGGAACAGTGGTGAACCGGAGACAGGGTCATGGGCGGCCAAGGCTCATCGATGCACTTAGGGAGAATAGGCTGGGCTGTGTGGTCCGATCCAACAGACGCAACTGTAGCTCACATTGGTGAAGTTAATGCTGTTAATGCTCGAGGGGTCAGAACTGTTTTGGCAGCAAAAGGGGCCAACCAACCAACCAACACGATTAGGCAGGTGATCATTAATGTTATGTCTGATAAGTGTACACTGGGGGTTGGTAGGGGATCTGCTAATTGCATCACATTATTATTATTATTATTATTATTATTAATATTATAATTATTATTGATAAATAAATATGAACAAATATTTGTCATTCTTTCTTAAAATGTGCCCTTGAAAATGTACCCTTTTATTCTATAAGCTTTTATGTTGAAGGCTAAAAGCAACCGGAAGTTTATGTATCACCTCCGCCCTCACGCTGCAGGCTATCCCTACATAAACACAGTGTGGAAGCAGAAATGCAGTCTGTTCTCCACCCTGGGGAAAATGTTCAGAACTGTTTGATCGGATTCGGTTCCTGAACGGTAAGATGCTGTCGCTGTGTGATCATGTGATCAGTCATGACATTCAATCTCAAACCTAAAATTGTGATTTTTCCAAGTTATCTCGCAGCGACTAAGTGTCATAGTGCAACATGTATCGCTCACATCTCGTATCCTGCAGCACTTCCGGTTTGTATTCGTAATTTGATTGGGTGAGTCCGGATGACGATGATCTATCGCGTATCTAGTTGCGTTTTTATGGTATACATTGAATTTTTTTGACAAAATGTATACCATAAAAGGCTTTTTAAATTATTTACATGAATTATAATTTTTTAAATCCAGGGTATGTTTGCTCTTTTTCTGGTGTTATGTAACAGATTTAGCATGTTCACTACCAATTAGCATCTACAAACTGTATCATAGCATTTATTTCCATGTTTTACATTAAACTGGATGAGATTTGTCGCATAATCAGGCTCATGAGGAGATGCCAAATTAAGGTCAGGACCAAAGAATCAAGCTCAGCAGTAATACTCAATCTGTGGCATTCTGGGATACTTTTCTGCCTACTCCATGTGCATTTTTTTTATTGATCTCTCTCATCAACATTTCTGTCCACAAGAGACTGGTGTGTGTGAAAATCCTGAGAGATCAGCAGTTATAGACCTACTCCCACCACCCTGGTACCAACAACAATGCCACTGTACTATACCAACATGCCTGCATGATTGTGTGTGTGTGTGTGTGTGTGTGAGAAATAATGTTCCGCTGTCCCCTGTTTGTTCCCAGCGAGACAATGCCGTATTTCGGGTGTGAGGAGACGGTGAAGGACCTGAAGCGGGCGCTGTCCAATCCAAATGTCCAAGCAGACCGGCTCCGCTACAGAAATTACATCACGCAGGTCATCAGGTCAGTGCTACGGTAACAAGGCGGGCACGCTGCACACCTTAGACAAAACACACACACACACACACACACACACACACACACACACACACACACTTTCCATCAGTTCCTTTTGGTTTCGTATTTTATAATGAATGTTGGAGAGCATTATGGAGGTGGTAGCTGACTGGTTTCGGCATCAGAATTTGAAACAGAAGGTCATGAAACTTTGAAACAGAAGGTCATGAGTTCAAACCCCAGCAAAACCAAGGTGCTACTGCTGGGCCCTTGAGCAAGGCCCCTCACCATTAATTGCTTAGTTGTAAGTCGTTTTTGGATAAGAGCATCCGCCTAATGAAGCGATAGTTGTTTCCGGGAGAAACTCACGTGCACACGTGATCAGAATCGCACCAGTTGCACAGCTCCCGATGTACACAGGACGAAGTCTTTTGGCACACTGACTTATGAAGGTCAGTGCTTCCTGTGACTGTGTGTGCAGCCTTGTGCTGCCATCTATTGGCATGTTACCAAACTAGTCTCAAAACATTTTGATAGCCCCTCGTACAGTGCTTGTTAATGACGGCTGTGTGTGGAATGTGCATCTGGTTTGCAGGTGTATGACTGAGGGCACGGATGTGTCGAGCGTGTTCATGGAGATGGTGAAGGCGAGCGCGACGGTAGACGTGGTGCAGAAGAAGCTGGTGTTTCTCTACATGGTGACGTTCGCCGGAGTGAAGCCCGACATGGCTCTGCTCGCCATTAACACGCTGAGGAAGGACTGTGACAATCCCAACCCCATGATCCGTGGCCTGGCTCTCCGCAACATGTGCAACCTCAGGTACGGACGACAGAAACGGATTGTCGATGTAGTGACGTTTCTCGTTTTATGATCGTTATCGTTCGATGAAATCGTTTTTCACTTTCTTTGATCGCAGGATGCCTGGAATAATCGAGTACATCCACCAGCCTGTAATGAACGCTCTGCGGGATAAATCGTCCTACGTGAGGAGAGTGGCCGTGTTAGGATGCGCCAAAATACACAACCTCCAGACCAACGCTGACATCGGTACTGAACCGAGCTATTATTAATAACAGTATTAGTAGTACATGGAGAAGTAGTATAGTATTCTTCTTTATTGTCTTATTTTTATTATTAGTATAATAGTAGTTGTTTTATTATTTAATTATTATTGTTATAAGTAGCAGAAGTATTAAATAAGTTAGTGGTATAGTAGCAATGTATTCTTCTACTTATTATTATTATTATTATTATTATTATTATTATTATTATAGTAATAAGTTTTATAGTCGTAATAGTATTGTTGTTATTAATAGTAGTAGTAATGTATTCATCATCTTTGTCATTATTATATTAGTAGTATAACAGTAATAGTATTAGAAGTAGCATAAGTATTTTAATAATTCAATTATAATAAGTAGCAGTAAAGTAGTAATATATTTCTCTTAGTATTAATATTATTATAGTGGTAGTAAAAGTAGCATAAGTATTTTAGTAGAAATTTGTTGTTATTGTTGTTATTATTATTAGTGGTAGTAGTAGATGTATAAGTATTATAATAATAATATAATTCGTAGTAGTGGTAAAAAGAAGTTGTAGTATAGTAGTAGTTTATTATTAGTAGTAGTGTAATAGTGTTTATTATTAGTATTAGTAGTAATAGTGTTATTATTATTATTATTTGTAATAGTAGTGCAATAGTGTTTATTAGTATTAGTTGTAGTGTTATTATTAGTAGTAGTAGTGTTATTTGTTAAAGTAGTGTAGTAGTGTTTATTATTATTATTATTATTAGTAGTAGTATAGTAATGATATTATTTGTTGTAGTAGTTTTTTATTAGTAGTAGTAAGTGTTATTATTGTTTTTCTTATAATTATTAGAAGTAATAATGTTATTATTATTATTATTATTAGTAGTAGTAGTAATAGTGTTATTATTGTTATTAGAAGTAGTAGTGTAGTAATATAGTAGTTACTCGTAATAGTCGTGTTTCTTCTTCTTTTTATTAGTAGTAGTAGTGTAAGAGTAGTGTTTATTATTATTATTATTATTAGTAGTAGTAGTATTTTAGTAGAAGTGTAGTAAGATAGTAGTAGTGTTTATTATTATTATTAATTATTATTATTATTATTATTATTATTAATTAGTAGTAGTAGTGTAAGATAGTAGTAGTGTTTATTATTATTATTATTATTATTAGTAGTAGTAGTAGTAGTAGTAGTAGTAGTAGTAGTAGTAGTAGAAGTGTAGTAAGATAGTAGTAGTGTTTATTATTATTAATTATTATTATTATTATTATTAGTAGTAGTAGTAGTAGTAGTGTAAGATAGTAGTAGTGTTTATTATTATTATTATTATTATTATTAGTAGTAGTAGTATAGTAGTAGAAGTGTAGTAAGATAGTAGTAGTGTTTATTATTATTATTAATTATTATTATTATTATTATTATTATTATTATTATTAGTAGTAGTAGTGTAAGATAGTAGTAGTGTTTATTATTATTATTATTATTATTATTATTATTATTAGTAGTAGTAGTAGTAGTAGTAGTAGTAGAAGTGTAGTAAGATAGTAGTAGTGTTTATTATTATTATTATTATTATTATTATTATTAGTAGTAGTAGTAGTAGTAGTAGTGTAAGATAGTAGTAGTGTTTATTATTATTATTATTATTATTAATTAGTAGTAGAAGTGTAGTAAGATAGTAGTAGTGTTTATTATTATTATTATTATTATTATTATTATTATTATTATTATTATTAGTAGTAGTAGTAGTAGAAGTGTAGTAAGATAGTAGTAGTGTTTATTATTATTATTATTATTATTATTATTATTAGTAGTAGTAGTAGTAGTAGTAGTGTAAGATAGTAGTAGTGTTTATTATTATTATTATTATTATTAATTAGTAGTAGAAGTGTAGTAAGATAGTAGTAGTGTTTATTATTATTATTATTATTATTATTATTATTAGTAGTAGTAGTAGTAGAAGTGTAGTAAGATAGTAGTAGTGTTTATTATTATTATTATTATTATTATTATTATTATTATTATTATTATTATTAGTAGTAGTAGTAGTGTAAGATAGTAGTAGTGTTTATTATTATTATTATTATTATTAGTAGTAGTAGTAGTATAGTAGTAGAAGTGTTTATTATTATTATTATTATTATTATTATTATTAGTAGTATAGTAGTAGAAGTGTAGTAAGATAGTAGTAGTGTTTATTATTATTATTATTATTATTATTATTATTAGTAGTAGTAGTATAGTAGTAGTAGTGTTTATTATTATTATTATTATTATTATTATTAGTAGTAGTAGTATAGTAGTAGAAGTGTAGTAAGATAGTAGTAGTGTTTATTATTATTATTATTATTATTAGTAGTAGTAGTAGTAGTAGTAGTATAGTAGTAGAAGTGTAGTAAGATAGTAGTAGTGTTTATTATTATTATTATTAGTAGTAGTAGTAGTGTTTATTATTATTATTATTATTATTAGTAGTAGTAGTAGTAGTAGTGTAAGATAGTAGTAGTGTTTATTATTATTATTATTATTATTATTATTATTATTATTAGTAGTAGTAGTATAGTAGTAGAAGTGTAGTAAGATAGTAGTAGTGTTTATTATTATTTTTATTATTATTATTATTAGTAGTAGTAGTAGTAGTAGAAGTGTAGTAAGATAGTAGTAGTGTTTATTATTATTATTATTATTATTATTATTATTATTATTATTATTAGTAGTAGTAGTAGTAGTAGTGTAAGATAGTAGTAGTGTTTATTATTATTATTATTATTAGTAGTAGTAGTAGTAGTAGTGTAAGATAGTAGTAGTGTTTATTATTATTATTATTATTATTATTATTATTATTATTATTATTATTATTATTAGTAGTAGAAGTGTAGTAAGATAGTAGTAGTGTTTATTATTATTATTATTATTATTATTATTATTAGTAGTAGTAGTGTAAGATAGTAGTAGTGTTTATTATTATTTTTATTATTATTATTATTAGTAGTAGTAGTGTAAGATAGTAGTAGTGTTTATTATTATTATTATTAGTAGTAGTAGTGTAGTAAGATAGTAGTAGTGTTATTATTATTATTATTAGTAGTAGTAGTATAGTAGTAGAAGTGTAGTAAGATAGTAGTAGTGTTTATTATTATTATTAATATTATTATTATTATTATTATTATTAGTAGTAGTAGTAGTAGTAGTAGTAGTAGTAGTAGAAGTGTAGTAAGATAGTAGTAGTGTTTATTATTATTATTAATATTATTATTATTATTATTAGTAGTAGTAGTAGTAGTAGTAGTAGTAGTAGTAGTAGTGTTATTAGTAGTAGAGTAGTAATATAGTAGTTATTATTTGTAATAGTAGTGTTTCTTCTTCTTATTATTATTATTAGTAGTAGAAGTGTAGTAAGATAGTAGTAGTGTTTATTATTATTATTATTATTATTATTATTATTATTATTATTATTATTATTATTATTAATTAGTAGTAGAAGTGTAGTAAGATAGTAGTAGTGTTTATTATTATTATTATTATTATTATTATTATTATTATTAGTAGTAGTAGTAGTAGAAGTGTAGTAAGATAGTAGTAGTGTTTATTATTATTATTATTATTATTATTATTAATTAGTAGTAGAAGTGTAGTAAGATAGTAGTAGTGTTTATTATTATTATTATTATTATTATTATTATTATTAGTAGTAGTAGTAGTAGTAGAGTAGTAATATAGTAGTTATTATTTGTAATAGTAGTGTTTCTTCTTATTATTATTAGTAGTAGAAGTGTAGTAAGATAGTAGTAGTGTTTATTATTATTATTATTATTATTATTATTATTATTAATTAGTAGTAGAAGTGTAGTAAGATAGTAGTAGTGTTTATTATTATTATTATTATTATTATTATTATTATTATTAATTAGTAGTAGAAGTGTAGTAAGATAGTAGTAGTGTTTATTATTATTATTATTATTATTATTATTATTATTATTATTAGTAGTAGTAGTAGTAGTAGTAGAAGTAGTAGTAGTAGTGTTATTAGTAGTAGAGTAGTAATATAGTAGTTATTATTTGTAATAGTAGTGTTTCTTCTTCTTATTATTATTATTAGTAGTAGAAGTGTAGTAAGATAGTAGTAGTGTTTATTATTATTATTATTATTATTATTATTATTATTATTATTAATTAGTAGTAGAAGTGTAGTAAGATAGTAGTAGTGTTTATTATTATTATTATTATTATTATTATTATTATTATTATTATTAATTAGTAGTAGAAGTGTAGTAAGATAGTAGTAGTGTTTATTATTATTATTATTATTATTATTATTATTATTATTATTAATTAGTAGTAGAAGTGTAGTAAGATAGTAGTAGTGTTTATTATTATTATTATTATTATTATTATTAATTAGTAGTAGAAGTGTAGTAAGATAGTAGTAGTGTTTATTATTATTATTATTATTATTATTATTATTATTAATTAGTAGTAGAAGTGTAGTAAGATAGTAGTAGTGTTTATTATTATTATTATTATTATTATTATTATTATTATTAATTAGTAGTAGAAGTGTAGTAAGATAGTAGTAGTGTTTATTATTATTATTATTATTATTATTATTATTATTAATTAGTAGTAGAAGTGTAGTAAGATAGTAGTAGTGTTTATTATTATTATTATTATTATTATTAATTAGTAGTAGAAGTGTAGTAAGATAGTAGTAGTGTTTATTATTATTATTATTATTATTATTATTATTATTATTATTAATTAGTAGTAGAAGTGTAGTAAGATAGTAGTAGTGTTTATTATTATTATTATTATTATTATTATTATTATTATTATTAATTAGTAGTAGAAGTGTAGTAAGATAGTAGTAGTGTTTATTATTATTATTATTATTATTATTATTATTATTATTAATTAGTAGTAGAAGTGTAGTAAGATAGTAGTAGTGTTTATTATTATTATTATTATTATTATTATTATTATTATTATTATTATTATTAATTAGTAGTAGAAGTGTAGTAAGATAGTAGTAGTGTTTATTATTATTATTATTATTATTATTATTATTATTATTATTATTATTATTATTAATTAGTAGTAGAAGTGTAGTAAGATAGTAGTAGTGTTTATTATTATTATTATTATTATTATTATTAATTAGTAGTAGAAGTGTAGTAAGATAGTAGTAGTGTTTATTATTATTATTATTATTATTATTATTATTATTATTAATTAGTAGTAGAAGTGTAGTAAGATAGTAGTAGTGTTTATTATTATTATTATTATTATTATTATTAATTAGTAGTAGAAGTGTAGTAAGATAGTAGTAGTGTTTATTATTATTATTATTATTATTATTATTATTAATTAGTAGTAGAAGTGTAGTAAGATAGTAGTAGTGTTTCTTCTTCTTATTATTAGTAGTAGTAGTAGATGTAGTAGTGTAGTAGAAGTGTAGAAGTAATCTTTTTTATTATTTTTAGTAGTAGTAGTATTTGTTATATATAAAATTGTCATTATTATAATTTTTTTGTAGTAGAAGTATTATAGTAGTAATGTATTTTTCTTCCTCTTTTTCTTCTACTACTTATTTTATTATTAGTAGTAGTGTTTTATTATTGTTGTAATAGTGGACAGACAAGTGTTAAATTCAGAGCACATGACTGGTACTGAGTGTGTCCTGTGGACTCGCCTCTCTCCTCTCACTCATATTAAAATAGATTACACTTCTGCCGGGTCACTACTGAAAAACTACTTTCTTATTTGCTAATCTAAAGGAAAGAAAGCAGGCTTGCATTTCCTCACATCGCAAAGAGGAGCCAATTCAAATTAAAAATAAAGTGTGTGAGTTTAGAGATGGCCATTAGTGTTCAAGACGGATAAATTAGTAACATAAAACATATCGGTCACCAAAATCTGATATATTGTATAGAATTACAGTTTACAGTATAGTATTCAATATGTGTAAAACAGATGTTAACCACAAGAGGGCGACATAACTATTTTCCACACTTAACAAATAGAAACAATAATAGACAAAATTTCTTTCTCTCTCATTATTATTTTTTCCTTACATTCTTTCATACATCCTTTTTTATCCGTTGCTTGTTTTCTATGAGTTCCTCGTTTCTTGATGCTGATATTGATGGTGGTGATGTTCTGCTGCAGATGGTGCCATGGTGAACGAGCTGTACGCTCTGCTGAGAGACCCTGACCCTGTAGTGATGGTAAACTGCCTGCGTGCTCTGGAGGAGATTTTACGCCACGAGGGAGGCGTCGTCATTAACAAACCCATCGCACATCACCTCATCAACAGGTCTGATTCCTCTACAGCTGGAGGCGTGGCCTCTGTACCTCTCAGTCTCTGTGAAAGATGCGTGGCCTCTGCACCTGTCAGTCTCTTTAAAGGAGTAATGGTCTTTGTGCCGGTCAGTCCGATTAAAGGTGGCATGGCCTCTGTGCCTGTCAGTACCGGTGAAGGAGGCGTGGCCTCTGTGCCTGTCAGTCTCTGTGAGGAAGGCATGAACTCTGTACCTGTCGGTCTCTCAGAAGGTCGTGTGGCCTTGGTGCCTGTCAGTCCCAGTGAAGGAGTTGTGGCCTCTATACCTTTCAGTGTCTGTAAAGGAGGTGTGGCAATGGTGTTTGTTAGTCCCAGTGAAGGAGGCGTGGCCTCTGTGCCTGCCAGTCTCAATGAAGGAGGTGTGGCCTCAGTGCCTGTCAGGCCTTTTGAAGGAGGCATGGCCTCTGTGCCTGTCAGTCACAATAAAGGAGGCATGGCCTCTCTTATAAAGCAGCTTCTGGTTATATTGAAACTTGCATTATTTTGTCTCATCATCATAAATCATGACTTTTTTTTTTTTCCGGTTCTAGGCTGAAGGATTTGGACAGCTGGTCTCAGAGTGAAGTTCTAACGTTCCTGCTGCGTTATCGTCCCCGTAACGATGACGAGCTTTTCGACATCCTCAGCCTGATCGACACCTTCCTGCTCAGCACCCAGCCGCCCGTCATGGCTGCCACACTCCGCCTTTTCCTGCAATTAGCCGCCGCCCACCCTACAGTGCAAGCTGATTCCCTCATGCGCGCTCGGGCCCCCCTGCTGGCCACCTGCGGGGCTGCAGCACGGGAAATGCGCTTCACGGCGCTCTGCCACGTTCAGCAGGTTCTCCGCAGTCAACCGACCGCATACGGCGGCCATTACAAACGATTCTTTTGCGCTTTTTCTGAACCGCCGTACGTCAAACTCCGCAAAATGGAAATCCTGGTGGAGCTGGTGAACGACGAGAACGTTACGATGATCCTGGAGGAACTAAAGAGTTACTGCACTGACGTCTCTACTAAACTGGCCCAGGCAGCTATTAAAGCGATAGGTAACTCACTGAGTCTATGCTTCTATATCCACAAACTAACACAAATACACACCTATTTTTAAAAATATACATTCCTTTATATATACATACGTGTTTCAGTTTCTTTAAAAATAAAGGAAGAAGGTTGACTTTTAGTAGTTACAGAGATATTTTATAGAAACCATTTATTACGCTTGACTACAAAAAATGTGGAGAATGAGATTAGAATTTTATATATATATAATTATTATTATTATTTTTTATGGATAAAGGAAAATCATTAACCCTGTTCCAGGTTCGCAGAAGTCACAACACATGAAACTCGCCACAATCAAAAAACACTCCTGCTTCCTAGCTATGTAATTTTTTTTTATAATAATTGGATTTTGTGGACAAAAGTTTGTGGACACCTCACCATAAGATTGATATGTACTTTTTGAACGTCTGCAGTCCAGATGGAATTGCATGGTGTAAGTCTCCAACATTCCCTGCTCCAAAGCAACCTCAAACTATTAAGCTTCCACTTCCTTATTTAACTGTGGTTGTGAGGCGGTCTGTCAACATTCTTTTATCCAGCCTTTTATTTAGTTTGTTGCATAGAAACAAAACGATGCGTGTTTTTTATTTATTTATTTTTTTTATATAAAGAAAAAAAAAAGGTGTTTACACACTTTTGTCCAGTGTTGTGCTCGTCGTTACTCGTTACTTTATTCAAAAAGTAACTCAGTTACTTTGTTGATTACATACACCAAAAAACGCGTTACTGTTAAAAGTTACCTTCATTTAGTTAAAGAACCTTTAATGTTCCCATTAATGCGGTTTTATGCGTCATGTTCTACACAAACGCAAAACTGACTTAAACACAAAGTAATTTTTAAACACTATTTTATTAAAGTCAGAGCAGCACAAACTGAATATATCACAAGGATTTCTGAAATAAATAACAAAACAAGCTGAATTATATATTCACAATCAAAAACTAAAGTGATTTCTGCTGTTTTGTCGAGCTCTTAAAAATGTTCCTTTCACAGCTGAAGTATGAAAACTATCGACAATGTAGAACAGAACAGCGGCTTAGCTTCTAGCTTCTAGCTCCTCAGGCATGGAGGTCCTGGAGGAGCTTCGACAGATTGGAGTTGCTGTTTATCGCAGTAGATACGAGCTTCGAACCAGAAAGACACAGCTTACATTTGACTTAAAAGTGTTTGTCTTTATACTCAACTAAAGTGAAATAATGAGCATATTTCCACTTTGAGAAACTCGTCTTGCTCTCGCCATTACTGCCGCACAGACCTGAATAAACGGAGACACGCCCACAGCGCGTCTTCTTCCTGTTTACAGTGGTTCATCCACCAATCCTACAATGCGACGCTGCTGTAAGCAGGTTAGACTGTAGTCTACACTTCAGCCCAAATTAATTCAGTTAAAAAAGTAACGGGTAACGCACCATACGGTAACGGTAACGGTAAGAAGTTACTTTATTTAAAAAAGTAACGCGTTACAGTATTAGTTACTGTCAAAAGTAACGCGTTACTGCCCAACACTGCTTTTGTCAGGCACTGTGCAGAGGAAAATACTGAATTATATATTTCAAATGAATTGTGTTTGCAAATTGTGGCTCGTTCACTGCCTGGTTGTGTATTATCCTTATTTAATTGTTGTGTACAAGTAAGAGAAAGAAAGGAAACGTGTAAATGTTGGTAAATTTACCTAGGCTTGTCTAACATACAGCAGGGTTTTTGTTTTGTAAATTTGCATATTCATGAAACCTTGCATAGTTCATGGAGGTTAAACCACAGAAAGCCTTAATTGTTTATTTAAATTCAAGAACTTTAACCTATTAACATGTCTATCATGGGATATGTTTGTCTGTATCAGCATACAGAAGTGAAAATACTTCATCCATACTTTAAAATAAAGTAAAGAACACGTCCTACATGTGTTGGGCCTAAGATAGACAAAAAAAATGTCTTGGCACGTAGTGTAGTGATAAACCTGACTGAGCTCTTCTGCTGCACAGGTCGTATTGGACGAACGTATACCGAGAAGTGTTTGGAAAATCTGACAGGATTGTTGGCACTAAAGCAAGAACATATTACTTCTGGTAAGTGATAAACCCGCGCACAAAAACACACTCCTTGCGCCGTAATCATGAATCCGTTCACCTCGGTCTCATTTTAAGAATTTCCTTCTTTCGAAAATGTATATTTTAAACAATAGGTGCTGGGGGGTGCCAATACTTTCAGACTGTTAAAGATTTGCCCTCTCCCTGAAGGACATCTGTTTTTGCGATGTTCTTTGCAAACGTGCGGAAATCTGACTCGCGGTGACTTGTGACTTGTTTGGCCAATCAGGTGACGGCATCCAAGAAAAAGGACATACAGACGACCTACATTTCTAAACATGACACTGTTTTGATGGGTATCTGAATTGTTTTTTTGTTGGTGTTCCATGGGTATTATGGGTATTTACCAGTGGTGGTTAGTAACAAAGTAAATGTAACTCAGGACTGTGCCTAAGTAGTTTTTTCGCGTATCTGTACTTTACTGAAGTATTTCTGTTCGGACTGACGCTCTGTTTTTAACTTTTGATTGCCGCTTGACGGCATCTACACCAACATACAGTTCAGTGCAAGTTCAACAGCAAGCAGAACTTTTTGAGAGGAATAAAAATGAAAGAAACTCCTGATTCGATCTTGCGACAACACCCGTGGCCTCATTTGAGCTATGATAAGTGTCATAGATTTCAATCAGCCGTTTGACTCATTAATATCATTTTATTAATAGATCCATGAGTAACAGAGTCTTTTCACATAAACTGGTTTGATTAAGAAAAGAGAATTGTGACACAAATTATAATAGGAGCATTATAGCTGTAATTATTCATAGTACTTTGGATACTTAAGTACATTTGAAGGCAAATACTTTTGTACTTTTACTCAAGTGAAAGTTTAAAGGGACACTTTTGCTGGAGTCATATTTTACCGAGTGTATATCTACTCAAGTACGTGGCTTCTGTACTTTGTCCACCACTGGAATTTACCATTTACTATTTTTTTTGGGCCATTTAAAATTTATTGTGCCAAAAGATGAGGGCAAAAAAAGAAAAAAAAAAAAAAAAAAGAAGAAAAAGAACACTACCTGTTGCTGTCCAAATACTTATGGACCCACCATTGTACTAATGCACTTGTAAAAAGTTATAGGGGACTTGGATAATGGACACGCTTTAGAAGTGAACTTAAATAATAAATATATCTGTTAGGGTTATAACGGTACACAAAAGTCTGGAACAATTCCGGTACCTTTAGAGGGAAGAAATGCGAAACCTAAAAGTGCAATTTATTATTATTATTAAGATTACTGAACATCAGCAGTATACATTTTTAAAACAATTGTAAATAAAATTGGTTGAATAATATAAAAAACAATATTTTAGAATATTTTATAAAAAAATTAAATATAGCAAATAAAATAGAATAAATCAAATTAATGCAATACACTTTTTTTATACTTATTAAATTGAGTAGTCAGTTAAATTGGCACAAATTAAATTGATTAAATAAAATGTATTAACTATTAATTTATACCGTTTACATTCGTTAGACCCTATTTGGGTATTAAAGGTGTGTGTGTGTGTGTGTGTGTCCCTCGATATGCGGAATTGTCAGCATTTTCTCCTTTTAAGAGAAATTCTTTAAGCTGGACATAAAACTGTTTAGCGACTTACGCTAGCACTATGGATTGTTTAGCGTTTTCATGTACAAATCTTAATTCCGGTCCGGAGTGAGCAGCTACAGTGACACTGCGCTAACTCTGGTTTCTTTCTTTATACCCCTGGCATTTTTGTATATATTTTTAATTTTAAAAATAAAAATGCATTTAAAGTTGCGGTCTGCCACTTAATAAGGAAATTGCCTGTTTTGTGTTTGTGCGTAGCTGTAATTCAGACATACAGAGACCTGACTTGGTTTTGCCCTCAAAGCACAGCGACCGTGTGTCACGCCGTGGAAGGGTGTGACGAGCTTCCTCAGGATAACGAGGTATGGAAACGCAACGTCCTTCATGCTATGCTTTTAATTCTATAGATGCCTGAACCCACATGAATCGACACGTGAACACACAAGAATGATGGGTTTTACCGGACCTACGAACAACAAAACGGAAAAGGAGCAAATAAAACAAAAAAACGCAATCCGTTTATTCTTTAGACTTTCACCAGCCTTTTGTGTTTGTCTCCTGAATTTGCATTATCTAAACTGATTTGCAATCATTTGCATGCTGACTTTTTCTTGGTCGGGTTCAGCTGCGCATTTTGAATTTGAGTTTCTGACACTGAAAAATTGATCTCTCTATCTCGAATCATAGGTGAATGGAAAAGGTTTTGGACGAGTGTAAAATTTTGATGAATGTAAGCTCTTTATTAAAACAGTGTTATTTGAGCAGTAGATGACGTTAGAGGAGCGTTAGGTGAATGTCGGATTTACGTTATTAGACTAATGTTGGTAATCACTTGATAGCCGTTTTGTGGGCATTTGGCAAATGATTCGGCAGATTTCAGATAAGTGTTAGATAAAGGCAAGAAAAGGTTTAGGTAAAAGTTAGACAAGTTCTAGATGAATGTTAGATGAACATAAGACGGATGTTAGATAGGTGTTAGATGAACGATAGAGGAATGTTAGATGGATGTTAATTGAATGTTCGTCTGATGTAAGATACGTGTTTACATTAGACAGGTGTTAATGTTTAATAAAGGGTACACATGACCGGAGTGTTTAATGTATGAATATTAAATGGACATTGGATAAGTGTTAGGTGAGTGCAACGTTCATCAAATGTTTATATCTAACATTAACAGTCATTAGATTGTGTGCATTAGATGAATGTTAGATAAGTGTTGGATAGATTTTGAATGGATGTAAGATGAGCTTTAGATAGACATTAGATAAGTGTTAGATAAATGGTGGAGAATTGTTCGATGAGTCTTAAATAAATGTTTGTGTTTAAATATTAGATGGACATTAGATGGACACCGCCTGAGCGTTAGATGAGCATTAGATGGACATTAGATGGACACCGCCTGAGCGTTAGATGAGCATTAGATGGACATTAGATGGACACCGAATGAGCATTAGATAAACATTAGATGGACATCGCATGAGCGTTAGATGAACATTTGATGGACACTGCATTAATGTTAGATGGACACCGCATAAGCATTAGATGAACGTTAGATGGACATTGGAGTGTAGTGTTAATGAATGTTAAACGTTATTAGTGTTGGATTAGTATTAGATGCACATTTTATGGCAGTGTTAGATGAACAATAGAGAAGTGTTCGATAAATGTGAGTTGTTCGATTAGTGTTAGAATAATGTTAGATGGACATGATATTAACGTTAAACGAGTGTTAGATGGATGTTGGGTAAAAGTGCTTTATACTTGTCGCATGTACTTTGTTAGGTAAGTGTTAAATTAACATTGGAGACTGTGAGGCGGATGTTAGGTGAGTCTTAACGTTAGATATTGCGTTAAAGGAGAATCATATTAAATTTAATTCAGTTTTAGATAAACGTTAGCTGGACATTAGATAACTAAATGTTAAATAAACATTAGATGAGTTTTAAACAAGGAAATTAAATCAACAAATGCTTTGTTTTAAAGGCGTTGTCCATCTTAAATAGACTGTATTTCTCGTGCTATCTCAGGGAAAACAGGCTCTCCTATGGCTACTCGGAGTGCACGGAGAGCAGATCAGTAATGCCCCCTATGTGCTGGAGGGCTTCATAGACGGGATAAAAATGGAGATCTCCTCTGCAGTGAAGATGGAACTGCTCACAGCATCGCTGAAGTTATTTCTGTCTCGGCCAGCAGAAACTCAGGACATGTTGGGCCGTCTCATACACTACTGCATCGGTGCGTAACGGAACCGCTTGACAAATAAAAACCATTGTAAATCTATAGCTTCAAAGTATAATTTCTTAGGACTTATTGGGAACTCGGTAATTTGTCTTTGTGTCAGACAGTAAACACTAATATAATAGCACGCATTGTTGCCTTAAAAAAAACTATGTGCACCCACACAAATATTTGTGCATTAAGTTAACAGTATACACACTCGCACAAAAACATCTGCCTGAAGCTAACAAATACGGCATTTGATAAATGGCATTATCAAGTGCGAATTACAAACCAATTACACACGCACATTCCTACCAGTAAACCTTGCACAAACAATCATTTCTTAAAAAAACATAACGCTCAACTTGTCAGCGTGTCTGTAACCTTTGTTGATTCTGTTTTGTCAAACAGAGGAGGACAGTGATATGTGTGTGCGGGATCGAGCTCTGCTCTACTACAGACTCCTGCAGTGTGGAGTAAACGAAACCCGCAAGGTTCTCCTGGGTCCTAAATCCGACCCATCTATGACCCTAATTATCGGCCGAACCGAGGAACCTATCAATCGCTGGGCTTCCAGCTTTAACACACTGGATCCTCTTTTAGGAGCCGAAAGCCGTGCGCAGGACGTTCCTGCTCAGATCTCGGATGGAGATGGCGATATCAGAATAAATGATCCGGATCAGACCTTTCAAAATGGAAGCCTGAGGGAAGGTACGCTAGATACACTTTGTTGTATATTTTATATAATGACGCTACACCAATAGGCATCCTTTCATTAGGTAAATAATACTAGCTAACATCTCATGCTATTCCACGTGTTCTTGGGCTTGCATTTGACCTATGACACTGTGCTGATCTCATATGGTTATGTTCTGCAAATTTTTTTGCTTGTAACCAGGAGACGCCGACTCTTCACCCGATACCTCAGAAGAACCGAAACTCTCTTTGAGTCCTCTGATATCCCATGACTCATTTGAAAAGCTGTGGATGGAGCTGCAGGTGTTGCATCGGCAGTCTCTGGGCGTCCCTCGTCCTTCTGTATCGCCCGAAACACTAAACTCCGCCTTCCAACTGGTGAAGATCCAGATCTTGGCATATAGTCGGAGCAACGCTTATCCCTGGAAGCTCTATATGTACAGCTGGAGCAGCGGGAGCGTGATCCTTGCCGAGCTCCTGCACGATGGACCTGACGAGCCAGCCTGCCAAGGCGACCTCATGCTGTCCATCAAGCAACACCCCGAGGAGCGAGAAGCTGTTGAAGGCTTTGTGTCTGTGGTGTTAGACGTCTTGCGCACTCTCAACTCAGCTGACTCATTATGATCTATTGGCTTTCAACCTCCGATTGTTTCGTTTATCCTTCAAACTTTTTTATTAATAAATACATTTTGATTTGCAGGTTTATTTACTTTAAAACTTTGATCTGTTGAACAAATAAGAAGTAAAGAGCGAAGAAGAAAGACCCAAAATGAAGAAAGCCTCTCTATACATGATGCTCATGAGATACTAATGATCCTGATAAATACTGTCACGACTGAACACAGACACTGGAAACAGAAATTGGGAATTTATAATGGTGGTTTATTTTTAAATTAAAGGGGGAAGGAGTGTTCTGTTGCATAGAAAAGGGTAGTGGAGAGTTTCTGGAGGTGGGAGAGGGGTCGAGGCTTTCTGCCCAGGCTGCCATGCTTTTGGCCTTGATACCCATGAACTAAATCTGTCACAGTCTCCTTCAGCGTGTAGGGATCAGGTACATCCTGCCGCAGGGCCGAAGAGTCTCCCACTTTTTTACAAAGCGCTGCAAGTTGAAATTCCTCTTCTGCTGCTGCCGTCTTTGCCTAGGAGTAAAGAGTGAGGAGAGAGCCAGCTTTAGTCGCGGCCAAAAGTTTTTCATCTCGTTCTCCACTCCTTTCAGTTGCTGCCCATGTGTCTTGTCTCCACACACTACCCTCTTACCAGGTGCTCTGGGCTCTCCAGGACAGCCAAGCCGACTCGGCTTTGTCCATGGCGCCCCTACTGGCAGTTGAGTTCAGTGCGCTTGCACTTCTTTGGGCGTGGGTCGGGGGACACGATACAGTTTTGGTATGATTGCTTCGCTTGCGGTCGCCACGGGCAACAGTGAAGAGTTAATAACATCTTAGACTTACAGTCTAAAGAGTGTACAGTTATAGAAGGAAATTATTCTGGTGTCAGCCAGATGAAGACAGGTTCCCTTTTGAGTCTGGATACTCTCAAGGTTTCTTCTTCATGTCTTCTCAGGGAGTTTTTCCTCACCAAAGTTGCGATTGCTTTGCAAATTCATGAAAAATGTATTCATTTCAAATTTATGTCATGAGTGTTTATACACTATATGGTCAAATGTATTGAGACACCTGACCTTTTTCAGGTCTATGTGGTTCTTCCCCAAATGGGTATTACCATGTTGGAGGTACACAATTGTATAAGATGTCTTTGGATGCTGTAGCATGAAATAAGGACGTGGTAGCTTAGTGGTTAAGGCATTAGACCTTGGATACAAAGGTCATGAGGTCAAATCCCAGACACACCAAGTTCCCACTCCTGGGCCCCCTGAACAACACCCTCAATGATCTTGAGTGGCCTGCTCTAGAGCTTTGACATCAATCCTACTAAACACCTTTGGGATGAATTGGAATGCTGATTGCACCCCAAGCCTCCTCACCTACACTAAATGAGCTCAAATCTCTACAATCACACTTCGCAATCTAGTGGAACATCTTTCCAGAAGAGTGGAGGATATTTTAAGAGCAAATGGCGACTAAATGTGGACTGGGATATCAATCAATATCAATGGTGAGGTGTCCACAAACTTAATTTTTTGCATATAGTGTATATCTGTGAAGGTTTTTTTTTTTTTCTTTCTTTTTTTTTTTCTTTAAAGTATGTACATAAGAAAATAATAAAAGTGCATCATTGTGCAGCTCAAAGGCACGCAATTTGTTTTTCTTTCAGTTAGTATTTTTTGCCCTTTTTTTTTGTTCTTGAGATTACCCAGTTGTTTCTGCTGCAGCATAACTGATATCTACACACAAAAAATATTATAAGCTGGTTTTTGTTTGTTTTCACCCCAAACAGGTCAAATTTCATTGTGTATTTAGGTTAAGATAATAGCGGCAGAAATCTGATAGCAGCGTAGAGCAAACACTATTGTTGCCTTAGCTACCCTAGAACACGTACAAGCACGGACAAGCGGGTGCATGCGTTTTACCCAATGAGATGTTTCTGAGACAGATTGAGCAAAAGTAATGACACCTTTTTTTGTAAACACATAACGTTTCTCAACAGATCTTTCGATAGTAATTGCTTTCAAAAACATGACCACAGAATGTAAACCAAACTATTTAACTTGCACTGCAGTATTAATCATCCACCAGGTTTTCATGGAATCATGGAATTTGTGGAATTTTCATGAAAGGTGGTCACACACGAATTAAAAGCAATGTCTCTGAAGACCAATGATAGATTTCTAGAGCCTGTTCTTCCAGCACTCATAACCTGAAAAATCCTAAAGGCAAGACTCTATACACCAAGCTTTGTGATCTTAAAGAAAGCCTGGCCTATGAAATTATATAAGTTGTATAAAAAATATTTAATAATATTTGCTCTATACATTCTTTAATACAACTTATATAAGCTCTTTATCTCTGTAAAGATGCTTTGAGACGATGTCCATTGTTAAAAGTGCTCTACAATAAAAAATGAATTAAAATAAGTCAAACCTGAGATCAGAAAAGATCATCTACATTTTGAGCATTTCATAGGCCAGGCTTTCTTTAGGATCATTAAACAAAGCTTGGTGTATAGATTCTTGCCTTCAACTCCCTGAGATGGTATGAGGGGAAAAAAAACCTTGAGAGGAACCAGAGAGGAACTTTTTTTTTTTTGCTTGTAATTATGTAAAGGCTAGTAACGTTCTCACTGATAGATATAGCAGGAAGTGTGTGCGTGTGTGCGTGTGCGTGTGTGTGTGTGTGTGTGTGTGTGTGTGTGTGTGTGTATGTGTGTGTGCGTGTGGAAGGCAGAGAATCTCCATCAGCCCCATGACAGTCATGTTGAATGTGTTTTATGAGGAAGTAGGAGTGGATGTAGGTGTGGTGAATATTCCTTGGTTTAAAACCTATGCATAACCTGTAGAGAGCGTTACCTGCTTTACATGACGTGTGTGTGTGTGTGTGTGTGTGTGTGTGTGTGTGTGTGTGTGTGTCTGAGAGAGAGAAAGTGTGTGAGTGTGCTCTCATCCCAAATCCACCCGTGAGCCTGAATGCAGTGAGCAGGTTCAGATTGATCCAAACTCGGGTGAGTGTGAGCTCTAATTCATTACCGAACGCTTTACCTTTCACTCTGTGAGCTTTTATCACATGATCGACAGTCTGCTGCTGTTGCTGTAAATAATAATCTTCGGTGGTGTTTGTGCAGATAAGCAGTTCTAGCCAGTTGTGAAAAATGCTGTGAAGTAAAAACGCTTTATAAATTCGTGTTAATAGTTTATTTGAATGAAATCAAATAATGGAAAGTAAACCATTGCTGAACCATTAATTTCAAATGTAAGTTGAAACATTTATTAAGTTATTAAATATAACAGGAATTGCTTTGTAGGAAGCTTAAACTTGAGTGAAACAAAATAAATTTTTGTTGTTACCACCCATTGACTGCGAAACAGCATGAATTCTTCTAAGTACACTTGCACACAAGTTAAACACGGATCTTTGTGGATGTAAACAGCCTCTCCTGTCTCTTCATGTAATCCCATACTTTATAATTTTGAGATCAAGGCTTTGTGGGGGTAAAAACTATTTCTTCTAGGACTCCTTGTTCTAATCAGCACTGAAGATAGTTCCTTCCTGCCTGAATCAATCCACCCCTTAATATCATCAGGCTATAGAAACCATCAATATTATACAGTAGAACAGAGCGCTGCGTCACAGACAGGTTTCTCATGCAGCAATATAACCCTCATATTTTTGTGCATTTCCCCCCCTATGCATTACGCTTTTCCTGGGAATTTGAAAAACTCTTTTAAACTATTTTGGCTGACCTTTTCTCACAATATCCAGCTTTTCTAGAAAATTCTGTCTTGAAAACAACCTTGTAAGTTTATTTGCAACCAAATCAATTTCTTCCCCTCTGTCACAAGTTAGTTATTAGCTATTTTATGAGTTGTTCAGTAGCTCCTGGTTCCATAAAGTCAACTTTCTGTATAAGACTGTAGAAAGGACATTACTCACAATCTTACATTCCGGTGCTTATTTTAGTTCGCACTCTCCGGTGTTTTATGATTTATGATCCCACTCTTTATATCACCCAAAAGATGATGAGGTTCCCCTTTTGAGTCTGGTTCCTCTCAAGGTTTCTTTCTCATAACATCTTAAGGAGTTTTTCCCTTGCCACAGTCGCCCAGGCTGCTCATCAGGGATAAATACACATCGGTCACCTTAATTCTTGAATTCTGTAAATCTGCTTTAAGACAATGTCCATTTTTGAAAAGCATCATTAGAAATAAACTTGACGAAAAATTGTGGAATAAAAAAATTAAACAGGTATTAAATCCACACAAATATATTTCAGCTTGTGCAGTTTGCTACAGATGCAGTTTGTGAACACTGATTAGTGTGCTCTCTAACCATCCAATCAAACAACGTGAAAATGCAGACGTTACGGTATGCCTGCTAGATAGCCCCAGTGTCACCAACTCAAAATCTGATTGGTTGGGAAATAACGAAGTACAGATACTGTAGATTTTTTGGGTTAGAGTTCACTTTACTTTACTATAAATTTTTTATAAGGTTTTACTTTTACTCGTAAAATTTTTCACACAAATATCTGTACTTTGTACTTCTTAATATTTTTAAACAGGCTTGTTGCTTTAGTTTTAATCTATTCATAATCTAATCTATAATCTAATCTATATAACCTGATTATCTTCTTTTCTTCTTGATTGTGTTCTATATGATACATGTTCAGTCTGGATACATTCATTAGGTACCGAACTGAGAAATTCGTTTTGTATTCATTAGGACTGTAAAAATTCATTTAATTTAATTTTAAACTGCACAAGTTTTATTCCCGCACGATAAATGCAGCACGCATTTCTGTTTGACCATTTTTATTAAAAAATAAATCAATAAAAATAAAAGAGGCGAAGTTAAAACCTTTAGCACAACACACGTTTATTCACTACGGCATTTCTTTACTTAGATATGAACAATTTTAATAAACTACCGAAAAATTATTTTAAATCAGTAAACTTTTGTTTTACTGATGCGCCAAGTCTCAAATCTGGCAAATTTCCCATGATGCGCACATCTGACAATTTACCTTCTGGGGTTGACAAACGCGCTGACTCATTTTGTGGCATTTTTTTTCCTGATAACGTCTTTTTTGTTCGTACAGATAAGAGCAATACTTTTATTTTATACACATTACAACAAAACAAAAATCTCTCTTCACAGGCACAAAAAAACCAACCTGAATCTCAGTGCATACTTGGCTCACAGATATAAAAAAAAATGTAAATAAAGCTCAAAATGTCTACTTTTCAATAAATCACACTGAAAACTAATCTCTGATTGTGTAATCCGTATGAAATTTGAGATACAGTTTTTCCTGTATCACCTCATTAACCGTGTGTTTCTCTAGTAATGTACTGTTAATTCTGAAGGCTCACAAAAGATTGCTGTGTTAACAAGTGAAGTGACAGCTGTAAAGTGATTGGATAGGAACGGCTAGTACACTTCTTGCAGTGTACAACCGAGAAAAGCTATGAAATTAAGGAAAGCAAGTTTGTCTTTACTTAAAATTTTATTTTTATTTATTTTTTAAACAGTTTCTATGTAATGACCTAATCACTCTGTGTGCTAAGGCTTTGTCATTGGAAACCTCGTTGAATTCAAATATGTTTAAATGTTTGTCTAAGAACCTCCTCCTGAATATTCACTTCAGATTATTAATCAGAAAAAACTTGATCTTGATACATGTGTTTGATATAAAATGATCAGTGTGGGTGTAGGCATTCATTCCAGTCATATGAGAGCCTCACCTGATTCCACCAGGTATTTAGATGACCATGGTTTTTTAGGAGACTCAGTAAGGTGTGGCTTCCATTTGCTTAGAATGAGCACCTGCACCTGCACCCACATCAACCTCTTTCAGATAACACTTGACAGCCCAGGTGTAGTCAGTAAAATGCTGAGTTGAAGAGGTCCAGAATATATTTCAGACATTAAGCACAAAGGTTTTATCATGTGAATTTTTTTTATTTTTATTATTATACCACCCTTGAGCTACCACCATCCCCAAACAAGTCATGAAGCTGTCTCTGTCTATCCAAACTTTTAGTGTTTATTCTAGTATTATTGCAATTCCTTTTATTTTTTTTTCTTCTTTCTCCAAAATACAGCGTGATTTTTTGCTTACACAAGAATAATCTGGCTGCACTAAAAGCTTACATCCAGCTCTATTTTCTCTCCCATTGCACTTACTGGGCAAATTGATGGGACATTTGAGGACTATTAAATAACTGACACGAGGTCCGTCCAAACAAATCCGAGCTGTAATTTATTATATTTGCAGTGTTTTAGGCCATGTAACTCACACTTTCTGAGGCTATGCTTAAAATCATATTATCTTATCATGTCCTTTTTATATATTTTCTTTTTTGGACTTTTGAAAAATAATCAAGAAATCGAATATCGTGCCTTAAACAAAAAAAAGAGTCAATCCAGTATTTTGTTCCAGAAAGAAAATACTACTACACTGAAAAAGTAAAAATGACTCGATAAAAGGACAAGCCCACAATTTCCTTTGTTTTCATGTCATAGTTGTCAGCAAGATGTATTTCTGCTGAAAAGTTTTCAGAGCAGAGTTGTGCCAACAAGCATTACCCTGAAATTTCTTTGTTTTTCTGTATGCGTGTGTGTGTGTGTGTGTGTGTGTGTGTGTGTGTTTTGTCAGAGAGAGAGTGAGAGTGAGAGTGTGAGTCATGTAGAACAGCACACAAGATCAGCGAAAGTGCACTTCGAACTGTATTAGTGCTCGATAGACATCTTTATTAGCAAAAAGGGCAAACAAACCCACACACACATGTACATGGGACAGAAGCTGTCTTTAAGGTAAGAACCTTTTATTATGTTTGGATGACAAAAAAAATTACTTCTTTCTCTTGTTCTTCCTCTTCCTTGGTATCTTTTAATCCCCAAAGCTCTTCATAATGTCTGCTACATCTTCTCCACGTGTCCCTCCATGTGTTTCTTAAGGTTCTCTAGTTTCCTTCACAACAGCACTAGCACTTTACCTGACATCACCCTAGTATATGAATGAGCACGAGTGTATGGTGCCTTGACATGGACTGGCTTTCCATCGTCACTACAGAGGTTTCCCAGGAATCCAGAGCAGCACAGCCCAGGATAAAGGTCTTGCATAAGATTAATGATTGAACGAGAACAAAATACAGAGACACGTTCAGACAGAAATAAATAGCTGACAGGCAATGGTGAAATGGTGGGCAACAGGTCGGGGAGGAAATGAAGATAGCACAGGAAAGAGCTGCTGAACTGTAAAGACTTTCATTTCAATTCAAAACGAATTTAGTCTGAAATCCAAAAAAATGCAAGGCTTCAGACTTTTCGGTTCCATTTTTTTCAAAAGAGTAAGGTAGTGAGAGATTTCTGGGTTTTCTATTTCAATTTTTTCGTATTTCTTTTTTCTTTCAAGTCCGTGGTTTTTGACGTGTTGCAACACAAACGTCACAATTTATGTCCACACTATGTAGGTATATAGTGTGGTTAGAAATGTGTGTTTACTGATAAAAACCAAATAAGGAAATTAAAAAATAAAAAATAGTAATTTTCTTCTTCTTATCCATTTGCAGTTAAAGCTGTTAGGGCATAACTGTTTATTGGTTAGACATTCAGCTTTGCATCCATACACACACACTGACACTCGCACACACCATTCTCATATTAGTTGGTGATCTGGGTTGTGTTTTTGCACCCATCTCGAGCTTGGTGTTTAGTGTAACATTGCAGTTTCCAAGACACAGAGTTCAGTACGCTCATTGATTTAATCATTACCATCGTTATACTGATGTTGCTGTTATTTTGTAAAACCACAGAATGGAGAGAGATGCCTGAAGCTCTGGTAACTTGGGGCTGAACTATATATATATATATATATATATATATATATATATATATATATATATATGGACTGGACTTTAACAGCTGATTGTGTGACACTCACTGACTAAGGTATATAATTGACTAAAATGCAACCTAATAACAAATCTAACCCGGTTTAGTCATGTAAAGGCAATGTGTAATATAAAGAAAAGTGTGTGTGTGTGTGTGTCATAGTAACCTGCATTTTATTTGCAGACTTCAAGATGAGATGTCACCTGAAAACGCTTATACAGACACTTGTTGGTCTTCTCATCCTTACCTGCATGTATATCTCGATGAGGAGAGCAAAAGAGACAGAACCAGAACTAGAACCCATGGTAACACACACACACATACACACACACACATTTAGGTTCTCAGGATACAGACTTTTTTCTATAAATTGCCCCCATATGTGCAGCCTGTTTTCGCCTCTCTCTCTCTCTCTCTCTCTCTCTCTCTCTCTCTCTCTCTCTCTCTCTCTCTCTCTCTCTCTCTCTCTCTCTCTCTCTCACAACCTCTTTCAATTTCTATATCACTCTTCGTCATCTTACAGCAGTCTGTTAGGAGATTTAGCAGTCTGTTTTCCCACATGACCCAACTTCGATCCCAAGGCCACACATCATGTGGTTACATAGACAATGCCTTTTTTCTTCTCTTAAAAAAAAAAGAAAAAAAAAAGAAAAAGAAAGAACGTCTAATCCCACCCACTTATCTTGCCAATCAGGCATGAATAAAAAACAACAAAAAACTATAAACATACAAAAATACTTGCTAGTCAATTCAAGTAAATTACAAATTGAAGTGTATTCATTATAGTATTATCCTTCTTTCATATATTATTCTTTTCTTCATTTCACATTGTCCTTGTTTTTTCCTTACTTTTTGGCCCTCCTGCCCAATCAAAACTTGCTGGTTGCATGGCAAGTTAAGTCATCATGCTGCCATTAATTATAATATCTTCATTGTTTGGTTTTAGCTCTTAAACCTACATGTTTCTGGTTTCCTAATGACGTCACTAAAACTTTTTTTGGTGCATGAGAGACAAGAACCAAACCCAGAGAGGTCATAGCAGCAGTAAAGTCATTTACCATGTGCTGATATTATAAAGCACAATGTGTACACTTAATGTGCATTGGGTTAGACCAGGTATTTTGGCTATTATTTAATTTTGGTCCTGGTTCCTCCCTGCCTTGTCATGGTTACATTTCTCAAATTTGTTTTGATTTCTCTGTTTTGCAAAGACATTATCATCATCATCATCATCATCATCATCATCATCATCATCATCTTCTCCCGCTTATCCGAGGCCGGGTCGCGGGGGCAGCAGTCTAAGCAGAGATGCCCAGACTTCCCTCTCCCTAGACACTTCTTCCAGCTCTTCCGGGGGGACACCGAGGCGTTCCCAGAACAGCCGGGAGACATAGTCTCTCCAGCGTGTCCTAGGTCTTCCCCGGGGTCTCCTCCCAGTGGGACTCGCCCGGAACACCTTCCCAGAAAGGCGTCCAGGAGGCATCTGGAACAGATGCCCGAGCCACCTCAGCTGACCCCTCGCGATGTGGAGGAGCAGCGGCTCTACTCTGAGCTCCTCCCGAGTGACCGAGTTTCCCACCCTATCTCTTAGGGATCGCCCAGCCACCCTGCGGAGAAAGCACATTTCGGCCGCTTGTCCTTTCGGTCATGACCCAGAGCTCATGACCATAGGTGAGAGTAGGAACGTAGATTGACCGGTAAATCGAGAGCTCAGCTCTTTCTTCACCACGTCAGACCGGTACATCGACCGCATTACTGCAGAAGCTGCACCAATCCGTCTGTCAATCTCCCGTTCCACCCTTCCCTCACTTGTGAACAAAACCGCAAGATACTTAAACTCCTCCACTTGCGGCAGGAACTCTCCATCAACCTTGAAGTGGGCAAGCCACCCTTTTCCGACTGAGGACCATGGCCTCGGATTTGGAGGTGCTGATTCTCATCCCAGCCGCTTCACACTCGGCTGCAAACCGTCCCAGTGCGTGCTGAAGGTCCTGGTCTGATGAAGCCAACACGTCAACATCATCTGCAAAGAGCAGAGACGAAATCGTGTTGTCACCAAACCGGACACCCTCCGGCCCCTGGCTGCGCCTAGAAATTCTGTCCATAAAAATTATGAACAGAACCGGTGACAAAGGGCAGCCCTGCCGGAGTCCAACATGCACTGGGAACAAGTCTGACTTACTGCCGGCAATTCGAACCTATCTCCTGCTTCGGTCGTACAGGGACCGGACAGCCCTTAGTAAAGGGCCCCGGACCCCGTACTCCCAGAGCACCCTCCACAGGCCGCCGCGAGGGACACAGTCGAATGCCTTTTCCAAATCCACAAAACACATGTGGACTGGTTGGGCAAACTCCCATGAACCCTCCAGCACCCTGTAGAGGGTATAGAGCTGGTCCAGTGTTCCACGGCCTGGACGAAAACCACACTGTTCCTCCTGAATCCAAGGTTCTACTATCGGCCGTATTCTCCTCTCCAGTACCCTGGCATAGACTTTCCCAGGTAGGCTGAGAAGTGTGATCCCCCTATAGTTGGAACACACCCTCCGGTCCCCGTTCTTAAAAAGAGGGACAACCACCCCGGTCTGCCATTCCAGAGGCACTGTCTCCGACTGCCACGCGATGCTGCAGAGGCGTGTCAGCCAAGACAGCCCCACAACATCCAGAGACTTGAGGTACTCAGGGCGGATCTCATCCACCCCCGGTGCCTTGCCACAGAGGAGTTTCTTTACTACCTCGGTGACTTCAGCTTGGGTGATGGACGAGTCCACCTCTGAGCCTTCAGCCTCTGCTTCCTCAATAGAAGACATGACGGCGGGATTGAGGAGATCCTCGAAGTATTCCTTCCACCATCCAACGACATCCCCAGTTGAGGTCAACAACTTTCCACCTCCACTGTAAACAGCATTGGTATGGCACTGCTTCCCTCTCCTGAGGCGCCGGACGGTTTGCCAGAATCTCTTCGAGGCCAGCCGATAGTCCTTCTCCATGGCCTCACCGAACTCCTCCCAGGCCTGAGTTTTTGCCTCCACAACCACCCGGGCTGCAGTTCGCTTGGCCTGCCGGTACCCGTCAGCTGCCTCAGGAGTCCCACAAGCCAACCAGGCCCGATAGGACTCCTTCTTCAGCTTGACGGGATCCCTTACTTCCGGTTGCCACCACCGGGTTCGGGGATTGCCGCCTCGACAGGCACCGGAGACCTTACGGCCACAGCTCCGAGCGGCCGCTTCGACAATGGAGGTGGAGAACATGGTCCACTCGACTCGGACTCAATATCTCCGGCCTCCTTTGGGATCCGGTCAAAGCTCCGCCGGAGGTGGGAGTTAAAGATCTCTCTGACAGGAGACTCGGCCAAACGTTCCCAGCAGACCCTCACAGTACGCTTGGGTCTGCCGAGTCTGTCCAGCTTCCTCCCCCGCCATCGGATCCAACTCACCACCAGGTGGTGATCAGTTGACAGCTCCGCCCCTCTCTTTACCCGAGTGTCCAAGACATAAGGCCGCAGGTCAGATGAAACGACCACAAAGTCGATCATCAACCTACGGCCTAGGGTGTCCTCGTGCCACGTGCACTGATGGACACCCTTATGCTTGAACATGGTGTTCGTTATGGACAAACTGTAACTAGCACAGAAGTCCAATAACTAAACACCGCTCAGGTTCAGATCAGGGGGGCCGTTCCTCTCAATCACGCTCCTCCAGGTGTCACTGTCACTGCCCACGTGGACATTGAAGTCTCCCAGTAGTACGATGGAGTCCCCAGTCGGAGCGCTGTCCAGCACCCCTCCCAGAGACCCCAAGAAGGCCGGGTACTCTACACTGCCTTTTGGCCCGTAGGCACACACGACAGTGAGAGACCTATCCCCGACCCGTAGGTGCAGGGAAACGACCCTCTCATTCACCGGGGTAAACTCCAACACATGGCGGCTGAGCTGGGGGGCTATAAGCAAACCCACACCAGCCCGCCGCCTTTCACCATGGTCAACTCCAGAGTGGTGAAGAGTCCATCCCTTTCTCGAGGAGTGTGGTTCCAGAGCCCAAGCCGTGCTGTCCCTTCTGCAGGTGGTGAGCCCACGGGAAGGCGGCCCAACGTCGCTCCTTCGGGCTGAGACCGGCCGGACCCCGTGGGGGAAGGCCCGGCCACCAGGCGCTCGCATACGAGCCCCAACCCCGGGCCTGGCTCCAGGGTGGGGCCCCGGCTGCGCCATACCGGGCGACGTCACGGTCCTTGATCTGTTTTTTCTTATAAGGGTTTTTGAACCGCTCTTAGTCTGACCCGTCGCCTAGGACCTGTTTGCCTTGGGAGACCCTACCAGGGGCATATAGCCCCGGACAACATAGCTCCTAGGGTCATTCGGGTACTCAAACCCCTCCACCACGTTAAGGTGGCAGTTCAAGGAGGGGGACGTTATTATTATTATTATAATCGAATTATATTGTCTATATGAGACAATCGTTTGTTTTTAAAAGCCTGTGGTTTCTCTTTAATGCTTTCCGTTTTCCTCTCTCATCTATTACTTCCTTTTTATATTTAATTTACTCCTTTTAATTTCGCTTATGACATTTAGAAACCTCATCAACAAGAAATGTCCTGCATGTTACTCCTACCAATGCATAGAGATTACACATGATATATTTTTTTTTACTTTTTACAAAAATGTTTAATCTGTACTATAAATCTTGTAATCGTGCTATAAACTACTTATTATTAATAAGATGACAAAGCTTTTTCTGCACCCCCTAAAAAAGGCTGGTGTAAACCAGAGCTGGCAATTTGGGCAAAAAATTTACTGAATAAATCACACAATTCATATCCACTATAGGAACTACTAATCAAATTAGCCACAACGGCGTCACACTGAATGGATCTGTTGTGTGTTGCAGAATGCTGCCTGGCTAATGGGGAACTACAGCAGTGAAAAATGCTCTCAGGAAAATCAGGAATATATCCCTTGTCTCAGAGCTCTTGTTCGAGTCTTAGCTGGAGAGATTTCGCCTCAGCAAAGTAAGAACAAACTCGGGTTAATATATGTAAAGCCTGAACTTCACAAGAATGAGGATATGAAAATACACACCCAAATCGTCTATTCTGTAGTTTTTCCTCCCACCAAAATGTCAGCTTTTTGAGTTGAGAAGATTGTAATAGCTTATATTAATAGCATAGCTTAGTTTAGCATTGTCTAGGGTGCTAATTTAACATTTGTTGTTAACTATGTTGCTTCACAAGAATACATCACAGCTTAATTGAAATGTTATTTCATTTTGTATATTATATTTTCTTCAAAAAGTGCAGGTATAATGTAGTGAGTAGAGACCAGCTCAGAGCAAACAAACATTGTGCAAATACAAAGGTGCATTGTGCAGAGAAATGAGGTCAAAAATGTACAGTGACTATATAGAGTAGTAATCATATAGTCAATATATAGGTATATCCAAAAAAGCAATGTAGGAATAAGGCAAGTAACATTAGAGTGCAAATGACAAGAGACAACAGAGTGCAAACAGCATTACAGTTACATTTCTCAATGTAATTAGTACAAACAGCACCACAAAATAGATTAATGCATGATGGTGCACACTTTCAGTATTTCCTGATCTAAACTACGATGTGAATTATAATGATTGAAAAATGCACAAGGCTGAATTTCTTCAGTATGGCATTTATGAATTTTATCAGAACAAATGTACACGTTACTGTAAGTGGAATATTGATTGCAAGAGACCAGACAGGATTCACACTTTTACTGTACTGTTAAACCTCTTATAACAGTTTTCTTGTTTGGCAGAGTATCTCACTGTGGGCCTCTCTTCTGTGAAGAGAAAGAAAGAGAACTATCTTTTACAAACCCTTCACTCCATCTTTAATCAGTCTTCGGAGAAGGAGCTTGCTGAAATGGTGGTCGTGGTTCTTTTGGCTGATTTTGACCTGCGCCGGGTTCAACAAACTCTAATCAGCATTAAGAATCAGTTTTCAACAAGATTGGTCCAGGGTCAGCTTGTTGTAATTCATGCCGATCAGGAAAACTACCCTCCTCTGACAGGCCTGAAAAGAAATTTTAACGACGCTCCGGATCGCGTGAGCTTTCGCTCAAAGCAGAACGTCGACTATGCCTTTCTGGTGGACTTCAGCGCCAGACTTTCCAAGTATTACATAATGCTGGAAGATGACGTGAGCTGCTCTAAAGGATTTTTGTCCTCCATTCAAGGTCAAATTAACTCAAAAGGATCTTTACCATGGGTGACACTCGAGTTTTCCAAGCTGGGATATATTGGAAAACTGTATCACTCGAAAGATCTATCTCGTCTGGCTCACTTCCTTTTTTTGTTTTACCAGGAAATGCCTTGTGACTTCCTACTGTCCCACTTTCGTACTTTGCTAATGCAGGACAAGGTCATCCGCTTTCAGCCGTCACTCTTCCAGCACATGGGAACGTATTCATCATTCAAGGGAACGTATAATCACCTCAAAGATGATGACTTCAACGTAAATCCTGCAGATAATCCGCCAGCCTTTGTTTACACTGACATCAAAGCTTTTAAAAACCACGATCCAGACCAAGCGTACAGTCAAGGATCAAACTATTTCTGGGGTGTGACCCCTATAAACAAAGGAAACTTCTTTCTCATGGCTTTTGAGAAACCAGCCATGATCTCGCGTATTGCGATTCAGACAGGCCAGGATGGGAAGGACACGCTTCAGTCTGCTGAGGTGGAGCTCGGGGAAAGTGTCTTGAAAACATCAAAAGGAGTGGAGTGCACAGAGATTCACAATTTAGGAATTTTTAACAAGGGATATTTTGAGCTTGAGAATATTCACCAGACACTGAACAGATCGGTGTTGTGTTTGAAAATCAGAGTGACCGCAAGTCAGTTGGATTGGGTGATCATAAGAAACATCCAGATCTGGTTAAAGAAGTGAGGTAGGACAAGATGTCCATTTTATTTAGGTAAATCCTAACATTACACTTAGGATAATTAAATACCAACAATCAGATCTGAACAGCTCAGCTGATGATTACCTTTTATTTGATCACATGTCACGGGCCAGTCCAGAATCAGTTAGACAAAATTTCGACAACAGTGTTGTGGAAACAGCATTTTCCTTGTAAACGGAAAAAAACCTACGTATATCTACAGAAGATTTCAAGCGAAGTACGGCGACGAGATGTTCAACTGCAGTAAGACATTTGAATGATGATCCCGGTTGTGGTATTTCCCAGCCTGCAGTCATTCCTGTGAACATTCGACGCATTCAATGCCTGATCCTGGATAATTGACCCTTAAAAGAGTTTACCGGAGGACAGCATTCCAGCAGCGATGACGAAGTGAATGATGTTTAAGGCGTACTGACAAATCTTTTAATGCCAAATCTTTCCGGGGATTAGTTAAATGCTGGTATAAGTGTAAATGTGTAGTGCTTGTATATATTGAGTTTTACTGAGGTAAACTTCAGTCAGCATACCAAAGCTACTGCCAGCAATCTGAAACGAAAAGTTGAGTATTTCCTTCTGTTACATTCTGTACGGAACTATATGAGATTGTGTGGATTCTTTTGAAATGATTGGTTGTTCTCCATTCTGGTGAAAAAATGTAAAAAATGTGACTAGCTCAAAACTTATAACTATGGGAGAGAGCGAGAGAGAGAATATCATAGTTTGGATGCAAAGATGGGACATATCTGTTCTTACAATGAAGAATGTCAAAATGTGCTCTTTTGCTAAGAATGAAGGGGAAATTGAGGTCGTACCTCTTAACTGGAGTGTGTATACGATGGTAGCAGTTCACAGCAAAACACTCAGATTAAGCACATTTATTTTCTACAGCACTTTATTTCTAGAATAACAGCTGTTCATAGCTGGAGGTATCTTTCGACAACACGCTGTTAGTTTTCATTTGGACGTTCTGTCAGCCCCATATAAAGAGGCAAATACCGTCTGGTTCTTCCTCCAAGTTTATCGTCAACAGAGAGTTCTGAAGCACAGTGACACTTCCTTCTTTCACAGTTATGTAAAATGCAAAACAAACAGGTTTGCCTACAAAGAAAAAAAAGCCATTTTGAAGAAGGAACTGGTAAAATGAAGGAAAGGAAATACAAAATCTATACAATTAACAACAAAGCAGTGTATAAAAATAAAAAAATAAAAAAATTAATAAAACGGTACAAGGACAAGACAACTCAGGGTCTGGTTGTTAAAAACCCAACTTCTAAACTATGGGAGATGATCGAGCATCTTTCGGAACTCCTCAAATCAGAACATATCAGATGTTCAATGTCAAGAAACAGTCTTTGACAGGTGGAATGTGGAGTAAACGGTTAAGTAATCTTCTCAGAAGGGTTTTTTTGGGCACCCTAGGCAAGATTTTTTTTGGTTCCCCCTAATAGATCTGCCATCCCACCACAATGCTCCACCCCCTCACCATGCAAATATGTCACAACCTTCCATAAAAAAGGTTAAATACATTTATCAATCATAGCAAAATTGTCTGAATTAAAGTATGTAAACATATAAAAACAGGTAAATAAGAAGGAGGCAGAAGCCGCTCACTTACGCTCCACCCCCCTCCCCCACCCACGATAAGTGACCACCTAGTTTGCCTATGGCTAGAAACCATGCTGCCTCTAAGGGTTCAGTTGTTTTTATAACACAGGAGTAATAATATATAACACCCACTGGAAAGTATTTAATGATGTCTCTTCGGTTTATTTTTTTTTTTTTCTCTTTTTATTGGAAAGTTGTTGTTTTGATGTTTTAAACCTCAACCGGCTGAGTTGCTTTCGCATCTGTGATCAGATAAAAGAGATTTCTCTATACACAAGGCCAAAACAAAAGCTATTTTTTAGCCTATTGTGCATTTCTGAAATGTGTACATGGTGGAATTTTTCCATTAGTTCCTGTTTTACCTAGAAAAGATGACATCATTAAAAGTTTGCAAGTCAAACAGAAAGACGTTGAAGCTGCAACAAAAATCTTGTATTTATACTAAACAAACATTTGCCTACTCAACATCTCTACACCCTCAGTAGACCACTGTATATATGAATATTTTCAGGAAAAACAATGCTGGTACAACAAATACTGATGAAAAAATGCAGTGACAAACAAACCAATTATTTTTCTGAGAATGTAGTTGAGACATGGCAGATATTGGCGACTGCAACAACATCATTGGACACGGTTTAGAAATGTAATTCGACCCCTCGGATTGATTCTCAATCCCCTCTTCAAACTGTACACAGTCACAGGCTGCATTTCAAGCCACAAATTACTGTTGTTTTTCTCGGTGTGGTTGTGGGTGTTGTTTCAAATCTTATTTTACTGAGAATCAACAGCACATTCAAGTAAAAGTTAGAAAGGGTTAAACGATGTCTCTAGAGGTTCAGTGTTGCTCTGTGTTGCGAGGCTGAGCTTTACAAAAGCTAGCGGGTGAGTAAACAGCTCAGGCGTCCATGGTAACGCGCCCAATGGAAGCGCACAGCAGGTGTTTTGCTCTGCAGATGTCAGAGAGCTCAGCTTGTAAACACACACACACACACACACACTCATGCTCATGGTGAATTTGCTGCTCGCCTGTGGGATGACCTTATCACCTCTGATTTGCTTTGCCATGGTGATACGAGTATGATAGTCCATGGATCTCCTGGCTATTTTAAATGGCCTATTAAATATCTATCTATCGATCGATCGAGCCAAACCACAGCTTACTGATTATTAATGGTTATGGAACATGCATGTGTTATATGATGAACTTTCCCTAAATGGAGTGATGTGTCATCATCCCGGTTTTTAAAACCACACTAATTTATTTCAATGTGATATAATATGACCAAACTAAACGCCAAGTAAGAGCATATGTTGGCATGTACTTAGCATCCAGTAAATCGCATTATTCCACATGCTTGTTCTTCTTGAATTCACTTTTAAAAAAAGGGTGACTTTTTTCATGTTTCATTCATTATACAGTATCTTTTAGTTGAAATGTACTTTAGTGTATACAATCAATAAAATATATGATCAAATATTTGAGGAACAGCCAACATTTAGTGTGTTACTTTCAAGTTGATAGACTGCCAGTAATGTTTTTTACTGTAAATACATTGAAAATGTATGAAAATTAAAAAAATGAAGTTAAATAAAAAACTGATTGAGGTTAGGTGTGGGCAGGGAACACCTACCAGGGAACATGATGTAAATGGTTTCCCTTATTTTCTTATCAAGATCTCCATAATGACCCAAAACTATTTATCACATCAGGTACGCTGCTAACTAGACATCTTGGCATACAGGTTCTGTGATCTAATTGTGTGTGTGTGTTTGGATACATTAGTCTATTACACATGTATGTTCCTTTTGCGTATGTTTAACAAACTCGGTACTGTAACTATATAAAGATTTACTTTGAGCAAACAAATATATAAATGTACAGACTTTAATTAAAAAATCCTCCTTTGGCATGAATATTAGCTTTACACACACTCAGTATCCAGACAGTTTGTTTCTCCAAACATTCAGCTGAAATACTTTGCCATGCCTAGTGAAGATGTTCTTCACTAGTTGGAGTTCTTTTTGACTTTGCGATCCAGTTCATCCCAGAGCAGGTCAATAGGATTTAGGTGCGGTGGCTTGGCTCCAGCTCTCTAAATGACTGTTTTCTCTCCAAATAATGCTTACAGATCTTGGACTTATGCTTCAGGTCATTATGTTTTTTGCTTGTTGAAATCCAATGAGCCGAGGTCCAGATGAATGGTGCTTGCATGGTGTTGAAGTATGGAATGGTATCCATGTTGCTCCAGGATTCCTTTCACTTGGAATAAGTCCCTGCTCCAAAATAACCCCAAACCGTTAAGCTTTTACCTCCATGTTTGACTATGAAGGTGAAGCAGTCTGCTAACATCTCTCCTGTTTTACCACTGTAATCTACTTCCAATAACAGTGCAAAGGTAAATATTGTGCATATTTGATTACATTTTATTACTGCAAACATTTAGCAATAATGTGCAGTATTATGTAACACAATAAAGGTTTTACAGATGTTACATTGAAATAAAACAGAGCCAGAGCACACTGCTATAGTTACATAGTAGTGGTTTATATTATGCAGTAGTACAAATGAAATCTTTCAAGTCGAGATTTCAAGTCGTCATAAATCTTTTATTGTCATTTCTACCATATATAGCTGAGGCAGTACACAGTGTAAATGAGATAACGTTCCTACATTAAACAACATTGAGATACATAAAGTGCATTGAGTGCAAACAGTGCAGACAAAAAACAGTGCAGACAGACAACACAAGACAGTGTGGGACAAATACGCATAACACAAAATACTAAACACCGCTGAGCAGTAAACCTACTGTATACTCTGATTATACAGTACTGTGCAAAAGAGGACTATAAAGGACTATGAACTAAATTTGTAAACAGGACCATAATGCAGTGCAAAAACAGCAGTAGCATCAGTTGAGAGGTTCTTCTTCTTCTTTCGTTATTCCCATAATTCCCTGTGCTTTACAGCTGTCTCTTTTAAACCAACTACCTAAATGTCTTCTCTCATCACATCCATGAACCTCCTTTTGGCCTTCCTTTTTTCCTCCTTCCTGGCGGCTCCATCCTCAGTCCCTCCTAAACCTGACAAATTTTCACAAGACAAATTTGATTACATATAAAACAATTATTTATTTACTTACTTAGTTTAAATAAAGTATCTCGGAAAAAACTAAACAAAACAAAAAAACCTTGTTATTTCAAAGTGAAAGTTTGGACACCCCTGTTATTTCTGGTTGGGATTTTAGTGCAGCTCTGCAATCAGAAATTATTTTACTGCCTCTTAGTGGTAATAAGTATGAACTGCAGGTGGCATTTTTCTCAAGCTCACAGGATTAGCCTTTATCCTGCACACTTTTGTGTTTTCCTGCTTTAAAACACTAATAGAACATGAATTGTGTAATACATAGGCAACTCGAGGACGTTTGTTTTCCTGAAGTCCTGCTCCTTTTTACTTTTTCATTACCTGTACAGTATCAGACTTCAACCTTTTAGCACCAGGGGCTCAATCAAAGGAAAAACGTACACACTCCTAACCACAGTGATTCAGGGTTCATTTATTATTCATTAGTGAAATTAAGGAGTTCACATTGTATACGTGATTATCACATGGTGATAGTGACCGAGAGCTTCTTGTGTTCTTAAAGGAACAATGTTGCCTTTTATAATTCTGGTGCATTTTCATGATCATGTAACTGGTTTAAAAATATACATTTATGTGATATGTCTATGTGGTATGTCCAGTAGTGTTATGTAAACTGTCTGTCTTGGAGGTCTGAACATTGAAATTCAAATAAGAAGTCATGTGTAATTAGGGGGACATGTATGTTTAGTGTCCCTTTGTCTAAGGTGTGATCATTTCGGCTCGGAACTTCTGATGCTGTTCACCACATTGGTGAACAATAAACTCAAACCCTGTACTTGAATCCAAGAGATACACTGGGTAAAATATTACTTCAGTAAAAGTAAAAGTGGTCCCTTTAAACTTTCACATGAGTAAAAGTACAAAAGTATTTGTTTTGTTATAGCTATAATGTTCCTATTATAATTTTTGTCACAAGCTCACAAAACTCTTGTGAAAAGACCCTGTTACTCGCAGCACACCAATCTATTAATATAATTATATTTATTAGTCAAAAACTGTTTGATATCTATTAAAATGATCATGAGCCTATAAAATGCCACAGGTGTTGTGGCAGGTTTCTTCAGGAGTTTCTTCCATCAATTATTCCTCTCAAAATGTTCTGCTTGCTGTTGAATCTGTATGTTGGTGTAAGTATATAAGGAAGGAACGACTGATTTTCAAAATGAATTTGAGTAAATAGTATAAAGATATTTGAGTTTGAAATGCAGTAAAGTTAAAGTCTTGGAAATACTTTGTAAAGTACAGATATACGAAAAAGCTACTTCACTGTTCACCAATGGGTCAGCAAAATTATTTGTTCATAATATTTATTGATATAATCCGAAAGCAGCTGTGGTTGCCTGCTGATGCTTTCAGCATACATCCCTCTGCAGAAGAAGCAGTGGGTCATGTTTCGATCTGTCCTAGTTTCACTCAATCATCCGCTCTAGATTATGTTACACATCTTAAATTAGCTCCCTTTGGCTTCTCCACTTAGTTACTGTTATTCTGCACTAATACCTCAAAATGTCCTGCTTGTGGCCTGAACGTGGTGGAATTATTATACAGGGGAGTGTTTTCTGCCTCTGTATACACATTTATAAATGCAGAATCTTGATCTGAATCTGGGCCACAATCTGACATGATGCCATAAGAAATTATTTGGTTTAAAGATGTATTTTTTTTTGTCCTTCTTGCCAAGATCTGTAAAATAACATGAACTATGACTAAAACACATACTACTAAAATACTTAAGCCATTACATTTAAAAAAAATATATATTTTAAACCTCAATGAGCATTAATCTGGATTTCCATCTATTCAGTGGTCAACACAACATTTACATTTCCAACATAACATTTACATTAAAATAAATGTAATTTTTTTTTAGCAGTCATTAGTCTGTGCAGGAAAAACAACTGAACCACCACAAATGTGCTTGAAATATGGCCATAGACTCTTGAGGGTTAATGGACTGGTTAATGACACTGAATTTCTCCATGCTCGATGTAATCTATATTTTGGGAATGTTCTTGCCCCTGCCAACAATTCTCTATGCTTTCCAGCTTTCAGTATGTGGTCAGTTGCCATCAGACAGATGTTACATGACACTAAATACCCAGCAAATCATTTTAAATGGTTTGTGCTTATTGCATCCTGAATACCAAATCTATTGGCTACATTGGCCCTGAAAACAGACAGAATTAGCTTCCAGTCTCACAAAAATGCTAATTGGAGGAATGTTTATTTTTGTGAGTCTATGTATGTATGTATGTATGTATGTATGTATGTATGTATGTATGTATGTATGTATGTATTTATGTATGTATGTATGTAGGTATAGTGGGGAAAATTTTTTTTTGATCACCTGCTTTACCTTCTCACAAAGAAATTAGCAGTGTAGAGTTTTTATGGTAGGTTTATTTTACCAGAGAGACAGATTATTAAAGAATATAAAAAAAATTAAAAACATTAAAGAAAGGGTTATATATTAATTTGTATTTGATCGAGTCATGCTGGAAGACCCATCCATGACCCATCTGCAGTGTTCTAGCTGAAGCCAGAAGGTTCTAATCCAAGATTCTACAACGCATGGCCCCGTTCATGTGTTAAAGTCTTCCTGTACCCTTAGCAGAGAAACTGCCACAAAGCAGAATGTTTCCTCCTTCATGTTTGACAGTGGGGTTGGTGTTCTTGGGGTCATATTCAACATTTCTGTGCCTCCAAAAACGGCATGTCGAGTTGATGCCAAATAGCTAAATTTTGGTCTCATCTGACCACATCACATTTTCCCAAGCATTCTCTGATTCATACAGGTGTTTATTGGCAAACTTAAGATGGACCTGTTCATGTGCATTCTGGAGCAGAAGGACCTCAGTGTGTTACCAATGGTTTTTGCTGATTGTGGTCCAAGCTCCCCTGAGATCATTAACAAGCTCCTTCCATGTAATTCTGGGTGGATCCCTCACCTTTCTCAGAATCATCCTTACCCCATGAGCTGAGATTTTGCATGGAGCTCCAAAGCAAGGGCGATTGACTTATCTTGTATTTATTCCATTCTCAAATTATCACAGCAACACTGGTCTCTTTCTCACCTTTGGTCTCTTCTTGCTAATGGTCTTGTAGCCCATTCCAGCCTTGTGCAGGTCTACAGTCTTGTCCCTATGTCCATTGACAGCTCTTTGGTCTTGCCCATGATGATGGAGAGGTTTAAATGGAGGATAATTCTGTGACGGGTGTCTTTTATACACATAATGAGTTGATAATAGGAGTTCCCCACGCTTTGGGAATGCTTTGGGAACGCAGGGGCTCGTACAAAGCGTTACGATGGCGTCTCATTCCCTCGAGGAACTAGGGTTACATTCGTAACCTAGAGATGTTATTTCTTAAAAGGGACAAGACTAATTTGGATGTGTGGTGGTCAGTATTCTTGCTGGTTGGTATGGGATCAAATACTTTTTACACTCGATCAAATTGAAAATTGTCCGTCCGTCCGTCCGTCCGTCCGTCCGTCCGTCCGTCCGTCCGTCCGTCCGTCCGTCCGTCCGTCCGTCCGTCCGTCCGTCCGTCCGTCCGTCCGTCCGTCCGTCCGTCCGTCCGTCCGTCCGTCCGTCCGTCCGTCCGTCCGTCCGTCCGTCCGTCCGTCCGTCCGTCCGTCCGTCCGTCCGTCCGTCCGTCCGTCCGTCCGTCCATCTATCTATCTATCTATCTATCTATCTATCTATCTATCTATCTATCTATCTATCTATCTATAGCCAAACCACAGCTTACTGATTATTAATGGTTATGGAACATGCATGTGTTATATGATGAACTTTCACTGTGAGTATAAATTGCTCTCATTATAGTTTGATGAATGGGAACGTGAGTAATTGGTTCACTGAAGTCAATTTAAGATATCAATCTGATCTCACATGTAGCCTCATCCCAGAATCCTACTTATACAGATATACTGAAGAAATCTCAGGTTTTTAAGTAAAAGTTTTGCAAAGTTGAAGTTTAAAGTTAATATTAATATTAAGCATTTAATTACATAGTCTTTTACATTTGTATCAACAGCAATGATTGAATTTATGAGTAAGTGTGTGTGTGTGTGTGTGTGTGTGTGTGTGTGTGTGTGTGTGTGTGTGTGTGTGTGTGTTTAGACTTACTTAATAATGGTACTTATACTTACCACTTATAATAGTTTGATAAAAGTTCCTCACAGAGGCATAGTCTGTTTGTGTGTGTGTGTGTGTGTGTGTGTGTGTGTGTGTGTGTGTGTGTGTGTGTGTGTGTAAGAGAGAGAGAGAGAGAGAGAGAGAGAGAGAGAGAGAGAGAGAGAGAGAGAGTGGGGAGGAGTTTTGCTCTAAGCTCGAGCTCTAAGGTGTGTGTGTCTCTATATAAAGCCCTGACACATTGTCAGACTGCTCTGCTCCTGCCTCAGACTCACACACAACACACACCCCGACCACGAGTAACCATGGCTCAACAACCAGTCAGGTAGGAAATTAAAACCAAATTTAAATATTAATATGAACAAACCAGATCAAGATTTTATGTGCTTTTGCATGCTAGAATATGCAAAACTATACCAACTTCTAGAATGTCAGGTATAAAAATGGTGATTTTAGTATTTTGCAATGAAACTTTCTGCATAAATAAATACATAAATAATTAAGATAAATGCAAATTAAACAGTAAGTATAGTATAGCACTCCAAAACCGGTCCAAATGTAAAACATTTTTTCTGGTTTCTTCAAATAGTTTGGTGTGGAGTATTAACCTGGAGGGCAAACGTGAAAAAGTTTTCGCTGATACACCCACACACACATTTTGGCAGTAACTACTGTACAGTAACCCCTGCCTTCAGCAGAACAGCTGTTCCACAGTTGAAAATCTGCTATAGGCAATAACACATCATTCAAATTAATACAAGATTTGTGCAAAAATACCACGTCTCCAAAAGCTTTTACAAAAACTCTAATGGAAGTATTTCTTGCAATATATATTCAATCAGATTGCAGCTATAAAATCCAGTGAACTGGTAAGCTGGTCGATGATATTCAGTTCTGCTCGAACACATTTCAAAATATACTGCAATTCAAACCACACATTACAGCATGCAAACCTCCTGCACACTCTAGTCCTTTCAAACACGTACAATAAAACATTATCGATAAACTGTTAACTACTGTCATTCCTGTGTTTTTTCCATCTTCCGTCTTTAGTCTTCCTGCTAAACTTATTAACGGAGGTGTAGCAGGGTTGGTCGGAGTCACGTGTGTGTTCCCCATCGATTTGGCCAAGACGAGACTTCAGAATCAACGCAGCAGCCAACAAGTGTACAAAAACATGTAGGATCCTATCCTCACAACACACAAACACACACACACACACCATGCCCAAAGTTGTACACAACTGTATACTACAGCACACAGTCACTGTACACCCTGTCAAAAAAAAGTTGACATTTGAAAGAAAAAAAAAGAAAAAAAATGAGAAAAAAGAGATCAATGTAGTTAACAATGAGCAGGTTAGAGCAGGTTTCCTCTACAAAAGAAAGAACCGGTTTCCCCTCACTTTATATTGGCAGCTTTCCAAAGAACGGATTACGGCTGATGTAACACTGCTGAGTGTTTGATCATCCCGCTATCTTGTCTATGCGTGTGCATACAAATACCAAAAAATAAATAAATAAATAAATAAAAATTAAATTCCTTTTGTATTACTTTTTTTGCAGAAAGTAATACAAATTTTGGCTGAGAGACTTTTTTCTTTCAAGTCTTCATGAAACAGAAGTCGGTATCTAGCCAGGTAACAAACTAGCTCAGGGTCTATTTTTGGGTGGCTAGGTTGGCTCGTAGCTCCAACAGTCGCCAAAATGTTAGCAAAGAAGCACCCTGTCAAATTTGAATCAATGCCAAAGCTGACACATGCTAGTCAGATGGATCTGAAGTCCTAACACTGGCCCAATGAGCAAAATTATTTTTGGTCAGCGATGGAATGTATGATATTGGACTATCATCTGTTTGGTATCTGGGTAGTATAAATATCTGTTTTCTGTACATCCAGCAACTCGCATTGCTACAGCACGAAATAAGAGCAGGGAGGCAAGCTATTGCTAGTTGGATAGCTTGCACAGACAATGTACTAACAAACACCAATATTTGCATGTGCGGTTGCTGCCACTGCTGCCTCTTTCACCTCAGTGTTTTGCTGCTATTTTTTTATTACTATTTTAAATGTAAAAAAGAGTAACAAGTCATGCAGAAGTCAGTAGTGTAGGCTGGTATTAACCACAGTGTGAGATTAGGAAATATATAAGATAAAATCACTGCATGGTTATTGCAGTTGTGCTGATATAAACACGGTGTGCCAATGTATTTTGGATTCATGTCAAAGGAGAAGATTTGTGATTGAATCTACCGATCTCAGAGTATATAATTAACATTTATATAATTTCCACTGGAAGTTATTCAAATAACATACTAGTAATATGAAGGAAACAGTTTTTTTATTTAGATTTTTCTGCAGTTTTTGGATGATATAATGACCCAAGAAGAGCAAAATGATGTTATTTTATACAGTACATCCGTTCTTGTGTTATGTAACCAGCCAAGAATAGACTTTTGCAACTGAAACCACATGCACTTTGCTATGCCAATGATTAGTGTACGACATGCTGCCATCACAGTGTTCATTTAAAACATGTGATATAGTCATTGCACAACCAGTTATAGTATATTTATACTAAATACCTGGAATTTTGTGGACACATGACCATCACATCAGCCATATGTGGGACTGTTCAATCTGTTGCCATAAATCTGCCCCAAATGATCTACAATTTCCTTTCTCTGGAACCAAAAGGTTCCAAACCTGTTCCAGTTCGAGAACAATTTTGAACACAAATGTCAAGTTTGGAGTCAAAGAACCTCCTGCACCTAAATCCCACTGAACACCTTCAGAATGAACTGGAACACCAACTGCACCTCCAGGCCTCCTCACCCTGCATCAGTACTTGTTGTTATAAATGCTCATGTAGCTGAATGATCACAAATGATCACAGCTACGCTTTAAAAACTAATAAACAGTCTTTCCGGAAGATGTTATATAGGTCAATATAATGAATGGGATTGACGGTCAGGTGTCCACAAACTTTTGTTCACACAATGTAATTTTATTGCAATTTCTGTGTGCTTTGAGTATGAATCCTTGAAACTTACTCTGATATATGTTATCTCTGATTAGGATGGACTGTCTGATCAAGACGGTTCGGTCTGAAGGCTATTTCGGCATGTACAGAGGTAAAGAAATATAAAATCACCAATAAATATATAGCTGTTCACTAATCTAAAAATCAAATATGAATAATCAATGATAATAAACACTATTGTTAGTGTGTGATATATGCTGAAATGAGACATGTGCTTTGTTCTCTGCATTTGTACAGGAGCAGCAGTCAATTTGACCCTAGTGACCCCCGAGAAGGCCATAAAACTGGCCGCTAATGACTTTTTCCGTCATCACCTCAGCAAAGGAGAGTAAGTTCCTCCAGTCAAACATTACATCGAATAATAATATAGATCTAATTAGAAATGTAATAATAGTTATAGATTGTAAATACAGTGTCTTTGTATGCATTTCTGCAGCTCCAGATTGAGTGTATTTAAAGAAATGCTGGCAGGATGTGGAGCCGGAGTGTGTCAAGTCATCATAACCACACCCATGGAGATGCTCAAAATTCAACTTCAGGATGCAGGAAGGCTTGGTGAGAAATATTTTGGCACCGTCCTACACATGACATGCATATATGTTTTAAAATGATCAGTGGGGTGTCAATAATTCTGCCACACATGGCAAATTTTATACATTGCTACTTTTTACTAGTAGGAGTAAAGTATAGTGTGTTCTGACTGGCTGTTTGTGTGTGTGTGAGTGCAGTAGCTCAGAGAAATGTAGCTGTGATCCCGGCTCTAAAGCTTGGAGCAGGGAGCACGGTGTTAAACTGCGCCTACAGCCTCGGACCAACCACACACATTAGAAGAAACTCGGCCATCCAGATCACGCAGGAGTTACTGCGCGCTCACGGCGTTCAGGGACTTTATAAAGGACTCGGAGCAACATTAATGAGGTACCACAAAAATTATGTATACACACTATGGATAAAAAAATTATAACACCTGACTTCCAGCTATATGTGATCAACCCCCCCCCCCCCCCCCAAACTGTTAACCACAAAGTGGCACACAATTGTCTTTGTATGTAGTAGCATTGAATTTTCCTTGAACTTGGAGACCCAAACCTGTTCCAGCATGATAATTCCCCTGTGCACAAATATATATAATATGTATAAACACGTACTGTTGTATAGCTTCGATAAAACAAATAATTTCCTGTTAGCTGATCCTTGTGGTGGCATTTTGTTCGCTTCTTTTCCAGAGATATTCCATTTTCCATTGTTTACTTCCCTCTGTTTGCTCACCTGAACAATTTGGGAAAACCATCCGAGGCTGAAAACGCACCATTTTACTGGAACTTTGCCTCAGGCTGTGGTGCTGGTAGTGTAGCTGCGGTTGCAGTCAGTCCTTGTGATGGTAAGAGTGTGTTCATGTGTCTACTAATATAGAAATAGATTCCCACATACCGTGTGAGAATTAAATTAATTTATTTATAAAAAAAAATATGTATCGGTAAAAGTAACTTTTCGCAACTATTAGATAAGTGGTTTCACAAAGATTTCATGTTTGGTGACATTTAGGTGTAGGGCTTTACATACAGATTAAGCCACAGCATGTGTATATCTGAATGTGTGTGTGTTTTTGTGTTTGTTATCTAAATACAGTGTGAAATATGAACAAAATTCTGATGTTTTTTTGTGTATCAGTGGTGAAAACGAGGCTGCAGTCGCTCACTAAAGGTGCACACGAGGAGACGTACAGTGGAGTAATTGACTGTGTCAGGTATGGATACCATGACTACTGACACCCTCATCATCACCATCACCTAACCAATGTCCTTACACATGGGTTATAATAGCTGATCTCAGCAAACTCATTAAGCTTGATAAATCACGCTTTTGAGTTCTTAAGAAGCGAAATATAGTCACGTTGTCTAAGTGAATCAGGTATAAACATGATTTTTGCTGTTTGTCAATTTGGGCATGCCATTATAATTTGAAAGTTAAAAGTGCTACACTGGGGGAGTAAACTTGATAAAATAGGATTGAAAAAGAGATGTCATATTAGTCATAGTTTAGCAGTTAGAAGTCAGAGGTGAAAGCATTAGTTTTGGGTTCAAGGTAAATAAGCAGGGTTAGCATAGTTGTATGCATTGGTTAGCAATGATCATTTGATGGTTAGCATTTATTTGGTTGTATATAAGCAGTTGTAGTTCATGAGTTACAATCTTGGCTTGTGAACCTAGCCTTGATTTAGCTTTTTAAATTTAGATAGTTGCTGGTTAATTATGCCTTTGTGGTTATCTGTTATAGGTAACAGGTATAGGCTTAGCATTAATGGGTTGGTGTAATAGATATATCTTGATAGTTTGCATTTAGGGTTTAGATTAGCATAAAATATTTGTAGCTACGTGAGTAGTTTGTGTTACATGCTGTAGCTTAGCAGTTTATCATCGTCTTATTCATTTAAAGTGAAAATCTTGATTTTACACTGCATTGCTTTTCTAAAACGTGCCTTCCTGTGTGTTCGTCTTCTTGCAGTAAGATCATCCGTAAAGAAGGCCCCGCTGCCCTGCTGAAGGGCGCCGGCTGCAGAGCGCTCGTCATCGCTCCGTTATTCGGCATCGCGCAAGTTGTTTATTTCATCGGCGTCGGGGAATTCTTCCTGGGACAGTTTCCTAATATCGGAATCTAAATATTGAACCACATAAACATTAAAAATGAAAGTCTGATGCAGCTACACTGTGACCATTTGGAGAATGAGATGGTGTGAGTTTTTCTATGGAAATGCTAGCATTAGCATCTCACAGGAGGCTTTATTCTTAAGCTGAGACCATGTTTTTTTAAAAACATATATGAATTAAAAAAAAAAAAAACTTTTTTTAAACATACTGTATCTCCAAGACCAGCCTTAAAGTTCCCTCAATGAGGGAAGGGATGCCTTGGACAATAATCAGCATTGTTTTTAACATGCCTTCATCAACTTCCAAATATTTTCAATTGTAAAGTTGTATGTATTAAACAACTGCTCTAAAATCTATACTGATATAAACTCAAACCCCATCCAACCTATAGAGAAGTGGAGAAGGGAAGTTGACGAGTGCATATTAAACACATTGCTGAACCCACGCCCTGTTGTCTTCTTCTCACCTGTCTGTCCCTGTTTGTCTCAGACATTACATTTTAGTAGGTAGCCTTTGACAGGAGTTCCAATTAAAGTGTCTAGTCCATTTTCATGGGTGTGGTTACCATCCGTTTTAAAAACAGGATCCAAAAAAAGCTCAGAATATCAGATCCTGCTTGGAAAACGATTCCGACTTGGTACTTAACAGAATTCCTGGAATTGCAATTTTGCTCTTCATTTAAACAGTGAGAAAAAAGTTTTAAAGATAATTCATATAGAGGCTCCCGAGTGGAACAACAGAAAAGAGAGCCAAGGGAGCTAAACTGCCCGCTCTCTCTGTGTGGGGGGGCGGCCTTACTCTCTCTTTTCTAGCGATGTTAGAAAATCATGGACATTAGTGGGTTTATGGATACAAAAGAGGGCAGGTAGAGCTTTGCTCTAAGAGTGTTACTATGCCTGGGAGGCATCACATGCAGCCAGGTGAAAATAAATACTTCGTGTATCTGGGAGGAAGTAGGTGTTAGCCTTCAGACCTCCTGGTTTGTAGTCATAGTAAAATGAGTCTCACTCATGGTGGTGCCTGGTGGATTAGAATTGGGATTAGAATTTTTTTTTACATCAGTGTTGATCAGTAACATACCTCAGACAGTCGGGTCAAAAAATCCAAAGAAACGTTTTTTTGGTTTTTTTCTCATAGAGATCAATATTAGAGCCCTAGACATCCAAGTGCACACTTCAAGCACCCCTGTGTATTTGAGACCTCTTTTTCAATAAAAATGTGACGGAATAAGAATATGGTTGGTGTAATGTTCTGAAAAGAATGCAATTTTATTTATCTTTGCTGTTGTGAAGATGTAAATAAAAAACCCAAATTATGCCATGGGAGTCCATAATAACTGTGACCTCTAGTGAATGTCTTCATTCGTGTGTGTGTGTGTGTGTGTGTGTGTGTGTGTGTGTGTGTGTGTGTGTGTGTGTGTGTGTGTGTGTGTGTGTGAGAGCCATTATTAACCCCTACTTACAATAGTGATAATAATTTATATCTGACAGCACATTCCTGCCCTTCTATCCTACAATCCACATGCACCTCTCAAAGCTAACTCAGGGCTAACAAGTTAACATTATGTGTTCATTCATGGCTAAATCACAGAATCACACAATTAGCTAATGTTCCTTGAATGAAAGCCAAATATCAAGAATGTGCTTCACTATCCTTCCTATGGATACGTATACTTAAAAATACTTTTTGACCTGACTGTAACCTGGAACCAAGAGTTGCACACACAAACCAACATGACGTAGCTTAGTAACAAGCTAGCCAGTGGATAGTAGCAAATAGCATTTACAAAATACATATTTAAAGTCAAAACAGATAATTTACAAGAGAATGTACCCTGTTCTCAGTACCGCCCTATAACTGGGAAAAGAACTGGACAACCCATTTTGACAAGTTTTTTACATGGAATTTCATAAGTTACTACGCCTTCACTGCATTACAAGTCTTTTGTGTATTTTTTGGGGGAATTTCAAACCCTTACATTGTATTAAACGATAGAAAATGTATGACAATCACCAACAAATCGGTTCTCAAACAGGGATTCGTAAAAATAAATTATTGAACCCCTTAATACTGATTTATTTGACAAAGAATCTATAAACAAGTGTGTATTATTTTAAAATGCACATTAAATTACATTTTCACTATTTTCCTTTTAAATATTTCTTTTTTGCATTTATGAACTTTTCATCAGTCATTAGATTCCAGTTCATTAGAAAGAAAAAAGAAAATACGCTTGGATCTTACCTGAATTTACATAAACAGCTGATGAATGGAAAAAATGTGTTTTTTCTTCTGAATTGTGAAAGCTTAAATAAATTCCAAAAAGATTGTGTGAAAAGGTTTTCATGTATATTCCACACACATTTATTTGCACTCTTCCACTAATCAATTTCACAGGCTAAAATTTTATACCTTAACCGTTAATATAGCGATGCTGGAATTGATGAAAGAATTAGCATCCTTACTAGAAAACATTAAATCCAATGAAGACGCCAAACCCATTGCAGAAAGACATAAAATCTGCTCTGGTTAAATTGGCAGAAATAGTGAAAAAAAATTCATATTTAAGAAGATTGAAGGATATAATGCATATAAAAATGGCGAAACGAAGAGCTCAAAAGTATGCAGTCTCTTCTGTCAGGATCGTACAATCCTTCAACTAGCCGATTAGCATGCTTGCGTACAGCTAGCTCAAATAGAGAAAGAACTCTACACTTTAATGTGTACATTGTTGAAAGAAATGTCAAGGTTTTGTACATTTGGATATTATTTTAATCTTGTTTTGGAGATCAGTGGTGTGATGTTTAGCACCCGGTAACGAACTGCCATTTGACAGCTGGGTAAAAAGTGCACAATCTGCAGTGAGGCTGAAACCCTACCACACACCTGCTGCCTTCATTTCAAACTCGAAAGATGACACCAAGAGCAAAAAAAACATCTTGGGAAACTCATACACACTGAGCTCATGCTCAGGAAGGAAATCAACCAGGGGAGCTTTTAATGCAGTTTAATGCAATTAACAAAGCAGCTTTACAAAGTTAAGTAGATTAAAAATATACACTTTATGCACACCTGAGCATAATTTTATTTTTAATTTTATTAACATCTCATTCCATGTTTAGCCCCCTTTTGCCATTATAATAACCTCCACTCTTTTGGGAAGATGTTCCACTAGAGTATGCAGTGTGCTTGTAGTGATTTGTGCTAATTCCATAAAAGATAGAACAGATGATGGTTATAAGGAAGTATTTTTACTTTTTTACATGTTTTTGTCACTTTCATTTTAAGAATATTTTACTTAGAATGTGTAATATTTTTTTTCCTCCTTCCTTAAAAAAAAAAGATGAGGAGGAGGGCAATTCTTAGGTAAAGAAGAAGAAAAAAAAAGGAAGGGAAGGAGAGAAATGTAAAAATAGACAAAAACCAAATGTTGGAGAACAGAGGAGAAAAAAAAACTGGAATGACAGGGCAGACAGGGGGAAGATGTAAGAAGAAAAATGAGAACAAGTTGGATGATGATTGTTATAAGGAAGCAGGATATTACCTGGAACGAAATACATATCAAAAGTTAAAACTGCTTTTTTTTATAGAAAACTGTACAATGTTCTCTGTGTGAGCAGCCATACTGAATTGATAAAGATCTAATAACCTCGTATTGACGATGCAATTCTACATGGCGGGGATGTTTTACTGGTTGTTCATTATGAATTACAGTACAAGTTACCACTTCGCTTTTAATGCAGCATTACTAGTCTTTTGTGGTTCTTAAAAAAAATCTAATCAATAAAAAAACCTCCACACTGTATTTAAACCATATGGAAATGTATGACAACCAACAACAATCATACCGAACACAACAGGGATTCATTTAAGTATAGAAAATAAAAAAATAAAGGGGGAGGAGGGCAATTTATAGGTATAGAAGAAGTAAAAGAAAGGGAGAGAAGTTGAGAAATTTTATAACACAAAAGAAATGATAGAGAACAGAAGAGAAAAAAACTGGAAAGACAGGGCAGACAGGGGGAAGATGAGTATGAGAAATGAATATTGAAAAACATTGTAAGAAGATGTAAGAAAAATTAGTAAAAGGGATGATGATTGTTATAAGGAAGCTGTCCAGCAGGTAATAGCTAGCTTAATAATAATTGCAAAAAAGGTTGGCGAACAGGAAAGAAAAAGCACTGCGGGGAAGAAAAGTATCACAAGCGGAAATGAAAACAAGTTGTTTGATAGTTATAAGGAAGTATTTTTTTTCCTTTTTTGTACTTAGTATGTGCTTTTTTATAAATTTTTATAAAATTAATTATATATAAATCACTATTTCAAAATAAAAACAATTCCCTATAGGTTTTTTGGTCTATGGTGCTATCCGTGAGAGACCGGGAAAAATTACGTGATGAAAACGGGGGATTACTGTATTTTTTTGTGGAGAAACTTCACTCCGTTTGAATGTTGTAATGTTATTTTTTACTCCGGTATACAGTGAAACCCCATTAGATGAGCATAATTCGTTTGTAAAAATTGCTCGTAGGTCCATTTGCTCGTACATTCGAACTAGTTTTCCCCATAAGAATTTATGTAAAAGCGATTGAATTCATTCCGAAACCTCATTCGATCGCTTATTTCTGCACCTAAAAAGTATTTGTTGCCTATTTTAACAAACAAATAATATTACATTTTTTTCCCTGTGTACTTTCACCTTCAGTTACTTCTGCCGGGTTTCAAATGGGATCAATGACGTAGATGGTCTAAAAGCTTGTTTCGATTATTTACAGTAATGACACAAGACACAAAAACGACACAAGAATGTAAAACCTCCGAAAAGTTTATTTGTTCTTTCATGTCACTTTTGCATCCTGAGAAGCCTAACTGCTGTTTGAATTCATCAGCCAATAAATAAATTACGTTTTAATATTAAAACTACAACAACAACAAAACAACCAACGCTGACAACGCTCTGTTGTTTACAGTACGAGAAAAATATTACAACACACAATAAGCTCTGATCTAAGCTGCCATGAGAAGCCATGCAACTTTACATACAAAATGCGTTGTGTACATGTACATGCATTTCCTACATTCTGAGCAGCTATGAAAAGATGAGCCGGGTTTACACACTCACTCACTCACACACACACACACACACGCACACACACCTCAAACAGTCACACAGGTGCTCTGTTTAAGGTATGGTCCTGTTATTAATCAGATTTAGGCATGTGCTAATATTCAATTCGATCCTTTTCAACACAGTAATGCGTATCTCAGCTGAGTTTCACTTCGGATTCGGCTTCATTATACATCATCACGCTTGTCTTTAGATCAGATCATTTCACGCCTTACGTACAGTGCGTCAACATGGAAATACACTTTTTTTTAACTGCATTAATCTGCACTACTTTCTTTTAAACGTGTCAGAACAAATTATCAAATTCAGTCGTTATACTTATGAGTAAAATCGTAACCTCTTGGCTTACTTGAATCTTTAGCAAAATTGGGACTCCCTTATAAAATACCCACCCCAAACCCAAAATATTAGAAAATGAAGCTTTTAATAGCAATACAAACAAACCACTGCTCAGAAAAAAAAGCAAGGAACGAGCATTTCACAAAGTCATTTTGTATGGCCTGGCTTTGTCCTTTACATGTTTAAGCCTTGAGGGAAATATTCAACTTTTTTACAGTAAGAATGTTTTTCCGTTCACCGCTAACGAGTTTCAAAAAGCTGAAGAGTCTCTGAAATGGTTTTGTCAACCCGGAAATGTGCTGAATTTTACATTAGACAATTTACATGAATAATGTACAAAAAACACATTTCTTCTTTTTTTCTTTTTCACCCCAAACACTACACTGCAGCGAAGGTAAGAGAGTGACTGGAGGTGCAGGAGAGTCTCAGTACCTCTGTGCCTGCCAAATTTTTATCAGATTTCCTGACCAGTGATTTGTTGTTAAGACCATTAAAAGCTTCATATATATATATATATATATATATATATATATATATATATATATATATATATATATATATATATATCCTGTGCCCTTTCAATATTAATAATAGTTTGTATTAAAATAAGAACTACAGAGTGGAACCCCAAACATATTTGCCGATCTCTGGTATCTCTTATGTCCTCCAGCTACATCGCTTAACAGTCATGTAAGGAATCCATCCTAAATAGTATTTAAGAGGTTTAAGTACTGTTTAGACCAGATTCCTGAGATATATTCTGTCATTCATGTTCCCTCTTGCCCCAGGTACGAAAGGATGTGTATGTCAAGATTAGAATTAACGCTGTTCATCCAAACATGACCAACAAGTGTCCAGAATAACCTTAAATGTATCACAATTGTTGAGTACTGCGTATAATATATACCGTATATTAGCAGCACATGCCTAAACAACGTCCGCAAAAAGAGACTTTACTAAGCTACGCCTACTTTCGCTATAACTACAGTTTTAGCCACGTTTCCGTCCAGATTCCAGTACACACTCGTCGACTTTGTCTCACTGTTTGCTCCCATCATTTAGGATCCAAACCTCAGTCACATAACTTGTTCATTATCCGGATCATAAACAATGTTTTACATGGTTGATGCAATTGCTTTTTTTTCCTTAATTGGCATGCTAGTTAGGTAGCTAGCTGGTATATCAATTATGGTACGTCTCAATAAGCTCTCTCTCTCTCTCTCTCTCTCTCTCTCTCTCTCTCTCTCTATCTATCTATCTATCTCTATAGCTCTCTCTCTCTCTCTCTCTCTCTCTCTCTCTCTCTCTCTCTCTCTCTCTCTCTATATATATATATATATATATATATATATATATATATATATATATATATATATATATATATATGTGTGTATGTATATATTAGGGCTGTCAATCGATTTAATCGCACATTTTTATCAGTTTCTTAATGTACTTTAAATCAATACTTTTCAAAATTTTAATACTCTAATCAACGTCTATGGACAAATATTGATGCTTTATGCAATTGTATGTTTATTATTAGTGAAACCAAACTCAACATAAAGCATGAAGACAAAATATTCTTGTAAATGTTCGAAAGTAATTATGGTGTTTTAAAGCACGTAAATCATCAGGACACCAAACTGAACTTTTGCTTTGTTTCCACACGGACGGTTTTAATTGCCGGATGTGTTCATTGTGGCGGATTTTGGTGCTCGATTTGAGAATTGGCAAAATGTAAAACAAATGTTTAGTGATTCAAAATTCTTTTTAAATGTATCTTTTTTTTTTATATCTGAGTAAAGAGAAGAAGTTGTGAATAAATGTGTGTTGTGTTGAAGGTTTTAATTTTGCCCCGTTTATATTTATTTATATATGGTTTTATTAAGTTTAAAACGTAAATTTGAGATTTGAGATGCATCCTTGGTTACATAAGAAGTCCAGCTAAGCAGTTTCATCAACTTTTTTTTTGGTCCTCCATTTTAAAAACATGGAAACGACGTCAGATCACAGCAGCTGCTTCTGGGTAAATCATTTTGCTAAAGTAGGTCACGTTTACACTGGTGGGTGACAAAAGCGAGCATCCCGAACAAGTTCACACTCGCTAGTGTGAACGCCATCAACACAATTCCTTATCAACACTTATACAAAACGCTTTCTCAACTTGAACTTAGCTGATCCCGGACAAAGTGGACGAGTGTGTTTTTAAAAAACGGGACCAGAACGCAAAAAGCTGCATCAGGATTATATTAAATGGATGGGTTGAAGTTCTCATTGTTACTGTTTACAAGTCGTATAAAAGAGAAAGGCACCTTTAATTGATCGTATACGTCATCGCCGAACAGGAGGAAGTACTTCGGAAACGACGATGTCTAGCTTCTACACAAACCAACAGCACGTTACAGATATTCACCATCACACACGTTACAAAAGGAAATGGAGTACGAATCTCAACAGTATATACAAATTTGTCCTCTGTGTGTCACGCAGCAAATGTTGATGAAAACTGCAATGTGTTTTGACAGATATGCTGTTAATAAGGTGTTAATCAGATCCAAAAGCTTGAGTGCACTATTAAGGATTATTTATTTACCATCATTCAAGCACTAACTCTAGATCAATATTATTACTCTATTAAGGGTGTGACCCAAACCACACAGAATGTTTACTACACTGCACAACAAATGTTCCCTTCCTGTTGTAGTGCACTCACGTCATTAAACACTCGGACTTCATGCGTTATTTTACATGCTCGCTATGTCACGCTGGGCGAATCGCGCTTGGTCATGTGACCCCAGTCTTTAAACAGAAGCCTCCAGTAGATTCAACCACAGGCAGAAATACATAAATTAAATTAGGTTCCTCAAAACAGCTTCACAAACCGAATATGTACGACACCTATCCAGCAGGTAAAGTGACAAAATGTTAATAAAATCCAACCTACAAAAAAGAAAAGTTTAAAATAGGAAATCCTTCTGGCAGCTTCTGAACCATGGTGGAAAAAAATATATAAAAATCGAGAAATTTTCGTTTGATCTCGAAGCTCTTGCCGTGTCTGTGAAAAAAAAAAATTGGTGCAGAGGCTAAAGGTCAGAAAATCAGAGGACCTCGCGGCTGTTCCGGATCGCACAGCAGAGGACCATGCTGAAGATCATCCCGATAATCTGCAGAGATCAGACAGATATTGAACAAAATCAGAAATACGATAACCATTTTTACTGCTACTTGTAGGCAAAATCCAGTTAAAAAAGTGAAGAAGAAAAACCCTTGACTGATTGAGAAAACTCGGGGAACCATGTGGACGTTTCACTCACCATGACGCCAGCGATTCCGATCCCCACGTATCCGATGATAAAGAGTTTGCTATTGAAAAAGTCTTGGATAGCTTCTTCACAGTTCTGCGGAAAGAAAACAAATTAGGACATAAGTACGGAGAAAATTTTTCCTCAGAGAAAAACTAAAGAAAAGCTGAATCACAGTCACATTTCCACTCGGTCCTTCCTCTCTTCACCACTAGAGGGCACAGTATTTCAATACTGACTGTTTCTGACCTTAGTAACAGGAAGATTGAATCATTTACTGACTTGGATCTTTGAATCTCCTTCAGCAAAATGAACAAAACCATATTCAAACTATTTTGTCCATTTGCTTAGTATCTAATTCTAATTTTTAATAGTTGAACTCCCAAAAACATGATCAAGAAAGAAACAGAAATAATGCAGCCAAGGGGAAAATGATGAGAAACAGAAATTTTTCATTCCCTACTAATTTGACTAAGTGATTTGTTGCTTTTTATGTTGGTTACTTTTTTAACGTAAAAATAGTCCAAAGGTCCCTTGTGCAGGAAATAGGAATCTGAAGTAACCCCCCCTGAATCTTTTGGCACTAGTTGTTTATTTTTGTTTAAATGTATACTTTGTCAAACAATGACAACTTACAATGTACAACATCCATGTACACATACAGAAAATGTATACATTAAAAATAATTAAATATTCCAAAAGGTGCTGCTTTGGGACAATGTCCACTGTTAAGCCCAGGATATCCGGAAGCCAGCAGAAAAGTAGTGGTGATGCCACATACTGCTAAAAGGCACAGAGCAATAACCATGGATAAATAAATAAAAATAATCGCGAGATTGGGCCGAGGCAAACGGATTTCGTTGGCGACGCTTATGCTTCAGCACAATTTTAAGAAACAAGGACGAGATCATGGAAAATCTGAAGTCTGCTATGCCAATGAGGTCAACAATATTATAGAAGGCCTGAGGTAAAGTGATAGGGGGGATCGAGAATCTTCTTAGTGTGTAGATGCAGGATCAGCCTCTTTTGCCCAGCCACTGTATGCCAGCTGTTGTACTATACTACCATTTTAAGGTACTGTAACAGTAAAACATTTTATTTAAATTTTTTGTGTGTGCTTGGACTGTTTATACTGTAAATTGTACATTTGGGTCAAACCTCACTTTGTTGGACTTACGAATGCGCTACAGTCAGGGACTTTCATCGAGACTCATTGAAACAAATAGCATATTTTGATTATGGCAGCCTCATGGATTTTATGTTAGGAATCCTGTAGAGTTTAAGGGTTTATACAAAAAAAAGTGTCGGAAAAAAGTCGGCATTTGTATCTCGATGCATCGTTTTGAACATATTTGCATCAATAAATTTTTTTATCTATAATTATTAGTAGATGCGCTATAATTTTATTGTTTTGAATATTATATAGAAAACGACCACTAATTTGTGACAAATATTGTATATGTAGATCAGTATTTCGTCGCTAAACTGTTTCTCAAGCGCGTTCACTCAGCATCACTGCTGCAACGTGAATATGACGTATCACAGCACTACGGAGACGGAGGCGTGTCCTGAGAGTCACATAAAATACAGATTAACATGGCAGAGGTAGAGCTGCGTCTTCCTGTAGAAAGAACAGGAAAAGAACGTCTGGTTTTATTTCATCTATTTGCACTACAGAGGCCTGTTTGTGAAGGGGTCATGCGTTAGGGGTCAAGTCTGAAGGCACAATTGATGATTTGCTGTCTGTCTGAACCAAAGAAATAATAGCGAAATATCTGCACCGTGTTGAATTGCACAGCATCGTATTTTTTCCATTAAAACGCCTTGTGTTGAAAATTCGAATCGCATCGCATCAGTAGCTGCTCGATATGTATCTTTAATGTATCGTATCGTTGGCTAAGCATCAGAATACGAATCGCATCGGCCTCAGTTATGGAGACACACATCCCTAATGTACAGATTGAGACGCGACGGTTGCGATTTTGCGCAACAGCAGCAAGCGACAAAGTGACATTTTCTCCGTTTTATGCAAATGACTAATGATGCGACAACTGGCCCAAATTATTCACCAGCCCAATCTTATATCATATGCTGTTCGACGCTTCAATTCACCCTGACAGGAAAATAACAGGATTTTCAGGATAAAGTGCCCAAGGAACATCGGATTAAAAAATTCAAGACTTAATGCTTGTTTTTTGTTAAAATATAACTAAAATGAGTAATTGTGCTGAATTACAAGAGTGGAATAAGTTACCTGAGTGTCAGGTGGGGAGGTGGGACACACAGTTTTTTGTGTATCCTTGGTGCCGCAACAATTCAGCTGCGCAGAGAAATACAACAAAATAGGACAGCCAATGAAAAACGACATCTCTCACACACACACACACACTCACACACACACACACACACACACACACACACACACACAGAGCAATAAGCAGTGCGACACTTACGACTCGATGGTAGCTGCTGAGAATCGCTGTGCTGTTACCTTTGGCAGATTCTGCATAAAACATCTGAATGTCTTCAATAATCTAAAAGCAGGAGGAGAATGAACTCGAGCTACTGAAACCAATTAAGCTGAAAGCGGAAAAGTGTCCGCGTATTTTTCCGATTTACCGTGTTTTTATTCAGGAATCCGAACACCCCAGCGGCAACTTCAGCTGCGAAGATGATCAGGAGGCAGGCGAAGAACTGCAGTTCCACACAAAGGCGTACGTTTATGTGTTAGTTACGGACAGGGTTTTACAAAACACATTCAAATCCACAATGCAACGTAACACCGGACGCAAAGTGTGGTACAGGTACTTTCACATTCACACCATTTAACCAGATGTTCTTATCCAGAGAGACAGTTATCACATTTTAACACCTGAGCAGGTGAGGGTTAAGGGCTCAGGTAGCTTGGATATATATTAAATATATAAATATATAAAAAAAAATTTTTTTATTATTATTATTTACCTTCAGAATGCACTGCAAAAACTGTATATATATATATATATATATATATATATATATATATATATATATATATATATATATATATATATATATATATATATATATATATACACACACACAGTTTTTGCAGTGCATTCTGAAGGTAAAAAATAATAATAATAACAAAAAAAACTAAAATAAACAAAATAAATAATCTTAACTATTACACAACTGATATAACAACTACTACAGTATTTTCTATCACTGTTTTTATTGTTGATGTTGTTGTTACTAGTGTTGCTTATAATGTTAACAACCAAAGAGAATTTTTGCACATTTCACCTTTGTTCCAGAAGCTGTTTCGATAATGAACTCAAGCGTATTTGTTGGAGAAAAGGGAAATCAGGGGCAGGGAATGGAACAAAGAAGAGGAAGGAGAGAAAGGGTTTACGGGATTACGTTTAAGGGATTACGGTTAGGAAAATAAGAAAGAACATTTTGAAAAAAAATAAGGAAAAAGACCAAACAGTAAAGGTAGAAACAGGTGAGAAGTGAGGGGGAAAAAAGAAAATGTAGAAAATGTATAAGAGCCAGTTGATTAGTACATGACAGAAACAGAAACAAAGGACAGAAATACATGCTCTGGACAGAGGGACGAGGACTCACCGAGCCGAGGAGACACTGAGACTCTCGCACGGCACCGCAGCATCCGAAAAACCCCACCAACATCACCAAACCTCCTGCTGCGATCAGGATGTACACTCCTACGCAACAGAAATGAGACGAGGCCGGTTACATTCACTCACTGGATCTTCTGTTGTCCTGCTCAAGTGCAGTGAGGTCGAACAGCACAATATTTTTCTGATTAGTGAAATGAGTTGGATCAACGACTTCATCCAGTATCTGAGCATCACATTCTGATTAGTTAGATAGTTAAAGAGTACTATTATAGAATTACTATTGTTACTATGTTCTGGGCTGTAATTACAATTTGACCACAAGAGGGCGTTGTAAGATCAGGCTTTATGTAAACAGCAGCTCTGAAACACGAGCCTCAGTGTGAGGACAATGATCAGTATGCACTGAGGGATGATGTCATTAACCTCATCTGCCCTTTCACTTATCTCATTACCTTCATCACAGATACTGGGAAGAGATGGAGGGAGAGATTAAAAAAAAAAAGAGAGAGGGAGAGAAATAAAGGAGAGAGAGAGAGAGAGATAAAGAGTGACGAAAGCGAGAGATAGAAAGAGGGGGTGTGATAGAGAGACAGATGGGGGTGTGTGGAGGGAATGAGAGATGGGAGGAATGGAAGAGATGTGGAGAGAGAGAGAGAAGGAGTGGAGGGAGATATGAAGGGGGATAGAAATGAATAGAGAGGGAGATAGAGAGAAAGAGAAATGAAAGGAGAGGGGGAGAGAGAAATAAAGAGAGCGAGAGATGAAGGGAGGTGTGGTTTGGGACACGGCCACTGTGGGCTGATGATGCAGTGTGTGTGCACTGTGTAGTGTATGTAGATTGGGACAACATCAACACTGCACTGTGGCATTTAAAGGACAATATTATTCTGGGTGATTTGGGACACGATCACTGTGCACTCATGATGAGGTTTATGCTAACTATGTAGTGAATATGTTAAATGTGACATGGCCATTAATATGTTCTACATATTGAATAGGGTGTGTGGTTTGGGACACGTCCACTGTAACTCGTAATAAGTTTTATGTGCTCTATAAAGTGACACTAGAGAATAAGGGTGTGTGTTTTGAGACCCATCCACTCTGGACTCATGGTGGTACGGTGATGTGCTCAATAAAGTAATAGGGTGTGTGGTTTGAGACACATCCACTCTGGACTCATGGTGCTGGTAATGTGCTTTTATACAGTGAATAGGGTGTTTGGTTTGGGACACATCCATTTCTAAACTCATGGTATAACATTCATGTGCTATATAGCATAAATAGGGTGTGTGGTTTGGGATATGTCCACTCTAGACTCATGGCGGTGGTACAGTAATGTGCTCTATATCATAATTAGGGTGTATGATTTGGGACAAATCCACCCTGAACTCATAACGGTGGTAATGTGCTGCACTATATAGTGAGTAGGGGGTGTGGTTTGGGACACATCCACTCTGGGTTTATGCTGGTAATGTGCTCTATATAGTGAATATGGTGTGCGGTTTGAAACATATCCACTCTGGACTCGTGTTGGTAATGTGCTCTATATAGTGAATAGGGAGTGTGGTTTGGGACACACCCATTAAACTAAATCCTTGCCTTCTAGACAGCCCCCCCCCCCCCCCCCCTTTTCTAGAAACAAAAGAGTGGGGCACCAGGATGGAGTGTTTGGAGTGTGTTTTTTTTTGGGAAAAGTGATGAATAGGAATCTCTCTTACTCACACACACACACACACACACACACACACACACACACACACACACACACACACACACGTAGATTGCGGGACTACAATTAAATATAGCCGAGTGCACTGTAGGTGTGTTATTTATGTGTCTGGAATGTAGGAGGATGTTCACTGTGACAATGACATCACTGCAAAAAAACTGGAGCTTAGCGACCACACAAACACACACACACACACACACACACTTTCAAACTACTCTTTTGCCACTCACCATTTGAACTTATCTAAAAGGAAACTTTAGACAGGGTAATGGATGAGTGATGATGAGTGTGTGTTCCACTCTCCTTCACACCCGCCCACGCCCACACACACCGTGATCACACGATGCCCTGCACTTGCTGATCCTTCACAGAGCACTTTCTAATGCTCAGTACAGGCAAATTGACACAAAATTAAATATCTAGACCACGCCCACTTTTGCTACACTTCAGTCCAACACTGTGAGCGCCCTTCAGTCTCAAACAGGTGTCTGTTTCTCAAGTTTCCGTATTTACTGAAAACCACACACCGCAGTTTCCTGTTTTTAAAACAGTCACAGGCTGTGGCAGAAGAGTGTGCCGCATTTCAACTCAGCACCTTACTTTTACTACACCTCAAAATACTGTACCACACTAAGACTAAAGTACCACCGATCAAGTACCTCCCATTAGTGCATCTACACATGAGCTGCATCCCAAACCACACTTAATAGTCTGTAGCAAAGTGGTTCGAATGAGCCTACAAAGGCACATGAGTTATGAGTGGCTACGTCCCAAACTAAATAATAGAGTATTACATTAAACACTACTATGGCTACACTGCCTCCCCAAGGTTCCCAGGAAAAACTATGGCACACCTTTTGTCTTTTCACAGTAGGTGAAAGAACACACACACACACACACACACACACACACACACACACACACACACACACACACACACACACACACACACACACACACACACACACACACACACACACACACACACACTTACCAATGAAGAAGGTGGCCGGTGCCGTGTCGCCATCCAGGAGAGCGACCGTGTTATTTTCCAACCGCAACCACAAACCGACAGCCAACACCAGAGAACCCATTAACTACAGAGAAAAAAGAGATGAGGACAAAGAGAAAAAGTAAACAGTGAGACATTAAGACAAGGAGATGGAGGACAGTTCTTCATAATTACCATAATTATGGAATCATCATCATTCTCATCATTAACATCATCAACGTTATGACTCCTATTCATAACCACCACTCCAAACATCAGCAGTATCCATCATCATCATCATCACCACCATCATCATTATTGCCACCACTAACATCATCTACTTAATCGTCATGCTCTTCATCATCAGTGTCACCAGTAGTCATCAACCACCTTGATCATCACTATCACCATAATACATCATTATCACCCCCAACATTATCAGCATCTTCATCATCATTAAGGCCACCACTAGCATCATCATACTCATAACATCATGTTCATAATCATCACTATCATCATCATTATCTTCACCAATACCATTACTGTCACCAGTGTTACCTTCAACCTCCTTAATCACCATTATCTCTGTGATCACAGTCATCTTCATGCCAATAATCACCATGATCATCATCATCATACTCATCTCAACTCCACTACAATCATCACCACCACCACCTGTTTTACTATCATGTGCTGTCTTTTTACTTTCTCTTCCTCTCCTCCTGTTTCACTTTGGAGTCAAATGGTGAAATAATAAAAAATTGAAAATGCAATAGCTAAACGAGAGCTTCAGATTTGTCCGTGTTAAAACACTAAGCGTGTGTGTGTGTGTGTGTGTGTGTGTGTGTGTTTATCGAGAACTTCACGTTGCTCATGGATTATAGATATAATCGCTTTTCAGTGTGCTGATATCACATTTCATAGGTTTTGAAATGTAAAAAACGTGTCCACACTGTGTTATAATACTGCACAGAATATTATTTTGGGATGTTATGGAATATTATGGGATGCCATTGGATAGCCTTTTCAACACACACTCTTTATTCTGAAGGACATCAACGAGACGATATCCAGAGACATGGCGATTCTGCCAAATAATCTGCCCTTCTCAGGGTAGGGTAGTGGTGATAAAATCATGTGGAATTAATAATCAACTATCACAAACACACGGCTTATATATGTTCAGCGTGTTGTAAAACGTATTTTTGTAGTTCTAACTGAACTCTAATTAAGTATTGGAACAGCCCACACCATGAGCCTGAGCAAAACAGTGGAAAAAACTCATTTCTACTGCAGCTTCAAACCGCGAGTTTCACTGTTCCTCGTTTCTTCTCATCCTTTTTTTAGTGCCTTTGTGTGCTTCATCACTTTTTCCTTCGGTCATTTCTGGGTTATGGTATCTTCTCAGGGTTTTTTTTTATGAGTATCTATGTTCACATTTTTATAACAAATTAAAAACTAAATATACATTTTTATTTGAGGTTTACAAATCTAGAGAAGATTACAGCCCAGCATTTGACACGTTCTCCAGAATCCAGAAGAGCAGATGATGATTCTCAGAGACGTTTAGAAAAAAACAAAAAAGATTTATACAATGGCTACCAAAATAATTGTATGGATAATTACATTTATAATTAGAAATATATTTTAGACGATTTTTAGATGCTATAATATTTTCGATCTAATGATGACGATAGTGATACAACAGAACTATACAAATATTTAATGTTTTGCGTGGGGTAGGGTAAATTGCTCTGTTTTGCTAAATTATACACTAAACCACAAGTCACCATGTCTCAATTTATGATATTTTTAAGTTATGATGGGTTCAGTCATGAACTACCTATATATTTTAGCTAGTTTAGATTGTATAAGTGTATAAATATGAATATTTTATATCAAATCTGCAGCTTCCACTAGCTTTATTTTACTACATTTGGATGACAAAGTCTATTGTGGCATAACTGTTCACTATAATCATCACATGGCCCCTGCTTAACGATATCATGAAACACATCAGTGTACAAAAATGTATTTCTCACAAACACACAAAAATTAAAAATACAGCATAATAAAAGTCTCATAATAAATTTTTCTCTCTTTCTCTCTCTCTTTTGTTTTAATGTATTCCTCTGCAACTTGCAGTTCTGTTCATGTTCCTTTTTTTTATAAATTTTTTTTTAAAGGTGTTAGTTGAAATCCTTTCCATTATATGAATCATATAAGTACAGTGATTATTTTTATTGTATATTTTCACATGCTGTGAAATATCTACAATGGCTTTTGAAAATAAAATAAAAAAATCTATTTTAAAATTATGATCTTTATGATTATTATTATTATAAATCATCATTATATTATCTCTATTATTTTTATATGTATTTTTCTGTAATATTGCATGTAAGGCATAGATTTTTTTCTGAAAGTAAAAAAAAAGTTGTTTTTTTTACATTAAAATAAGGAATTTATAGAAATGATTTCAGATAAAAAAAATCTGTGACTAGTAGTGAGTTAAATTAAATAATAATATATATTTATAGTTTCAGTTCAATATAAATGCATCGATTGATTTTATTGTTTGTCAACTCAGATCCAATCTGACTTCTGTTGAATGTTGATTTAATCAGCTATGAGTAAAAAGAAAGGGGTGGGGCCAGTTTTAATGCAAATCATTTAATTTGAATTTTCTTTTTTTTTTTTATGGAAAGAAATTTGTGCAAATCAGCAGACTTGACAGAAGGACATTGTGACACTGGACATCTGTAATGCGAAACCTGCCTTTTCCAACCGTTTGTGGTTCTTCCCCAAACTGTTCCCTCGAAGTTGGAGGCACACGATTGTACAGAATGTCTTTGGACGTGGTAGAATTCAATTTTCTTTTCATTTGAATTAAGAGATCCAAACCTCCAGTATGACAATTCCCCTGTGCATAAAGCCAGATACATGAAGATATGCTTTGCATGGCTTGGAGTAGAAGATCTCCTGCTTTAGAGCTCTGAAATCAACAATAATGAACACCTTTGGGATCAATTGGAATGATGGGATACTCCCTTTTTTTCTTTCCAAAGAACTTCCACTGACACACACATTATTGTAACAAACTATAAGACAGTTGATAACTTAGACAATAGATAAGTTGGACAATAGATAGGTTTTTTTTGTAAGGACCGTTTGATTGTAAGGACATCGACACTCTTCGCTCAACATGGCAGCATCTGATCCCATTGATGTCCAAATAAAAAGCTAAATACGTGCAAACACACACACTTTTATGATTTTTGAGGCTGTCAGTTTCCATAGAGCACATTAAAATTACGCTCTTATCCTTACAGTTATCTCAGTAATAGAGTTAAACAATTGAGGGTTGTTGGGGTTTGGGCCCAGCAGTGGCAACTTGGTGGTGGTGGGATATAAACCCATGACCTTCCAATCATACCTCATTCACTGAGCTACCACTTCCCAATCACATCTTTACATTTGTTCACATGTTTAATAAGGGTGGATCAGATATCGCAGAAAAACAAAACGAAGAATGAATTTGATCCTGTAATCCGGTAACTGATTATCAGAGGTTCAGAAATGTGGTACGATACTGACAGAACTTCGTGAGTTCAGGATTAATATGGAAAAAGAAAGCATAGTAGCTTTAATAGAAACACTTGTTACATTAGTCTATTTCTAGTATAATAGTCTATTTATGTCTATTTTGTGTGTGTATATATAGAGAAAAAAAATCACCTCGGCTAATCATTAAACACATACCACTTGTGCCTTTTGTGGAAACCAGTCAACCTTGGTTTTGCTTTTCCATAGCTTCTTTTGGCTAAATTTGCATTTGCTGATGCTAGTGTGTTTCGGTGTATGCTAGCTTAAATACCTGATATAAGCCTCAATCTCTCTTCTATGTGGGTGTGTGTGTGAGATGTAAAATGTTTTCATCCGGTTACACTATATGGCCAAAAAGTATGTGGATGCCCGACCATCGCAGCTGTATGTGGGTCACAATTTAATAGAACGTCTTTCTGTGCTGCAGTCTTACAAATAAGTGTCCTGCACACAGCCCTAACCTCAACCCCACTGAACACTTCTGGTACCCCAGACCACCTTAACCAACATTACTTCCTGATTACATGCATTCTCTGGTAGCTGAACGATCACAAATTCCCACAGCAATGCCCAAAAAATCTAGCAAAATGCCTTACAAGAAGAGTGGAGGTTATTATAACAGCAAAAGGAGGATAACAATTGAGTGTTATTAAAAAAAAAAAACATCCATTATAGCAGGTTACAGCAGCTTTAAATAGTCCCGACCTCACCTGCTTTTATTTACATATTAAAATCAACTTACAATTTCACCAATTCATTGGTTTTGCTGATTAATCGGCACCGATAGTTGATTGATGGAATTAACGGCTATCGACAAAAATCCATACTGATAGTTTTTCCGGGTTGCGTTATTTAAAGTGTCTTTTTAAATTTTTTATTTTTTTTTATTCATTTTGAAATGTAACTATTTTTTATTATTTTGGAGTGTTACTTTTAGTTTCAGTTTTAATGCATGCCTTATTTTCCTCAATATTTGTTCATATATTAAATATATTCATTATGATTTTAGAAAAGAGTTCATTAGAAGTACCGCGCATGTAGGACGTTTTGCTGCTATGGAATTAGGGGCCTTGCTCAAGGTGTGGCAGCTTGATGTGGCTGGATTTTTAACTTCAGATACAAAGTCCAGTGTCTTAACCACAAAGCTACCAACCCCCTCCATTTCTGAGGTAAACCATAAAGTTCTCTGACTACATTACAAAGCACTCACACTGGGGACTCCTTCAATAAATGTTTCCTTTCAAAGGAAAAAACCTGTCACCTTAACGACCATTACATGCTTTTAAATCCATACTGGAAAGTGTGCGGTAATAGTAACCGGTCATTTGAACTAAAGCTGATGGAAACCTGCATTCTCATCAGAGCTGCTGTAATACAAAACAAATCAACGCCAATCTGAATTGAAATTTCAACCAGGGCCGTGGTGTTGATGTTCAGCTTGTTGATTGAGGGTTCATTATAAAATGTCAGGTGTCTGTAAATGTGAAGCAGTAACCTGATATTACTGTGCTATGTTTCGTCCATCTGTAATTTCTCTACACATGCTGTGGTATTAACAGTCATACCACTATGACTTTGCTGCAACAGGGCAGAACATCACAGTGCACTTAGTATTCCCCCCCTGTTAAGTACCCTTTGTCTGGTGAACTGGGAGTGGCAGTGTGATGTTTATGAGCCTGGAATTGCTCTCAGGAGAATTCTGGTTAATAATGGATGGCTGTGGATGATAAATTATAGCCTGGTCATTGACAGATATTGACTGTAGATCAAATATATTTGTTATAATGTAATATCCATCAGCATTGCTACTACACACATTACCATCATCATCGTCTTCTTTATCAACTACGTGCTAGAACATTATGTGTGTATTACAGTGTTTGATACCTTTAATCAACACCTGGCAACCAGATACAAGGCAGTTGGAGTGTGTGTGTGTCTCTGTGTGTGCAACAGGCATAACATTATGACCACCTGCCTAATATTCTGTTTGTCCCATTTTGCTGCCAAAACAGTCCTGACCCATTCAGCATTAACAGCATTAACTTCTTCAGCAATTTTAGCTACAGGAGATCGTCTGTTGGATCGGACCACACGGACCAGCCTTCGCTCCCCACATTGATGAGCCTTGGCCGCCCATAACCCTGTCTGGTTTCACTGTCCCTTCCTTGGACCTCTTGTGATGGATACTGACCACTGCAGACCTGGAACAGCCCAGAGGAGCTGAAGTTTTGCAGATGCTCTGCCCCAGGCGTCTAGACATCACAATTTGGCCCTCGTCAAACTCGCATAAATCTTTACGCTTAACCATTTTTTCTGTGGTTTGATGATGATGACGGTTTCTGAAAACCTTCTGTAACGGTATTGAATAAGCTTTTAGGAAACTTGAACTATTTTGTAAAAAAGAATTTTCCTTTACAGGAAAAAAATAATGTATTAACCTAGATTTTTTTATGCAATTGGCTACTTACGTGAAGGTTCCCTCCAAAAGTATTGAGACGCCAGAACCAATTCGATTGTTTTTATCTTTTGAACAAAGGGTCATCAGAATAGATGGATCAGAATTTCAGCTACAATTTCCTGATATTCATATCTAGAAGTGTTAAATAGGTTTAAAGATGGCACCCTTGATGGACAGACCACCCAGTTTGAGTGAGCAAAAGTATTCGCACAGATAGTCAAACTAAAAAACAGCGGCATATTATTTTGCTTTTACTTCTAATCACTTCTGTTTTGCTCCATGATGAAGTTCCACCCAAATACACTGAGATGCATATCTATGTAAATTGTCAAGACAGGAATAAACTTTTTTTTGTATATTCCTGAAGTCATTCTACTGCTACCATTATTAGAAACATCATCAATTATCATTAGATCTTTTACCAAAAGCAGCCACGCAAGCCCATGCTATGGCACTACCTCCACCATGCTTTACTGATAAGCCTATGTGTTTTAGATCATGAGCAGATCTTTTCTTACTCCACAGTTTGGCCTTTACATCACTTTTGGTGAGGTTAATCATGGTTGCAGAACTTTGTGGCTCTTCTTTGTAATTCTTTATAATTTCCAGTGTATTCTAGTCTTCTATTTGCTGATTTCAGTGACTGTTGTATCTTGGTTTTGGTCTTAACATCTAAAAACTGCTGATGTTTTGCATTTATTACCTTTTTTTTTTTTTATGTCTGCTCATTAATGCACAGATGTTTTATTAATTTAAAGGGAAAAAAAAATCCAAATGCTTGTTCAATTAAAAAAAAAAAACTTCCCACATACAGCTCTCTGGTTTTTAAGTTGGTTTATCCTTTTTTTCAGAAAATGCAAAGTTATGAAACAAACCAAGACAAGACATACAGAGCCATTAATTGTACAAACAATCCATTTAACAGGGCACACCTGGGCACCGATACCTGGCAGTCAGATGGTTCAATATTTGTTCACTCCAAATATTTTTCGTTCAAACAAATGGTACAAGTTCAACACATCTAGATGTCAATATTTAGGAGCTGACATTCCTGGCTACAGATCAATCACATGGCTTCAGTGTGTAGCAAAAACAAAACAGAAAACATGGAAAGAATAAAAACCAATATCCAGACAGGATGCAATGAGGAGCTGCTGGAGCCTGAGCAGTGCACTATATGTGGAATAGGGAGCTCTTTGTGAACTCCAAAGAGGAAAAAGGGGCGTTTTGTTCCTATAATGGAAAATCTGATTTACCTTTCCATGGCCGACGGGATAAACACACACTGAGACGCAGACGAAGGGGGGAAAATGGAAAGAAAGGGCTTTTTTTCCCTTCATCCTTTCCTTTTTTTTCCAGCCATACACCATTTAGCTCTATTATAAAACCAGTATTTATAAGGATTCATTTCTCAGCATTTCATCAACAGGCATCACTCACCCAGAATATGAAGTTGAATATGAAGAGCAGGTATTTCACGCATTTCATTCCACCTTCCACTTTCCCCATATTGGATTTTTCTTTTTAAATTTTTTTCAATTAAAATGTTTTGTTTGGATAAACAAGTAATGATCCGGAGTTGAGAGTCAGAAGCAGCTGCTGTCAAAGCGCACAGGGTTATTAGATCTCCCTCTATCTGTATATGTGTGTGTGTGTGTGTGTGTGAGAGAGAGAGTGTGTGTGTGTGTGTGTGTGTGTGTCCGCCCATTTTTGCAACCATGGGGGAAAACCAAGGGGGAACCCAGACTCTCGACAGACAAAAGCAACGACAGCAAACTGCTCTTTTTTTCCCCCCCTTTCCTTTCCTTTTGCAATCAGAGAAAACCTCTTTCCATGACGTCCAAAAGGTTGCTATAATATTAATTAATCATAAAAAAAAAAAGCTTTTATAATTTTGTTCCTGGTGGGCCGTGAGTTTCTTTACACCAAGGCCTTCAAGTAGGTGGTATCCTACCTCATTCAATCTACCTCTTAATACAATCTTTATGACACTATAGAAACCACCAGTATAACAGAGCACTGCATCACAGACAGGCGTCTCATGAATGAATGCCATTGCTAATGCCAAGAAACCCAAAACATTTTTTTGAACGGAATTCAACAAGTCTCCTTTCACTGCAGCCACAACTGCATTAACTACATACATCATCTCTAGCAGAAACATCAATATTACCCTCATAAAATCAACTCAGGTTTTCTGTGCATTTTTGTAAAACCATTTGAGTTCTTCAATCACAAAACCCCATGCATTACGGTTTTCCTGGGGGATTTAAAATGAAGGCAAACTGTTTTGCTTTTCTTGAAAGTCCGTCTTGAAAATCGAAAGCAAATCAATTTCTTGTCCTCTGTTAGTCATTGTGGATTTATAAAAACAGCTATTAAATTTACACAAATATATTTCGGCTTGTAGAGTTTGCAACAGATGCGGTTTGCGAGATCTGGTTATTGCGCTCTCTGATCATCCAATCAAAGGATGTGAAAATGCTTTATACTTTATGCTACAGGCGCCTACACTGTTGATTCTGAAAGCCGTAAGGCAGATTTATTTGACCCTGCCAACACATGGTGGCTGATATATAATTGGATAAAAACTCAAACATAAACATACACTCCTGGAAGCAGCACAACCAGAAGAAAAGGTGCTTTTCACTTCTCACACTGAAATTATTTATTCGCATATCCCAGATATGAAATGAAGGGTATAGACAATTGGAAATAATTTAATATACTGTATATATATATATATATATATATATATATATATATATATATATATATATATATATATATATATATATATATATATATATACACATGGAAAAAAATGTATTAAAAGATAAGCCAGTAATTTTGATAGTGTTAAGGACAGCTGAGAAGGTCCTGCTGGCTTTGACAACCCACCACTCGTTTTTGTTTGGTTTACTTTCTTTTCTTTTTATTTATTAAATTTTTTATAAATCATAACTTTAAAACTGGATAACATATTAATTGATTTATATCCTTGCAGATATAAATATATATATAAATATATATATACTATATATATATATATATATAGTGTGTGTGTGTGTGTGTGTTTGTATATGTGTCTTTGCTGTCTGAATGCTGTCACCTTTCACTGGCCTTAAAACAGGATGCTGCACATTCATAACACATGTTACAGTCATGACTTACACCATGACCTTTCACAGTCTTGTCCAGAATGAGGAAAGCATTATTTTATTTTATTTTTAAAAATAAAGTACACTATATTAAAAGGTTTGGGTCTTCTATGTGTTGGAAGAACCACATATGGCTGGAAAAGTCAGGTATCACAATATGTTTGTCTATATAGTCTTCTTCTTCTTCTTCTTCTTCTTCTTCTTCTTCTTTCGACTGCTCCCATTAGGGCGCCACAGCAGATCATCCGTCTCCATACCTCTCTGTCCTCTACATCTGCCCTTTCACACCAACTACCTGCATGTCTTCCCTCACCACATCCATGAACCTCCTTCTTGGCCTTTCTCTTTTCCTCCTTCCTGGTGGCTCCATCCTCAGCTTTCTCCTACCAATATAACTCATGTCCCTCCTCTGCACATGTCCAAACCATCTCAATCTCGCCTCCCTCACCTTGTCTCCAAAACATCCTACATGCGCTGTCCCTCTAATAAACTCTATATAGTGTAGGATGTAAATGCAGAGAGAGTGAAAAAAGAGAGCGAGAAAGAGAGAGAGAGAGAGAGAGAGAGAGAGAGAGAGAGAGAGAGAGAGAGAGAGAGAGAGAGAAACTGTAAACCTAACCTGTAATAACACTTAAAATTGTTTAGCAAGAGAGTTTATTAGGGAAGTGCTATTATCATTGCAACACACTCATTTCCTCTAAATACAAACACACAAACTTCTCCTTCGTCAACTCATACTGAAGATAAACTATATGGACAATCGTATGGGGACACACTCCCAGCCATTTGTGTTTTTACCACAAACTATTACCACAGTGTTGGACTTACTCACTTGTATAGGATATACAAAGTAATAGTTTTGTTTCATCTTGTGTGCCAGCAAAATGGTTCGGGATTCGGGTGTGGCAAAAGACAAATCAGCTGAAATTAGTCAAGTGATCCAGTTACTAAAGATAAATGAATAATTGAATAATTCTGAGTTGCTGCATTGTTTGCTCTCCTACAGATAGTGTGGATAATGCACTAGGATCATGTTCTTTATTTGTTTTTCTTTCTTTTGAAAAGCATAGATGTTGAGTTAACATTGGTTTGATATTAAATTTCTGTTGTTCTGTGTGAAATCTGATATACGTAAGATGCTCTATGTTTATTGTCTTATTGTGTTCTTTTGTTTGCACATGTGCACTTTGTGTAGCGTTCTAGTTAGTTTGGAGTTTTACATCATCTTGTATTAAATTGTAATTTTGTCAAAACCCTGTGATCCTGGAGGAAGACTTTTTATTTTGTGTGTTTAATGTATTCAAAGTGGCAACTTAAAATATAGTAATTCTGTCAAAATGTTATCTAAATTTCATCTTTTAGGAATGTGATAAAATGTAAACATTGCTTATGGAAATGGCAGAAAAATTAAAATAGCAATGTGTGTATTTATTTATTTAACATGCATTCATGTTTAAAAGCTCATTAAACATATTCAATATTATTATAAATGTAGTACTATGAATTGTCTTTTTAAATATAAATTACAAAGTACCCAACAATTAAACGTTTAAAAAAACCTCAATATTCTGTAAAATGGTATTAAAAGTCGTGCAATAAAGTAAATATTATTGATGGCATTTGTAAGATGCCTTTATCCAGATTGATTTTTTTTTTCTTGCAAATCTCATTTATACAACTGAGCAATTGAAGGTGAAGATCCTTGCGCATGTGCCCAGCAGTATCAGCATGGTGTTTCTGGGATTTGCACTCATGAACTTCCTATCAGAAGTCCAATATCTTAACCAATTAGCTACAGCTTTTAATAATAAATAAAAACTTCAGCCCCGTATTTTATTGGATCTGTTGTGTAGGACTTGATGTTGATATCCCTTGATGCATACTTGAGGCATTGATGAGACTCTGTGGGATGGTCTATTCAGTGGTGGCACCCTCTGCCACACTACTCCTCAGTCCTTCCTTCTCCTGAGGTTGCTCCTTCTCATAACTCAGTATACTGAGGCACCGCTAAGACTCTGTGGGATGGTCCACTAAGTGATGGCACCCTTTGGTTTGTCAAGTGGCTGCCCTCCTTCCTGGGTGTTTCGCTGATAGGCCCATGACACCTCCAAATAAAAACTTCAGCCCCTTATTTTATTGGATAGAAACATGTTTTGTGATGTTATAACTTAAAATTAGCAAAACGATGATTTGTTGCTTGAGGGCAACACCATGCCATAGTGGTTTAATGAAGTTATGAATTGATCTACAGTAATAAATTTAGATTAGTTGGTATTCATCATTGTGTTCTAACTTCTGTGTAATATTTTGTTGTTCAGGTTCAGCCTTTTCCGAATGTTCTGCAAGGTTTACAATTATTATAATTCAAAATCACTTCAACCAAAATGAGTCAAAATAGGCTATTTGTTTATTTTAAGAATGTTCAGAAATCTGACAGCACAATTCTGCTCTCTCAGATGTTAATACAGACATATTGGTGGAGCTCCCCTTTAAAATTCATATGTACCCTGAGGAAGAATAACTCACTGCTCATCAGGCAACAGCCAATGGAAAACACAAAGCAATAAAATTTCAGTTTGGAGTATATGCAGGCTGCTGTTTGGATGAAGTATAGGATCCAGTTACGTGAGATGAAATGCACGAATGCTGTTCATTTATCTACGCTAAAGTCAGCCTGAGCCCATGTGCTCTTTTCCAGCTGCTAATCATCATTGTCTGTCTGCAGATGCAAAAAGATTAGTTATCTAAATATTTTTATTATAACCATGGTGAATGGACCCGGTATGTGGAGAACGCTGTCATATATATATATATATATATATATATATATATATATATATATATATATATATATATATATATATATATATATATATATATATATATATATATATATGTCACAGAAACATTCAGATATGTGGATGTGGATAAATAACCAAGAAAAAGTAACAAACACAAAATTCACATTGTCTCAGTGGTTGACAATCAGATAAGACATGTTTACATCTTTACTTTTGCACTGGAGCTCATTAACAGAGAGATTATTTTTATTATTAGGGGCCCAAGCACCAAAGGTTTGTAGGCACCTTATGGTTAATCAAACAACAAAATTTTGGTTTTCTGCCTAAGGTATTTTGTTGTGAAATTTGGTAAGCTGTTTAGCGATTTTCTGAGGGACTGTTTTGACCAAATTTGAGCCAAGCGCTCCCAACTCTCTAGTGCCACCATCAGGTCAATTTTGGACCTAATTCTGAGGGATGTTTATGGTCATAACTTTGACATGGTTTAATAGGCACCCCTTGATTCCCTGAGTCGAGACAAGTTCAATAAACTTGATAACATCAGTTACTATTAGAGAATGGTTTTGAAGTTGTAATGCTAGCATACATGATGAACTGAATATTATGTTAGCTATAACTATATCAGATAAACAAGACAAACAAGATATGTTGTTTAAAAAACATGAATGATGCATGCCTTTTACACAGAAAGAAGAAGTCACATCATGCAATTTTACAGAAATTAATGTGGGTTAGTTAGTTGCTCTAGATTGCTATTACATCATCTTCGGAACTAATGTGGCTACCAAGTAATGGAAGTCTTTCTTTTTCTCACAGACCACATTCATTTCCTCAGTGATGTCCCTTAGACTTTGCTTTGAAACAGTGGACCTTAATGTATAAACATGAAGTTTCACAAAGTAACTGAACATTGGAATGCGTTAGGGCAGATATCTTGAACAGCCAGATTACATTTTTACACACAAAAACCCTAAATATGGTTGTGCTGCTACCAGTCATGTATGTTTATGTTAGAGTTTCTATCCAATCATATTTCAGCCATCAAGTGTTGCCAGGGTCAAAGAAATCTTCCATCAGGGCAAGAAATTACAGATATACACTGCTCTCATAGTAAAGTGATTTTAAACACAACCACAGTTATATGTAAAAAAAATATATATAAATAAATAAATAAATAAATATAAATATATATATATATATATATATATATATATATATATATATATATATATATATATATATATATATATATATATATATATATATGTGTGTGTGTGTGTGTGTGTGTGTGTGTGAGATATATATGTGAGATTAAATATTTGTGAGGTGTCATTTAAAACGAAAGTCACCATAAATAATTGTATATAAAGTAATTACTAACAGTAATTATAATATATATAATATAATATATAATATATAATAATTTTATCTAGTACAAACAGAACCAGATTTTAACCATAAAGGCAAAATGTCTTCAAGACAACAAATTATATGCATTCAATCCAAAGCATCCAAACAATTAAACAATTGGTTTATTGTCTGTATTTCTAAAATGAGTGTTGCCCAGAATCTTATTTACACTGAGAGACTTAATAATGTACATTGTAAAAGCAAGAGCTGTATAAGCTTTTCCAAAATGATAAACATAGGGTATACAATTTTAAATATATAAATTACACCTTTTACTTCAGGAATCTTTGTTTTCCCGATTTGTATAAAGATTTAAGATACACAGCCCTATACAATGATGTTAGTCTGTTTATCCACTTAGACAGGAGCCTTTGGTTTTCTTCGCCTGAATGACTACAAACACAGTCTTGGATGTGGAATTTAATGGAGACAGTGAGAGCCGTCTGCGGTGAGCTGCTTGTACAAATGTTGTTAGTTCAGAGTAATAAGACTGGAATATAACCAGGCATTCAGGAATTCTCCAGTCATTACTGATACTATCCCTGCTATTGTTAAAATGTCTACATAAAACACACACACAAACATACACACACACACACACACACACACACACACACACACACACACACACACACACACACACACACACACACACAAAGACTTAAAATGTCATTATTGGCATGTAATAGATATACAGTATGTCATTGAAAACTGGCAAATGGTTTCTCTGTTTCTTAACACCATATATGGAATTGCATTAATGGTATTCAAGTAGATTCTCTCTCTCTCACTCTCTCTTTCTGAATTGAGCTAAGCATGCATCCTTGTATGCTTCTCAGATCCAAAGGAACACCATATATGAGCTTGATATTAAAGTTGACGTGATAGTCGGTGCCAAAGATTTTGCACAAAGTTTCATGGGCACGGTTTTGCTGTCTCGGACAAATAAACAAATGCTTAAAGATTTCTTTGGACGAAGCAGTTTAGAACATATAATGCACCAAGAATATAATGAACACCAGTAAAGGTTTTGTGTTTACATATAAGATGGCAAACAGATGAAAGGGCTGGACAATTCTAAGAACTTTGAGGCAGGGTAATGTGGTCAGGTGATCTAGATAGTATCTTTAATCTTTCAAAGAATATTGCATTAAGATTAGGTTTAAAAGTGGTAACTAAGCGTTAAATATGAAAAGAGGTGGGAAGTCACTAAGTACAAATACTTTTTTATTGTACTTGAGTAGATTTTTCTGGTATTTGTACTTTACTTCATTATTTATTTTTCAGACAACTTTTTACTTCCACTCATTACATTTTTATACAAATATCTGTACTTTCTACTTCTTACATTTCCAAAACAGGATTGTTACTTAAGTTTTAATCTATTTGGGGAGACGATCAATATTTTTCTTCTCATTGCACAGCTTTTTCAATTCACTGGTTTATCATTTCCTGGTTCTCACACCCCACAGACGTAGGCTAAATTACGAAGCTCACAATGAGCAGGCAGAAGGCAACAAGAAGTATTGGGTTAACATAGATGAGACAGTGGGAGTCAGTGATGCAAACAATATTTGACATTCGTTTGGTAGTAATATATATATATATATATATATATATATATATATATATTAGGAATGTCAAAATTCTAATGCATATTTACATCAAACATTTGTTTTCCTGATGCACCAAGTCTCAAATCAGCACCAAAATTCGCCATGATAATTTCCTCTTCATAATGCCAAAATGAACTTAAAATACACTGCCTTTTTCGATCATTCAGATAAAAGCAATACATCATTCAAATCTGTAAAGGTTTTACTTTTATTCGAATACACTCATAAAAAAGACAAAACACTGTACTATTGTAAAATAAAGAAAACAGACAGGGGGCGCTCTCTGCCGTCTCTGTCATCTCTTTTCACAAACACATAAATAAAACAAACTGAATCTCAGTGAATAATTCTGTAATCCATATGGAAGTTAGAAGTGGTACATGTTCTCATAGCAACATAGCAAAAGTTCAGTTTGGTGTTTACATAATTTAGTACACCATAATTACATTCACACGCATATTTTGTCTTCGTGCTCTATGTTGAGTTTGTTTTCGCTAATAATAATAATCATACAATTGCAAAAAGCATCCATATTTCTCCATGCACATGTTAATTAGATTATAAAAAAAAGTAAAGTAATTATTTATGGAACATTTAGAACAGATTAAAAATGTGTTGCGATTAAATATTTAAATTGATTGAAAGCAGTGATATTAATATCATGTGAGGTCCAGTTACCAGCGTGACACTAAAACAGGTAGTAATAATGGCTACACTTAAGTACATGTCAGAACCCAAACTTCTTTAACCTGAGTAAAAGAGTATAGTCAGTACTTCAACTTTTACCCGAGTATTTTAAAACATTATATCTGTACTTCTACTTAAACGAAATATGTGTGTATTTTTGCCACCTCTGATGTTATCACAAATTAGTGGACTGTGAGTGAGATTAGGACTAAATTCCCCCTACTGTAGATCCAAAAGTCCATGGGCTGGAGTCTAAACTGATCAAGAATCACCTACCTGGGTAGAGTCGAGACAAAGAATTTCAGATGGGGTCAGGACTGATCCAAAATCATCTATTTGGCCACAGAGTTGGCTCAAACATTCATAAGGGTGGAATCTAAACTGACCAAAATCACCTACCTGGGTGAAGTTATGTCAAAAATATCAAAGGGATGGGACGGGTTCTGAACTGATCCAAATTTACAACCTGGGCGGAATTGAGCCAAAAATTCAAAAGGTGGAGTCTGAACTGATCCAGAATCACCTACATGGGCAAAGTTGTCAAAGATTTTAGAGGACCGAGGGGGAGGGGTTCTGAACTGAACAAGAGTCGGATGGAGTCGAGTATAAACACTCATGAGGGTACTGTCTGGACTATCAGAATCATTTACCTGGACAGAGTTGGGCCAGGAATTCAGAAGGGTGGAGTCTACCTGGGGGAAGTTCATTAAAAAATTCAAGGGGGCAGGGCGATGTCTGAATTGAGCCAGGATTACAGACCTGGGCGGAATCGAGCCAAGATTTCAGAAGGGTGGAGTCTGAACTGATCCAGATTAACTGACTATGTTGGAATAAAAAAAGAAAAATTAATTAAGAAGAGTGTAGCGAAAAAAGGTTCTAGAATCAGCTATCTGGACGCAGTTGAGTCAAAAATTCAAGGCGATGGAGAGTGTTTTCTGAACTAATCCAGAATCATCCACCTGGACAGAGTTAATTATAAAAAAATCAGGAAGGCCTGAGTCTGAACTGATCCAGTATCACCTACCTGGTGAGAGTCAGGCCAAAAATTTGGAAGGGGATGCCAATTAAGCATATTTCAGACCAGATAAATGAGTTGTTTTGACTTGTACAGTTCCCTGTAAATAACCAGTTAGGACTTATAAAAGGAGTTTGATCAGATCGATCAGATCCAACTCCACCCTGTTATTTATTCTAATTAGTATAACAATTCACCACCTAATCTTATTGCTGACTGTTTTAAAATGTTATTTAATGTTTCTATGGCAACAACCCTAGCAACAGAGACTAGCAATCAGCAATCTAACAGCAATCTAAGACTAATAAGTTTTCCCTCGAGGGAAAGCCTTCAAGACTTAATGGTTGCTTTGTAACATGACAAGCTGCTTTGTTGTCATATATATTGAAGGGTAAGCTGTTTATTGCGGCAAGAACAATAAAGACGTTGTTTCTTGGCTCTGTAATTTGTAAATATAAGTGTAGAAAAAATAAGTGTGGTGTCTGAGCTAGTCAAATATATTTTGGCTTCAGTGAGGTCTTTGAACCCCAGAGCAGATGACATCTGTTACTCAAATGTGTGTGTATGTGTGTGTGTGTTCCCCATGAGACACACTCATGTGGTATTTTTAGTCGGACTGTCTGCAGCCTGTTCAGTGTCCTTGCCTATTTTTATTATTACAAAGCGACTAAGGAAATTTCTTAATCCTCCTGAAGAGCATTTTCTGATTCTGCTCTCAAAGACCTCTCTTCCATCCTCATACCTGTCACACTGACATCTTTCACACACTTTTACTTTTTTACTTCACTCAACTTAGATAAGTGTTTGTAGCAGGTTCATGACTTCATTTCAAACACTAGAAGACAAATTTAACTCTGATGGGATGTCTTGATAGGGGATATTTCATGTTTAATCAACCTCTGTTTAAAAAAAATGTGTTTACCTGAACGTTGATGGCGTTTGGCAGATGCTCTCATCCAGAGTGACTTCCAAAAGTGCTTTTGAAAACAAGTCCTAATGCCAGTAGTGGTAGGAAATGGATTCCGAATATTAAGAACAAAACCATCACAAACTATTCAGCTTAGGTTTAAAAAGAATAAGAAATAAAAACAATTGATGTGGACATAATTAATGATGCCATACATTTCTTGCTTTCATTTTCTATTTTCAAGGAGCACAACACATGCGTCATTTCATTACATATAATGTGCAACATCAATGTGCTAGTTTCTGTTATCGACAGCTACATCATAACCTGAAAAGTCCATAGTTTCTTACAGGTAATTCGACAAAAAAAGTCCACTTCTACCCATGTAAAGTACATCTTCATGTAGCTGGCTTTGGGAACAGGGGCAGTGTGATGCTGGAACAGGTTTGGGACTCCTAGTTTAAGGGAAAATGTAATGCTAACACAATACCAAAGACATTCTATACAATTGTGTGTCTCCAAATGTGTGGAAACAGTTTGGGGAAGAACTCATGGCTGCAAAAGTCAGGCGTCAATACTTTTGTCCAAATGACACAAAAAGTCTCCTACTATTCAGTAAATGTTTAGTAAACTTTTAATATCCTTAGTGAAAAGTCACCATAACATCAAAGCTGCCACTTTTGGGCCCTTAACCCTGAACTGCTCGTTTGTATCAATGCGATTATTGTCGCTCTGGATAAGGATGTCTGCCAAATACCATAAATGTAAATGATAGCTTTACAATCCATGCAAATTTGTTTGTATGGAGCTCGCCAGGCAAAACATTCAGACTTAATGTACTTATTTTTCAGTTTATTGTTGCCATAGTCACATTTATTACACATAATAACATTTATTTATTTTTCCACCCACTTTTCCCAGGATGTGAAACAAGCAATGAAGCATGAGAAATACAATGAGGATGCAGACTAATCCAAATGTATTTTAGATACTTTAATAACGTGATGGCTACAACTCCAGGATGGAAATTAAGGTAAAAAACAATTCAACCAACATACAATTCTATACAATTTAATTCAAAACATACAATTCAACCAATCAATCAGCAAACACCATCCGCTAGGCAAAACTTGAACAAAATGAGACCCAGAACAGACAATAAACCCAGTGAATTAAAAAAAAATTATATTGAGGCTTGGTATTTATTGAGAGCACAAACAGAGTGTATACTTCACAAACAGCATTAATGAATGAAAGGCCTTTCTGAGTGTGTTTGTATGTGTGTGTGATTGGGAACAGGTATGCATATGTGATGTGAGCATAGAAGTGTGTATGTGTGGTTTGGCTGTTATAATCTGTGGAAGCCCTGTTTGTAGGCCATGTTTTTACAGCGAGTTAGAATTCAGCGGAGACCTGACACATGCATACCCTACAAGACTTGAACCTCTCAGTAAGTGATCATCTAAAATCCAGTGGCGGACAGTAACAAAGCAAATGTAATTCGTAACTGTACTTAAGTTGTTTTTGTGTATCTGGGAGCGGCACTGGGCACCCATGGCAAAAAGAAAATCGTTTTTTTTGTTTGTTTTTCTTTTACCGCTTATTTGCACGGTTGCATCATTTGTTATCATGTCACAGTCAATGAACCTGGTCAGGACTCAGAGTGTGCACCCACCCCCCAGAGAAGTTACCTCACTGATACACACAAAAAGAAGACGCGGGGTTTGGGTGACGTCACGTCAATAAGGAGTGCTGAATCCAAATTTAAATTATGGATAACAAAAAATATGTAAATCCTCAGAAGCCCAATTCAGAAAAAAGTATGGGAAAATTGTGGAAAGGATAAAAGTGTGTATGCAGCTCTATCACTCATCTCGTTATGAGAATAGTATAAGCTAATGCATTTAATTAAATAGGCTAATAACTGCATAACAGTTTTATGCTTTTACACATAGAGCAACAATATTTCTTTTAGATTGCATAACATTATAATTTTGTATACAGGTATTTGTATTTTATCATAAGCTGTGTAGCAACAAAACAATTGCAATCTAGCTAGTGTAGTTAGATTATAGTTAAACTAGCACTTATACATTTGGTTGCCTTTAATTGAGGTTACTTCCCGTGGGCTCACCACCTGCAGGAGAGACAGTAAGGGACCGGTGCTGAGAGGATTGGGCAGCAGTCGAAGGCGGAGGCCTTGACAGCCCGATCCCTGGACACGGAGAAGTGTCTGGGGAATCTGCTTAGACTGCTGCCCCCGCGACCCGAATTACGGATAAGCGGGAGAAAATGAATGAATGAATGAATGAATGAATGAATGAATGAATGAATGAATTGAGGTTAATGATAAATAAATAAATTATAAATGTTTTCTGTGATTGAACTGAATGGGTCCTGAACTGATTTTAGTAAAGGGGAAATCTCCAGTGCAGCTTAAAATGATAATTTAAAAGACATATAAAGATATAGATTTTGTATGTATCTTATGGCTACAATTAGCCAAGGAGTTGTATAGTTCTGGTTCTGAGAGTTTCATAAATTGTGCACAATGACGTGTGTATTTAACTGTGCAATAAATGCATTTAGGGTGATATTGTTACAAGAAATGGAGTTCTCAAAAATGTATCTAAATTTGTGGACTGCTGTGATAACATGCTTTACTCATCCAGTGATGAAGCGGTGTTTGACTCATTAATATTATTCTAGTAATAGATCGGCATGCTAAGAGTAACATTAGAGTCTTTTCACATAAACTGAATTGATTAAGCAATGATAAAAACTATGACATCATAGTCATAATAAATCTTAGTACTTGGATACTTAAATATATGTGAAGGCAAATACTTTTGAACTTTTACTCAAAGGAAAGTTTTAAGGGAGCACTTACTTTTTCTGAAGTCATCTTTTACCTTCTGTATCTTTTACTCAAGTACATGCTTTCTGTACTTCGACCACCACTGCTAAAATCTCATTTCCTCAGTATGCTCATGTCTAAATCCAGTATACTTGCTTCACATTCTGTTGTTTCTCTATTTGATTACTTTTTGTAAGATTTCCAATCCCTCTATATGGTGTCACTCAGAATTTGAGTACCCTTTGCAGTCTGGTTTCCATCAAGGTCATGTCATATCACCATGTCATCTCTAGAACCTCTCCCTCAAAGAACTATCTATACATTTGCTTTGCGCCCACATCTTTTGTTTAAAGTATGCAAGCCAAAGTAAATTAGTGTATACAGTACATTATCACCAAAAAATTGCATTATGGTTGTTCAGCTGAAGTATATACAGTATATTAACTGACCAGCCAATTTATTAGGAACATCTGTATGCCTACACTTCATACAAATATTCAGTCAGCTAATCATGTTGAAACAGGGCAAAGCAAAAAAAAATTAAGCTTCGCTTAATGGTCACGTCATGCAGACCGAGGAAAAATGTGATATCTGCAAGTTGCCATGAGTGCAAAAAACATCCGAGATAAAGAGGAGAATGTTGAGTTGGGTCGAGCAAACCCTGAAAGGAACTGAATGTGCATGGTTGGCTGGTGTTCCTGTAAATTAGTTATATACAAGATAAAGTAAGCTCTGCTCACAGCATCATCACATCCCTGTTTTTCTTCTTGTTAGCGTGTGGGTTTGAATTTGTTTCAGCGATAAAAAAACCTCTCACTGCTAATTTCACATCCGGCTCAGCGAGGTTTATTTGATCTCTGTGTCGTTTTTCTTTCAAACCCAAAACTACAATGCACTTATCAAGGAAGGAAGTGTCTCACTGCCACTCCACCACAACCTCTTCTAACTAATGCCCGTGTTCTTTTTAACACCTCTCATGAGAGCCCGGCTGCATTGTGGGTCTGCCAACTCCTAGCAACGTTCAAACCATAACCTAGCAACGTAGGAGAAGAGAAGCTAGGGAGTGTGTATATCTCTGAGGGGGTTTAGAGGAAAAAAAGCATTTAGAATGCATTTAGATGTCTGCTGTGATGCAGTGTAATGGGATTAAGTGCCAACTGGATTTCCGATTTAATGTACAAATCACTTTAATGGAAATGGCTCCAAGATTATCGCTGTGTGAGGCTCCACCCATCAGCTTAAATCAAACTAGCAATAGCTAAACACTAGCAATAGCTTAAAAACTAGCAATAGCTAAACAAATAAAGGAAAAACAATGGCTAATAAATATATAGCATTAGGAGAAATGAGGTAGTGAAAGGACTGAAAAGCATAATTAGCTTTTATTTGTACAGATTTTATGTTATTTTCTTCTATCGTAACAGCTTATGTTATAGGGACTCGTTTGGCAACTTAGCATCATGAACAGATTTTGAGTGTTGTTGAGGAAAAACCTCTAATGACTTGCAGGATGTTTTATGTACAGAGATGTAAGATGTAAGGAGTCTAAAGTGTGCGCACTCCAGTGCAACATTCAGGAAGTTTTTCTCCACAGGAAAGTCTTCAGGATATAGATTACACTTTCAGGTTTCACAGTAACATGGAAAGCTCTGAACTTGAGTGAGTGAATGCTGTGAGAACGTAATATGGAACTGCTGTCCAAATCAAACCAAGCACCCACGCACATTGTGGTTGGCATGAAATCCACTATTTTAAGGAAAATCAGTACATAATGACTAACATGCATTCTGCTTTACTGAAACACCAGAGATAAGAATACATCAAAATTCCCAAAAGAGAGCCAAGACCCTGAACCTAAACCAGGAAATGTGTATTTTCGTTTTTGTGTGTTTGTGTGTGTTTTCCCTTTGCTAATTTTAATTGGTAGGTGAAATCTTTCTCTCTGGGGTCTTTCAAAGCATATTGTCTCGCTAGACCTTTGTTTTGTCAGCTAAATTGTGTGGAAAGTCATAAATAAGGATGAGGTAATCAGGCGTGCAAGTTTGCTGGTGAAGAACTGCGTCGCCCCCTAGTGGGGTAATGTGTGAATTGTTGAAAAAAAAACAAAAACAAAAACAAAAAAACAGGAGACAGAAACCAGAACAAAAACTCTAATGGCTGCACTACAATTACCATTAAAAACCATCAGTGGTTAACCATTAATACCATCACCGAATAGTGTCTATTACGTACATTGTTTAGTTCAATGGTGGGCAGTTCAACTGGAGGCACATGTGTCCTCAGGAACAGTCTGGTATCTAAGCTTCTCCATTGAAAGTTCTATGCCTCATGCTAGGACAGACCCGTGTAAAAACTGTCCATCTCCTTACCACACCATTCAGCCATTTTGTAACTGTGCTGTGATTCAAGAAATTTACCACAAGATGGCAGTGTGCACTAATGCACTGCAAGGCATTGAAAAAAATAAAATAAAAAATAAAAAAATAATATATATATATATATATATATATATATATATATATATATATATATATATATATATATATATATATAATTAAAATTATTTTTTATATTTTAAAATAATAAATTACTGATTTAGTGAGTAAAGAAGAAAATAACCCCTCTGTCAAAAAACCTCTCTGTCAAACTCCTGAAGTTTGCGGACGACACTACAGTCATCGGACTCATCCAGGATCTAGACGAGGATGTAGACAGACAGGAGGTTAAAGAGCTGGCTGTCTGGTGCAACCACCACAACCTGGAGCTCAACACGTTCAAAACAATGGAGATGATCATGGAATTTAGGAGAAATCCCCCAGCACTCCTCCCACTCACCATCATAAACATCACTTTAACAACAGTGCAGTCATTCAAGTTTCTGGGTACCACCATCTCTCAGGACCTGAAGTGGGACAATAACATTGACTCCATTGCTAAAAAGGCCCAGCAGAGGTTGTACTTCCTTTGTCAACTGAGGAGATTCAACCTGCCACAGGAGGTGCTGAAACAATTCTACTCGGCCATCATTGAGTCTGTCCTGTGTAGATCTATAACGGTCTGGTTTGGTTTAGCTACCAAATCAGACATCAAGAGGCTACCTTTGGACCCCACACACCCAGCCCACTCTTTCTTCGAACTGCTACAGAGCTCCGTCGACCAGAACAGCCAGGCACAAAAACAGTATCTTCCCTCAGGCTATATTCAGCATGAACAATTAAAATATTTATAACTACACATTGTCCATTATAACTGTCATGTTTGTACATAGAATCCAAATCGTCCATTTGTAAACTGAACACTTGTAAATTACATCTGTACATTTATTTAACAACTTTTTTTACCTTGTATATATTGCATTATTTAACTGTCTGGTTTACTATTCTGTTACATTATGTCTGTACTTCTGCACTGGAAGCTCCTGACGCCAAGTCAAATTCCTTGTGTGTGTAAGCATACTTAATAATAAAGCTATTTCCGATTCTGATTTATGATTCTGGAATAATTTTCTAGCAAAGGTAGAAAGGTTCAGAAAAAACTTTGTACAAGTGCTACCCAGAGTCATACAGTATATAAATCATAAACTCTTTTGAACATTTTCTTGCTGGCTAAGTAGGTATTTGGATGCCCCCAATTTTTTTTACGTTTAAATAATAGTTAGAACATTAAGATGTCTGATTCTGATCGAAAGGTTGTTCAAATCCCAGCACCACCCAGCTCCCACTTCTGGGCTCTTCAGCAAGGCCCTTAACCTTTGACTGCTGTAAGTCGCTTTGGATAAGAGTATCTGCCAGATGTCAAAATATTAAACAATTATTCAAATATTCAAAATATTCAAACAATGTATGAATGCTCCCTTGTGCATTTTGGTACAATATTTTTTTTTTTTACAAAATTAGCATTGTTAATAGATAGATTAATAAGTATGTGGACAGTTACTCTTAGCAAGAAACTTCATTGACTAGCTAGCATGTTCATTTGTTTATTCCTAGTATTAAAAAATGAGAGAAAAAGCTAAGGACCCAACATAAATATATGAGGTATACAAAGGTACACATTAGCTTTGTGAATAGTTTCATTCATTTATATACACTATATGGACAAATGTATTGGTCCCCTGGTGGTCTAGTGGTTAAGATGCAGCGCGCTCACTGTTGCGACCCGGGTTCGATCCCCGGTCAGGGAACCATCCCCAGCCACTCTCAGTGCCGGTCCCAAGCCCGGATAAATTGGGGAGGGTTGCGTTAGGAAGGGCATCCAGCGTAAAACATGTGCCAAATCAAAACGTGCGGAGTATCCGCTGTGGCGACCCCTAACGGGAGAAGCCGAAAGAAAGTTTTTATATGGACAAATGTATTAGGGCATCTAACTTTTTCAGTGATATGTGGTTCTTCTCCAAACTATTACCATAAAGTTGGAGGCACATAATTGTTATAGGATGTCTTTGGATGTGCTAGCATGAAATTTTCCCTACAATTGAACTATGAGACCCAAACATGTTCCAGTATGACAATGCCCATTTGCACAAAGTCAGCTTCATCAAGATATTGTTTCCATGGGTTGAAGTGTCTTGAGTCAACCTTTTGGGATGAATTGGAATGCCGACTGTACCCCAGGCCTCCTCACCCCACCTGCATCAGAACCTGACTTTACTAACACCCTTGTGACTGAATGAGCACAATCTCCACAAGCACACTCCAAAATCTAGTGAAACTTTTTTCCATATAGTGTATTTTTTGTAATGTTAAACAGCAAAATTAGGCATGTTCAACCGAGATGCATAAGTTATTCAAACTTTAAACATGTCAGTATTAGCTTGTAGGCCAATTTTGTTATAACACTCCTCTGACTCGAGTTGACAGTTTCTGGCTTTTTTTCCATCGTTATTTCAAGACGTGAGGGTCCACAGTGAGGGGAAAGGAAATGTTTCAAACACAAGCGGTTCATGTTCTCATGGAGGGACTCACAAACACCCTCTAAGATTTACTGCACACATTTCAGGGTTTTAGGGTGAGCATGATCAGAGAGAATCAGTCTACAAAGATCCAGATGTGTGTGTGAAATTCAACACAGCTGGACATGCAATCATCAAGTGCTGGTTTACTGAACTCAACTTGTCATCTCTGAATTGTTGAACGGCTGTGTTTTAAATCGGGTTTTAATACCAGTGTTTCGACTGCGTCATCAAAATGAGAGTAAATCTTCTGGAAGAACGGCGTTCTAGTAAGCCTCCTCAGTCTTGTTGGACTTGTTTACAACCTCAATTCCAAAAAATGACACTGTTCCACTGTGTAAAATACTGTGTGAAATCTCATAAATCTGTATTCTATTCATAAAAAATATATAAATCAAATGTTTAAATTAAAAATATATTTCATTTTAAGGTCATTTTTTTCATGAGTCATTTTGAATTTGCAACAGGCTGCAGTATTGTAGGTCTCAAGAAAGTTGGGACAATGCCATGTTTACCACTGTGTAGCATCACATCTTCTGTATACATCTGGGAACTGAGGAGACCAGTTGCTTAAATTTTGAGAGAGGAATGTTGTCTCATATGTGTCTGATACAGGATTTTAGCTGCTCAACAGTACTGGGTGTCCTTGTGTTTATTTTTTGTTTCATGACACGCCAAATGTCTTCAGGTGGTGAAAGGTCTAGACTGCAGGCAGGCCAGTTTAGATGTAATAGAATAGATAGTTATCTTTGTCTTGTTTAAATATGCAGGCCTTCATTGAAAAAGTCGTTTCCTCGTTTATACCTGATCATCTTACTGACTTGTTGTCAAGTAAACTTTTAGTTGAAAAATGTTTCTCCAACTGTTTATTTTTAATAACTTTTTCCAGACTTTTGTTGCCTCGTCCCAACTTTCTTGAGACGTGTTGCAGCCATTGAATTCCAAGTGATTATGATCATTTGATATGTTTATAGGTTCTATTGTGAATAAAATAAGGGTTTATGAGATTTGCAGATCATTGCATTCTGTTTTTATTTACATTTTACACAGTGTCCCAACTTTTAAATAAAAAATAATTAAATACAGGTCATTTTATGAAGTTAGTATAGATATTTCTGCTGGAGATGATGTAAGCAGGTGCACAGCTGTGGCTGCAGTGAAATGTGACTTGGTGAATTGAGTTCTTTCTCGCTGCATGAGATAACTGTCTGTGATGCAGCGCTCTGTTATACTGCATTTCACTATAATATTGATGGTTTCCATAGTTATAGTGTCATAATGATGGTATTAAAAGGTGGATTGATTCAGGTAGGACTCACTGAAGGCCTATGGGTGAAATGTATATATGCCTGGGCTGCTACTGTTATAATGTAATGTTTAAGTAAATTTTTAACACTTGAGAACTACATGCATTATATTTATCAGTATTTTTCATTTGCATAACATCTTCGGGGCAAACTACTGTAGATCATGTTGTCACTTATTTCATAGCAACTATAGACAGTCGTTTCTTCCCCAGCTTCTCTTTTTATCCACACATTTATCGAAAAATCACTCAACACCTTCCGACCAATCAGATTCATTCAAAAGCACTGCGGTATTAGGAATTTGGAAGTACAAATGCTTTTTCCAGCTTTGGACTGGAAATCTGGAAAACCCAACTGTGAAATGTGGATGCAGTGGAACGCAGCATAACAAACTAGCTGGCATGTGTATTACGCTGTTGGATGACGTACCTTAATGTAGAGTAAAATGTTTTTAAATGTCCTTCATATGAATATTTTATTAACACCTGTCCAGTAGTAAATGAGCTTTGCTTCATTGAATAACACACACACACACACACACACACACACACACACACACACACACACACACACATACACAAACATACACTGCTCCCACAGGTCCTCTTCTGTCTCTTTCTTCCTCTCTGTCATCATTCCCAGGATGTGTAAACATCCTCTTGGATAAAACATGGCTGCTCCGGAGCTCACTAATTCCAAAGCTCACAATTCCAGATGTCTGTATCGACCCAATTCCACACCTGAAAAAAAAAAAGGTGTCTGCTTTTTCAGTTTTACACTAAAAACTGCAAAGCCGATGCAGCTACCAGGTAAGCTGGCAAGTTTAACATTGTGCAAACTGCAGGCCTAATCATCACAATGATCTCAGAAGGCTGTGTGCAGTTGTGTCTAAAACTATACAACATACTCGAACACTATATTTTTCGGATAAAACAGTTATGTAGCTAAAATGTATGTACTTCAGTGGCTCTACTTAATAAAAAACTAGTATATTTAATACATTTTGAGAGAGTATCTACAGTACAAAGTTGGTTTATTTTTTGTTTTTTTTTTGCCAACATGGCAACTCCCTCAGACAGCTAAATATATTAAATGCATCGTTTTGGGAGGCTGTTAGCTAATTTTTATATAAAGCTACTCTATTTAGCTTCCCCTTACCAAGCCAGCATTTTAAATCAAGCAAATGGTTTTCAGTTGTGTTTAAGAGTGCCGATTCCTTATGATATCTTAAAATGAAAATGTTTTGTGGTAATTTTTCTCTAATGCCAATGATTAGCGATTAGCAGAGATATTTTTTAGTTGGCGGTTTTAAGTTTGCATGCTCTGTGTGCATTTATCACATATTTTTGTCCTACACCAATGTGCATTTCCACTTTGCATGTAATGTACTCGGTAAAAGTGATATTGAGGCACACCAATCGAATCCACTCGACTCAAAGGAGACATCATGCACTGTACTGAAGTGTTTAATAAATAACAGCATGAACAACATCAATGACACAACATATGCTTGCTTTCCGGATGTATACTGTATATACAAATACATATTTAATATTTTTTGCTTGTATAAACTATATAAATATGTCATGCAGTCATCATAACTTAACAGACCAATAATTTACAGTGTGAGGTAGGGCAGGACAGGGTCAGGGTGTTGTAGGTGGAGAAAAAAAATAAAAGGGGGGTAAGGAGTCTGGTATGCTGAATTGGCAGTACAATGTGTATTCGTGTGGTTTTTTCTTTCCGGAGAAGATGGATGGGTGGGTTTGGACCAACAATTAGCGCATCCAGCTATTTCCAGAGAACGAGCTTTCTCCGCAAGCATGAACACAATTCATGCACTCGGGAAACAGGTAAAATGACTTGTAAATCAGTGTTTCCACGATTTTCGACTGACCACGCACACACATGCGGCATTAATTCTGATGAACCTCCAGGTGACCTGATTCTTGAAAGAAGTTAGCGCCCGAACATACGTGTGTGTATTGGTACAATAGGAGTTCCAGCGCTTGTTATCGATCCCACGACACCCGGTTGTTCCCGCCTTCATCCCACGGTGGGTGGGGCCACGATTTGTGACACGGCATGTAGTTTCATAAAACATCTGCTTCTTGACCACGTTGTTGATGCGAACGTCAGGGAGCACCATCACTTCGTTTCCTGCTAAGTCCGTTGCCCGGGTCATGTTTCCCACCCAGTGGTTTTCGCTGTCGCAGGCGGAGTATTCGCCGCGGTTCTGGAAGTCTCGCACTCTTCGCCGTGTACGAGGACTCCGAGGCTCTGAATGGCCATTGGGGGGCACTACGTCACTGAAGAGCACACGGGGCGATCGGTAACGGCGCTTGTTGAACAGTTTAGGGTCAACTGTGGGAATGAGGTCATCGTGGGTCAAGTCCTGGTTTCCTGCCTTCTGATTGGCTGGTTCATGTAAGTGGGCGTTTCCCACCATGTTGAGTGCAGCCTGGACGCTGATCAGGAAGAGCAGGACCGGCGTCGACGACCTCATGGGCACACGAGCTAGAGAGAGAGAGCGAGACACAGAGACAAAGAGACAGAGAGAGATGTCAGACTAATCAGATCTAACATCTAACTCTAGGCAAAATTAATCAATGAATTAATCAAGACACGTTTGTTGATTCTAACAAACACTGGACGATTGTCTCACGTAAGATCGTTTCACAAATACGTGAAGTGAGTCTTTTTTGTTTGTTTGCTTGTTTACACAATTTATCATCCTAAGCTATGCCTTTCAAAGATTATTGGCAGAATGTAGCAGAAGGATAGAAGCGATACTTTTGGCAATATAGTTATACTTTAAACTCCCCAATGCTAAAACCCTGGACTTCTGATTGGAAGGTTGTGAAATCCCAGCACCATCACTGTTGGGCCCTTGAGCAAGGTCCTAAAACCTCATCTGCTCAGATCATTGTCGATCAGCAAATAAAGTGTCTGCCAAACTCTCTAAATGTAAATGTTTGTTCACTGTTTCGGCTGTAGTGTAAGACATCTGGTTCACCTGTGAAATGTTCTTGGTTGAAGGGAACGTCTTGTGGGCTCCTAAAGCCAGTGTCCAGTGCTGGCTGAGCCCTGAGAGCCTGCCATCAGGACCAGCCTGTGTGCTTTTTCTCTGTAACACACACACACACACACACACACACACACACACACACACACACACACACACACACACACACACAGTTATTGCATCGAAGTATTAACTACCGAACTTTATGGTCTTCTTAGTGAAGGTAGACTGGAGACATCATGTAAACATAATGTTTAAAATTATGATATGATCAAGATAGGATTTGGAATTAATTTATCTCTCTCTTTCTCTCTCTCTCTCTCTCTCTCTCTCTCTCTCTCTCTCTCTCTCTCTCTCTCTCTCTCTTTCTCTCTCTCTCTCGCTCTCTCTCTCTCTCTCTCTCTCTCTCTCTCTCTCTCTCTCTCTCTCTCAGGGTGAGCCAAAATACAGGGCCCCTTGAGCAAAGAGCCCCTGACCTTCCAATCAGTATCCCCAGAGTCTTAACCTTTGAGCCACCACCGCCCCACAAGAGGTGGTACTATTTTACTCCAACTTCAAATTTTGCTAATGATTAGGCTTTAATCTGTCCACTTTAAGAGATGCCTTTCTTTTTTGTCCAACCTGTTCTATTGTCCAAGCTGTTATAAAAAAATAACCACTAGAGGGCAGTAAAGCACTTCATTTTCGAGCAAATTTTGAAACGTGAACTTTGAATCTATCGCACGCACGCACAGACTCTCTTGAATCCAAAATGAGGTAGTTTTATAAACAATGGGGATTCCTGCTGAATCACTCGGCTCCTTGTCTCACCAATAAGAGTCGACTCTTTCAGCTCTTGACCGATTTACTGCCTTCTAAACCAGAAAAAGTTTAAAATATCTTGACAATTGTTTGTTAATTCACGTTCGAACACCAAATTTTATATTTCATTGGAATAAACAAAACCCTATGACTTTAGACAATATATTTAATTAATTCCCGCACACTAAATTAACTCCCTGGTTGTGGTGCTGCAAAACAGAGTAAAGCACTCGGCTCAACATTCACACAACAAATGACAAAAAACAAACAAACGTATCCACTGAGACTTTTCTAAAAGAAAGTAAAGGGATGTGTTGTATACGCCTTGTATATTCAATTCGGCTCACAACATTCACATAACAGCGAATAAAAGAATCGATTTGCTTTGTGTATGACAAAACTCCTGGGCATACAATGATTTTAACCCCCCAAACCTACTCACACACACCTGCTGTCTCTTTTCCTCAGTCCATACTAGCTTTGTTAGCAAAACTCTGCCATCCAAATTAGAACCAATCTTTTGACATCACTGAGATTGGACTGTAAGGAAAGACACTGTCTGTCTCTCACAGTTCACTTTTGTATTTCTTTAAAAATGTGAAGCATCTGTAATAATTTTAACTAAAAATTTCATTTCTGATTGATTCTGAATGACTTTATTGCATCTAGCTAGTGAGAATTAGCGCATCTATTTTGTTGTACACAATTTGACTTTGACAACCATCCATTTACCTTTAATACGGTTTTAGACTACACATTTATGAGCACTAAAAAGAGTAATACTTTAAAAGGTTAATTTCTGTCACCTCTACAGGGGAAATTAGACACAAGGAACGAATGACAAGGAAAAGGACAGGCGTGTGTTACCCTGTTTCATAACGGTGTAGACATTTAAGTGGCCTTTGCAACATATTGCAGCCTTAAATGTGTGCTTTTAACTGCCTTCTAACAGAGAACGTAGAAGTTTATGATGTCATAAAGTGACTTATGGGATATTGTACAGAATCTGAGGTGATAGAACGAGAACTTCATTCCATTAAAAAAGAAATCACTTGCTAAATAATGTGTTACAGACAGCTTGATATTTTGAAACAGATGCTCATGTAGTGCATTATAATGCGGTTTGGGATACCACCCATGACGGTGTTGGTCTTAAGTGTTCCAAGTGGAGAGAAGAAGTAGTGAAAGCTGAGCTCATGAGGAAAATCCCACACTGCCTTTCTCCAAGTGTGGTTTTGGTGCAAGTGGTCACTTTCTTGTGGTGTGTTTCCTGCACATGGAGCACATGTGCGGTCCGTCTAAACACACACTCACTTGATGGATGCAGGCTGACTAAAAAGGGGGTTTGTATTTACACTAGGACGAACGTGCGTTGCACTTTAACGCTGAAATGTGCTCGCCATGCTTCCCTCTGTAAACACACATTGGCTCAGTCACAGAAGGTCAAAGTGGTTTAGCGAATCTTTCTGACAGCTTGCTTCAGTGCACACTTCGCACTACCCCTAAATACTACAGACATCAATCATTGGACTAAGACACAGCTACAGATACACAATGATATCGTTTGCTAATTGTTCACATTTTTATCAACAGCCATAGGATTTTCTTCTGAGGACCTGTAATGTTTTGGATGATGTGGAACAAGATGAAGCCTTTAAAGGTTGACAAGCAAACACACACACACACACACACACACACACACACACACACACACACACACACACACACACACACACACACACACACACACACACACACACACACACTATTCTTACGGTTTTCTTACTTTCCTCTGTTTCCTACTTAACTCATGGTCACTGTCTGAGGTCACGTCACAAACCACACACAATTAAATTAGACATACAGTGTACAGGGAATTGTCTGAACTGTTCAATTATGACATACACGATCGCACACAAGCACAGACATTTAAAAAAAGACGTATTAGTGCTACCAATAGCAAAGGCAATGAAAATAAAATCTGAGCAAATTAACACAACAGTTAATTGATTAAAAGCAAAACATTTGTTTATGCAATTTGCAATAAAGAATGCAAAAAAAAAAAAAAAACCCAAAGGTTAATAAACCAAAGTGACTCAGTCACTATGGTGCAGATCAAATCTAATATTTGCATTGAAATTTTTTTTCTTTTTCCCTTCTGCATTTAAGACTTGTAGCACACTCGTAATAAACACGTGCTCATGTAGAAGGGCCTGTAGATGAAAACGAAATGCATTAAGTAAAAGAAATGCGATGAATGTAAATGGATAGCGATCCATTTACATTCGAAGGACGATTTGATTATCTTTCACTTGCAATATTCTGGTGAATAAAAATATATAATGCATTTCACTGAAATGTCCTGACCATAACCCTGTTACACACATTTGTGATGAACTGGAAGATGGCCTGCACCTCTTTATTCAGTGTCAGTGCCTGATCTTACTAACGCTTTTTTATGTGAATGATCACAGTTCATGAAATCACAGCTCAGGTAGTGGTAGCTCAGTGGTTAAGGTGCTGGACTTCTGATAAGAAGGTAAGCTCAACCAAGCTGCCACTACTGTGCACTTGAACAAAATACCATAACTGTAAATCTCAGCCCCAAAATTTAGTGGAACATCTTCCTTTGGAAGATGGAAGTGGTTGTGGTTTTGAACTGGGATTTTCAACACATTGTCATGGCAAATGATATATTAACAACAGCAACAACAGCAAAAAAAGATAGAAAATGACAGTTTAATTCCCAATTACTGCTTATTTTCTTACTTTTACAGCAATGTTATTTTTAGCGATATATCTTAATATTTGCTGAATGAGTAAACACTTACATATTAATGCTTGTTAACAAGCCTACGTGTGTCTTTATCTCAGCTGAAAAAGGTACAATATGATTGTAGTAAATAATAGCATTTTCCAGAGACGTTTATTTTTTTTATTAGATAATACTGAAAAAAGCTTGCTGGTTGAAAAATAATCTGTGGTCCCCAAAATATCAGACTTGGCTCTAAGAGGACATGAGAGCGAAGAAAGCTGTTTCTGAAATTTCAAGGAAGGTGAATAAAACAGTTACGTGTTTTTATTTTCTCCAATGATTGAACAACCTTATAGTATGTCACACTTTTGTTATATCCCAACAACATACAGTATTTGGCACTAGTATTAGCTATCTATTAGCTAGTTTTCGGCTGGAAAACTTTTGCCCAAATATGTGCATGCTAATAGCAGGTGGAAGACTAGCTTAACTTAGCTAGCTGTACTACAGGAATGTACCTAAAAAAATACAAACAAGAAGGTATAAAAATGTACCAATGCTCAGAGCTATGTTACTGTACCCTGCTAGGGTACAGCTGGAGCGACAAAGCATTTGTCCTCTTCGTAGGTATATTTCTGTACCCTGATTTTTCTGTGTGTAGACAGCTAGTTGCTATTATACTTTATTGACTTTTACGTTTATCTTAACTGAGAAGCTTGTGAGTGATGTCACAGTGTTTGCACTGAAATAACATCACTAGCTTGAATAAAATGCTAGGTGCATATTGATATGAGACTTTAATGCTGCAGCTGATGTATTGTACACATTCGATGCATTTAACCTACAGCATCCTGCACTAATTGATTGTCAGCGTCGGATAAATGAACGTCCTTCAGAAACACAAACATCCTGCTACTGAACACTACATCTGACACATCGAGTGCAGTGTGTTAACTGATTCAGTGTTGGGTGTCGACATGGTGCTTCTGCCAAAGTACACATACACGCTGAGGTGCTGACAGCAACAACAGGATTATGAAGTGGTGTTAAAGGCTGATGGCCTCATTTTTGTCATCAGGACAATTGACAGGGTATGTATTAGAGATTGAAATAGCAATAAAAAAAAAATCAGTTTATATTTGAATTGCATGCAATCGAACAATGCGTCTCTGGCTACGGACCAAAATCAGATTCAATTTGTCTACAATAGCATGCTTTTGAAGAAGGCTTAACCACAGAATTTTGTTTTGTTGAATCATGGTTACAGTTTACAAAAGAAAAGTCAGAGCCAGACACCATTATTATTATTATTATTATTGATATTATTATTATTAATATTGATTTAATTAAATTCATTTTAAAATGTAATTTAATTTTTATACTGCTTTTAACAATGGACATTATCCCAAAGCAGCTATACAGAGATAAATAGAGTGTAAAATATGGATTAGTTACTGCCTATAAGGTAACTTTATCCCTATCCTTCTTCTTTTTAATAATGATATTAATAAATAAATAAACTTTTATTTGTTTAAAAAGAAATGGCAATATAGAGAAAGTGAGGTTTAATGTCAAGTCAAGTCAAGTTTATTTCTTTAGCGTTTTTCACAATGGACAATGTCTTAAAGCAGCTTTACAGAATTTAAGAATTACAGTGATTGAGGTGTATTTATCTCTGATGAGCAGCCTGGGGCAACTGTGGCAAGGGAAAAGTCCCCTAGATCTCATAAGGAAGTAAACTGGAGAGGAACCAGACTCAAAAGGGGAACCCATCCTCATTTGGGTGATATCAAGAGTGTGATTATAAATCTTTAAAACAGTACAAAACACCAGAGAGTGCGAAAAAGAGTGTTCACTCGGACACTGTGAAGGATTTAATCTAAAACCTTTCATTAGCTATAAAAAAAATTATTACAATTAATTACAAATAAATGAATTTCAAAACTGCTGAGTCTGAATTCAAGTGCACATTGTCATTAAAATGGAAAGGAGACGTTGCAAATCGTAATAAATTCGTCACTATTTCAAAGATTTTACTATTTTCCCTCAAGCGTCTATCAATACAAAAATATATAATGCCATAAAAAAAGCAAAATAGAAACATTTGGCACTGGTCATCCCAGACCTTTGAAATCCAATGTATTGTTTTAATGAAATAAAAATGACAGCTAAGAATCTTTCTGAACAATTCAGGGCATGCCTTGGATAAAAAAAAGCTTTTACTTGAATTTAAATACACCCTTATTGTCTTCTGTGAGGCTCAGTGAAGGCTTTCATGTGAATTTTAGTCTTTAATTAGCATGCTCACCTGAATAGCACAACTTGGATCTGATAAACTGAACTGGAATACAGAACCGGGAAGCCTTAATACCAGAAATATCACTTTCATAAATTATATTTTTTTTCTGAAAGTTCCAATTCTGTCCCTCGTTCTCCTTCTTTCTCTTTCACATGCTGTCTGTGGCCCATAAAATCCTACTTGTGGTTAATATCAAGGTCAAAACCATTATTATTACCATGTGTTATTCTAAATGCACATTTCAGTCAATACACAGAGCCATTATACCATAGCGATTATGGTGGCTGAGTATATCACTTTAAAGCAGAACGACTGATGACAACTTTATATATGTTCAACAGTTCATGCACATGTAGTCCAGAATACACAACGGGAACAACCGGTTGTACGCTCCGATTGCGATGCAAACTTACAAGTCCCTTACAGGTGATACTAAATGATTTCATTTCCAGTTCTTTCTCCTCTCCCCTGAGGGATACCTTGATACCAAAATAACTCAGGGGTGGGCTGAAAAACTTTGTGGCTGTCCGGATATACGCTGCATCAGCATGCTGATTTTTCAAGCAGATGTTGATGCTTGCATCGGAAAGCAGTTTGATGGGTGAGTCTATTAAAAGGAAATGAAGCCGGTCCACTGAGCAGGTCATGTAACAAGCTATTAAATGGGCAATTAAATTAATTGATATGATGCTTCAGTTTATATTCACATAGGGAGGCCATTATCTTAGACATAATATCTTTTAAATTCATTTGAATTTTATTTGTGTTGGGCTTTTAACAATGGAGATTGGCATAAACCAACTTTAAAAAAAATAAACAGATTACATATAAATTACATATTAATGTAATAGTAAATTGATCCATATAAGTGTGTCTTTTAGGGATGGTAGGATTCACTGATTTGCATTTGTGCATCGGCAAAAAAATTAACAATGTAAAATGTGCATTGGATATAAGTTTGCATTTGCATAATTAAAAAAACAATTGATTTACATATAATTATTAGTAGATGCACTATTCTTTTATTATTTAGAAAGTGACCAGTAATTTGTGACCAATATGTTATATGTAGATAGATTTTTTCTAACTAAACTGTTTGTCAAGTGCGTTCTCTCAGCACCACAGCACATGTATAGGACGTAACACTTCAGAGACCGAGGCGTGTCCTGAGAGTCACATAGAATACAGATTAACATGGCAGAGGTAGAGCTGCATTTTCCTCGAGACAGAACAAGAAAAAACATCTGGTTTTATTGAATCTTTTTTCTTTTTTTTCTGTTTCTGAAAAGGGCCATGCATTAGAAGTCTAAAGGCAATTAAGTACTGTGAATTTATGATTTGCTGTCTGTCTGAACCACTGAAATAAAAGTTAACTATCTGCATCGTATTGCAATGAATCGTATTGTGTTGAATCAAATTAAAATCAGAACGCACTGCATCGTAATGGGGCGAATTGTATCGCATCGCCTGACTAGCTGCTTCATATGTATCTTTAATGTATCATATTGTTGGTAATGCATTGAGATGCGAACCCCTAAATCCCTAGTTTCTATAATAAGCAAGCCAGAGGCCACTTTCTTATTACAGGGACCGTGCGGGTACGATGTTTTGGACACAAGGTGAGAGAGGCGCAATTGACATGATTTGTTAATGTGCAGAGAAGGGACATGAAGTATATTGGTAGAAGAATGCTGAGGATGGAGTTGCCAGGCAGGAGAAGAAGAGGAAGGCCAAGGAGTTTTATGGATGTAATGAGGGAAGACAAGCAGGTGGTTGGTTTGAAATAGGCAGATGTAGGTAAAGACAGAGTGATATGGAGATGGATGATCCACTGTGGTGACCCCTAATGGGAGCAGCTGAATAAAGATGTATTTATATATAGTATATAAATAAGTACAGAATTTTTTATTCATATGTTTTGCATTTAATACTGTAAATGTACAAAATGTATTTTACAAAAGAATACTCCTGTTCAGTAATTAGAACAGTGCATTTGGTTTGCAGTAAAATTCTAGGAAACACAATGCATCATGGGACATCTAACATTTTTTGGCTAAAACTAACTTTATATGCTTTGGTGCCCCAGGCTTTAAGTTAGAGGATTACATTGTAATTTCATACTATAAATATATTTACAAGTATTTTACTTTTGAAATGTTCTGTACAGTAATGCAAGGTAGTAATACTGTACACATACAGAAATACATTGTAAATCGTAATTATCTCTATGCAGATATAGTATTTTCCTGTAAATATTTTCAATATAAATCTACTGTTAAAAAAATTACTTTACTGGCAACTCTGATACCTGTACATTATTGTAAATTTTCGAGTGAATGATTTAAAGTGTGGGTTTGGCACAAATATATGGACAGGCAAATAATTCATTACAGATGTTAACAGGAGAAATTAACCCTGGCCAAGTAATGTCTTATGAAAAAAGAAGGGAAGCAAAAGCAATAGCAACTCAAGCAATTAGTGGGAAACAACAGGATGCCAAGAATGCTTATGACTGAGCACAAATGAAGACGCTGTAAGGTTCAGTGTGGAAAGCCGGTATTTATATTGAAGCTAAAGACAAACAGTTGAGCAATGAAACACAGTGTTGTTTGTCTCAAATTTACACAAAATTCTGATACTGTTTAGGGGATTGTGTTGCCACAGAGAAAGTTTCAAAATTGATGATGGCTAATATTAAAGTTATGAGTAAAGGGATCAATTCTGCATTGTTTTCTTTGTGACTCTTTCCGTTGAGCATTATAGCCTTGTTTACTGTAAGACCATTTACTACTTTACATCTGCACTTATTTTACACTTCAAAATTCCCTTGCATTGATAACTTATGGTAATTATTTTTAAATGGACCCAATTTTTTCTGAAATGGACCTGGTACCTGTGCAAATGTGTCAACGAATTTGTCAAAATTCCCATTTCAGTTTTTCTAACCTTGTAAGAGATGTGGGACATAAACTATTGTCATTACCCTGAGATTCCTCTAAAGCCATAGTATCTAAAGACAAGCAGAATTACGCAAAGCACTTTTAATTTGACTTGTTGCATTGCTGGCGGATATGCCAACATAAAGACGCAGGCCATGACGGTTATATCTTTGGACAATCAAAATTTCCAGTGAACTGGAGCCAAGAACACTGTGGTACAAACAAGACCTAAGGACAACCATGAGAAACTATAAAGTGGTGTAATAACAAACAACATTCATGTTATCTAACTGGATTCAGCACAAATAACAACCCTAAAGTTCTCTAAATATCAGTGATTTCACAAAACCACTTTAAACCATAGTATGGGGTCTAGTTATTTGTAAATAGCAGCAGGGTGAACAGCCCATATACAATTACAAGTTCTTCTTGAATAAAGACGTGAAGGGGCGGGGGGTCATGGTGAACTTAAGTGATCCAATAGAGAACAGTTTGTTTATATTGAAAATAGGTCTATTTCAGAGTGGTTGTTACTTTAGAAAGGAATAAAGTTGATGTTCTAGCTAGCTGAAATGGGAAGATAACTATATAACTTAACTTTCTAAGAGATAGGGGCAAAGGAGTGTCAGGGAAATGAAAATGCGGGAACATAATGTAAATACCAGTAAAAATACCAAAACTATTTAACTCGATATTTTGCAATTCTTCCTAGAAGTATGTTGGTTTAATGCCAAGTCAGAAAAACATGTCAAATGAATAAATTTTCAGTGGAAGGGCTATTGCATATGTTCCAATCTATAGGCATATAAAAAAAATCTAGTAAGGTTTATGAGCAACAATAAATAAGCCAGAATTACTCTAGTTTAAAAAAGTACAGTTTGTATATTTGTTATAATTTCTTAATAATTCTTCTGGCTATAATGTAGGCAGATTTCCCACCCGATATTTTCACCTATAAATTTATAATCATTTATTTGCAGGTTTCAGCCTAAGAACAAGGTATGATTATTTAACTATGATTACAAAAGCCCAACTGCGCACTTTTTTTTTGACACAAAACCAAAACCTTTGAAATATTTTGGTTTAAACTAATTAAGTTGGTATAAACAAATTGCGAGAGAATCTTCCATGCTAACATTAAGTTGTAAAATCCAAGTCATTCAGAAAGCTTTATAGGACATTCTGGAAAAGGGGTTTCTTCATTTAGACAATTTATCAAGTCAAGTTTATTTCTATAGCGCTTTCTCAAAGCAGCTTTACAGAATTTTAAGAGTTAAGGTGAATGGTGTGCATTAATCAATGATGAGCAGCCATGGTGACTGTGACAAGGAAAATCTCCCTTAGATGTTATGAGGAAGAAACCTTTAGAGGAACCAAACTCAAAAGCATTCAGGCCTTGTTGATGAAGTATTAGCATCGTCTTCTTCTAATATTCTTCAAAACAGGTTTCTGACTTGCTATATAATCTCATTTGGAGCAGATTTTTCCCTTTTTCCCCTCCAGCAAATTAAAGAGAATGTTGGAATCAGAAAGCTTTATCATAGCCAAATTTCTACCATAGTTTACTCATAACTACCAGGTTAGGCCTGGCTTTACACTCTAGCTAATGATTATTTTAATTATGATGTTTACCTGATGATGTACAAATGATGATGTTCAGTTGCAACTGACTTTAATGTCTATTCATTATAAGCCCTGGTCTCTTCAATACGTCTGGCACTTCATTCAAATCTGATTTTACATGTTTTTACACAACAGAAATGTAGATGGCTGTAAAATAAACAGCACAGAAAAAACCTTTTACATAGGATTAGAGATCAGTAACTCGGTGGAGTTTGTAACCTCTTGGCAAACTCTGATTTATTTCCTGCTGAAAGAAAGAACGATACTTAATGGAATTCTCTTTTAATGATTTGTGATGAAGTTCCCTTTGAAATACGTCACAACAGGATTTGCTGAACAACGATACGTTTGAACTCACAGAACGACTCGCTGAGTGACTGAATATAAGAGCTTACTAAAGACATAATCTCGAAGGGTTTGTAATTTGGTGTGCTGAAGGTCAAAGCTGAACTGTAGCTTTTGCAGCACCTATTCAAGAGTCCAAGCTTTAGCAGGTTGTCTATTGAGTTTGACAGCTTGTCATTGTTCAGCCTTTCTGTTCAGCAGGGTTAGGACATGCTTTTAAAGCATTATTTAAGTCAAGCCTAAAGCTTATGGATGTGATATAAAGAGTACAAAAGAAAGAAGTGTTCACATTTGTTTAGAGATCACTCTCAGTTTTCTGGAGCCAATAGAAAAGCCTTGATGTATTTAATGGAGCTATTGTACTGATGTTTTAAGTTAAAGTCTTGTGTGTTGGTTTCCTGGAAACTGAGTAAGTAGCATCTAATATAACAACATATGGCAAGCTAGTTAGCTAGTTGAGCTGAATGTATGTATGTTATTAGAATTAAATGTATTAATAAACTGCTAGGGAGGGAATAAATGTGTGCCATTGTCTTTATCCTCATCCAATCTTTTATGGGATAGATTTATTATTGCTAATAGGAAGTATGGGTTATTTTTTTGCTCTGGATTTTGGACATACTTTTGCCAGGAAACTGGATCCTGATTGACAAAATTACAGAACTTGCTGAATAACCTCGAAACAATGTAAGCAGAATCTGTAGCACCAATAAATCTTCTTACATGTTCTAAATAGGTTCCTTGAGTTAAACACAACAGAAAATGTCTCCTGCAGTCATACTATTGAAACCCATGACCTGCTAAGCATTACCACCCAAACCGTAACCACTGACCTGAAGCAGGTCCTACTGCTAGAATTGAGCAGCAGAAATAGTAGAATAGCAAATTATTCTAGAAAGCTTGAGTCTTGACCAATAATCAGATCAGACAAAATGTCAGGAAACAACAGCAACAGGAAATCGACCAGATCGAGTTTGAAACGGATATTTGTACTCAAGTTAATGAGAAACAGGTCTTTCTAATCAGTCAATATTGGAGAGAGAGAGAGAGAGAGAGAGAGAGAGAGAGAGAGAGAGAAAAAGAGCGAGAGACACCGTGAAATGAATGAATACTAAGATGCTCCAGTGTGAAAGGATGGAAAAAAAACTGAATGAGCTATTGTAAATAACTGTAGGAACCCCAGCCCTAACAAACCACTTCACAGAGTGAAATTAAACATGATTATAGATAATTATACACGATTCTAAAAACTAAATATTCTCATGGGCTCGGATTCTATACAGTTGAGTTGTGTTTGTAAAGCACTTTGTCACTACGCAGTTTCACAGAAATCCGGATATAGTTGGAGAACTGTGCTTGGTTTAATGCCGATGCATATTATTTAAAAAAAAAAGCATAATGTATATTGGCTAAGTGGTTGTACAATCCATTCTGCAATTCACGACAATACAGAACTCTCTATTTAACCAGTACAAATGTTACACTGCCACTATTCTAAGGACGTGCCTCTCCATAACTAAGGCCAATGCGATTCGCATCTTGATGCATAGCCTACGATACATTAAAGATACATATAAAGCAGTGAACAATGAACATTGTCTCAAAGCAGCTTTACACAGATAATGTGGCGATTAAAAGTAAATATGTTCTTTGTAAGTTCGTTTGTCCCTGATGAGCAACTGTGGCAAGGAAAAACTCCCCGAGATGGCATAAGGAAGAAACCTTGAGAGGAACCAGACTCAAGAGGGAACCCATCCTCATCTGGGTTGCACCGAATGTCCATTTGAAGCAGATATACAATGTTGCGGGTTACAGTGATGATGATCAGAAGCGAACTGTATTCCTGAGTCAGTGTAGCAGACTGTTGACATTAACTACAGTCCAATCCATCCATATGATGCTATCCAACTCAGTATGGTACAGATAGTTTGCTTTTATTTCTTTGGTTCAGACTGACAGCAAATCATAAATTTATTTACGATTCTGATTTCTAACACATAACCCCTTCACAAACAGGCCTTTTTGGTGCAAAAATAAAAATAAATAAATAAATAAAACCAGACATTCTTTTTCTGTTTTGTTTGCAGGAAGATGCAGCTCTACCTCTGCCATGTTAATCTATATTTTATGTGACTCTCAGTACATGCCTCGGTCTGCATAATCCTGTTCAACAGACCAACATTTTAGCAAACAGAAATCAATCTACATATAAAATACTGGTCACAAATTATTGGTCACTTTCAAAATAATAATAGTATAGCACATCTGCTTATAATTTATATATAAATAAAGAATTTTTTACTAATGCAATTATGGTAAAAACGATGCATCGCTTTACAAATTCCAAATTGTATCGGTATTATTTTTTCAGACAGATGCATCACATTGTTAACGTTAATGCCAATGTTCTAATGAAACAGTGAATCTTTCTATCCTACTATTTTGCCATTGAATATGCTAATCATTGTGCATTTTGTTGCTCAACATTTAAAGCATACAACTGTCCAAGGTGGAGGAATCCTCCTCACAGGATTTACCAATTAATCTTGATAAAGTGGTGTTCTGCTGGTGTACTGTAGCTCATTGACCTCAAGTTTGGTTGTTTTGCACATTCTAAGAAGTATACGGAAAGTATTCACAGCTCTTTACTTTTTCCACATTTTGTTATGCAACCCTATTCCAAAATGCATTAGGTTCACTATTTTCCTCAATATTCTACAAACAATACCCCATAATTGCAATGTGAACGAAGTGTGTTTGAAATCTTTGAAAATGTATTAAAAAGAAAAAAAGATATCACATGTACATACTATATGTATTCACAGCCTTTGCCATGACACACAAAATTGAGCTCGGGTGCATCCTGTTTCCACTGATCATCCTTGAGATGTTTCTACAACTTGATTGGAGTCCACCTGTGGTAAATTCATTTGATTGGGCATGATTTGGAAAAGCACACACCTATCTACATACGGTCCCACAGTTAACAGTGCATGTCAGAGCACAAACTAATCCATGAAGTCCAAGGAATTATATACTAATCTTAAAAATAATTCTTAAAATGGATAGATTTTTTATTTATTTAAGAAATACAACATGCAAGCAATATCTGATCAGTGTTGATATTTGACCTTTTCAACAATTCACCCTCAGATAAAACATCCACATTTTTTTTGCATTCAGTTGCTGAACATTGAACCAGAGGATATATGGCAGTGGTGGGCGGTCGGGGCCAGCAAAGCCTTCTCTGCTGGCCTAAACACTATAAGAAGCACTGACCTACATTTACAACCTAAATTCTAATATTTGTTCCATGAAATTTTATTAATTTATTCCCAACAGTTTATTCTCTTCATTTCATAGCGTTTCTCTCGGCTGCACTGCTTCCAGTACGTGTATGTGGATGTCAGAGTTTTTGTCCAATCAGATTTCAGCCTCTATGTGCTGCCATGTCAATCTTATCCTTCCAGGGCCTTCGAAGGCTGTTCTGCTGGCTTTTTTTACCATAGTCTCCTTAAGAAATAGTTCTGTTTTTTTAACCGATCAGATTTCAAATTCGTCCCACAGGGCAGCTAGCTGGCCCAGAAAAGCGTCAGCTTTTTTCAGTCCTCTGATTGGTTGGTTAGAGGGATACTGTTACAGCCAAGTTTGACTTGCAAAACACGTGTGTAGCTCTGCACACATTTTTTTTATGCCTACGGAGAAAGAGAAATTGATTTGGTTTCGAACATCCATTTTCAAAAAAAGCTAGACATCGTAATGCAGGTCGGCGAACCCCGAAGCTAGCTAGCTTGTCTCAGCCCGGGACCGAGTGAATCGAGCTGTACCACTGGCTTACAGGTGCTGAGTGCAATCTCTGGTGAGTAGGTTGTATTGTATTAAGGGTTGTAATGATTTTGTTATGTTATTAAACAAATATTGATTCAGAACTGCTCCAGATGATGTAGGTGGCACAATTGTGGTTGTAGTGTAGAGGTTTGGAGCTTGCTTTAGTAAAATGGTATTTACCCTCCATATGTAAAATGCCACTTTCTCTGTTATCACATTGTAATGATATAAAGCAATTAATATGGTCATGCAAATGACAAGTGACAGATTGCTTTAATAAAGTACAGTATTTTTTTTTTAATGATATTTGCTACAGGGTCAATGAAATGCAGCTAGAATCCAACCAGACGTGCAAATGGCAAAGTATATAAATAAATAAATCTAATATAATGTGAATGCGAATGTGAAGAGAAGGTTTGAAAAGTGACTATAACTGTGCAAAAAGGCAACATGAGGTAGAATGGTGTAAATTCTGCAATAGTAAGAGAATGTGCAGCTGTAGGCAATAACACTAAGAGACATCACGGAAAAGAATTGAAGTGTAAAGTATGGAGACATGTTATTGTACAATGCAGTCTTTATGAGTAGTGTTAAGTTGAATGAGTTGGATGAGGAGTTCAGTAGGTTGACAACTGAGGAAAAGAAAGACTGTTCCTGGGTCTGATAGTGTGACAGCGAAGGCTCCTATACCATCTCCCAGATGGGCACAGTCCATGGTAAAGTAGTGTAGAAGTAAACAGTCCATGGCTAGAGTGGGTGAATTGATGCCTTTGATAATGTAATACATATTTGTAAATTCTAATTGGCTAAGGTGTGTTTGAAGTGTGCAGTGGCCACATCACCATAATTGCAATTTGTTACACTAATCTTTGTCCATTATGTTGTTTAGCTACAAAAACTTACTGTTGAACTTCACTGCCTGGTAAAAGAATTAGTTATTACTGTACATTTAATATGTGTTATATAAAATATATATATATTTTTTTTTTTTTATCAGCAAAAAAAGCATTGTGAAAAAATATAGCAGATGAGACCAATTAAAGATTAGTGCATAGGCTATGCTAATCATTGTCTGTTATGATGCTTAGCTATAAAAACTTCTCGTTGAACTATACTGCCTGGTGGAAGAATTGGTTAATGCTAATATTGCTAAAAAATGATACTGTTTTATTAAATAAATTAAATCTCAACATTTATAAACTCAAGAATCTCCCAGTCATGTATTTTTTTATTTAAAATGTCATATTTTACAGTATAGTGTGAAATATTATTTAAAAAAATACTTTGTCAGAAATAAACAAAAGTCCCAGCCGAACTCACTGATCCGAATGAATTAAAAAATGGTCAAGGTGGGTGTGGCCTGTTAGCTCTAGCTACTAGACCTGCTGTGCTGTTAGACCCACTATGCCACAGGACAAAAAATTACCTGGACAATAAGTGTCAGTATTGGACCCTGGATGCACCAAACTATCAATTTGTATTGTTTAAACAGTGGATAGACATAATCCACAGTTCATGTAGACTGTCAACAATCATTGGCCTCAAGACAAACATTGACTACTCTGGAAGTTTAAGTAAAGAAATTGCACAGACTGTGGAAAGGTTTAAAGCTATCCATATTTTAAATGCACATGACTTCAAATGAATATCTGGCATGTTTGGGCACGCTCTCAGATAATAGATGTCACAGGCCATGTCAAAACACAGTTACCCTTCCTTTGCCCTTCTCGGATTTTCCCTTAGTGAACACAGTGTGCAGGTTTGCCCGTCGGCTCTGTGGCAGTCCCGGGATTCATACTAATCTCTGTACAGTATCAAAAACAAAATCTCAACCTGATCATGTATCTGTCACTTGCATAAATAACTCATAGTTGAATTGTAAAATTGTATTAAAAAAGATGAATGTGTTGTCGTTTTGTAAATGTCATTTGGGTTTGATTAACGAGTTGAGCAATTATTCCTGAGAACTTTAAATAAAAACGCAGCTATATTTCACAAGTTTATTTATTGCCATGGCTAAATTCCTGCAAAGGTCATGTTATGTAATGTTTTATAACCAGTCTACTATATGTTGTACTTACACAGTAAATAACACGATTAGATCAAGTAAAATTAAATAGTGAAAAATAGTGAATTAATGAGTTAATTCTAATCACTTTAGTTTGTAGGTAGATAACGTCTGTTAAAATGTCGAAAAAGCGTTACTCCTAACACATTACTCTAATACATTACACCTGCACTTTTTGAATATTTCCACATTTCTGATGGGAATCTCTTATGGCAATCTGTTCCACTAGATTTTGGAATGTGCTTATGGAGATTTGTGCTCATTCAGCCATAAGGGTGTTAATGAAGTCAGGTACTGGTGAGGTGAGGAGGTCTGGGGTGCAGTCAGAGTTCCAATTCATCCCAAAGGTGTTCAATAGGGTTGAGGTCAGAGATCTGTAGCAGGAGATCTTTCTCTCCAAGCCGTGTAAAGCATATCTTCATGGAGCTGGCTTTGTGCACTGGCAGTGTCAAGGAACAGGTTTGGGTTTCCTGGTTTACGTGAAGGGAGAATATAATAAGGTATAATATAAAGTGAGCTGGTGTTTGTGCACATTGTCAGGCCTCAAGAAGGTACTTGTGGTACTTTTGAAGCTCTTAATACACACTAAAGGTGAGATGGGGAGGTCTGGGGTGCAGGCAGTTTTCACAATAATCCCTATGGTGTTCAATCAGGTTTATAGCTCTATAACAGCAGATCTTCCACTCTAACCTGTATAAACTACATCTTTATGGAGCTGGCTTTGTGCACAGGGGCATTGTCATACTGGAACAGGTTTGGGTCTGCTAGTTCAAGTGAGGATAACATTTAATTCTGTCAAATGCAAAGACATCCTATACAGTAGTGTGCCTCCAACTTTGAGAAACACATATAATACATTTCCTAGATTAAAAGTGATAAAGTTTCGAAATGACTGAAATCTGCAAGAAATTGAAAAATTTTAGTAGTAAAATTTTTTTTTTATACTGTTCATTCAAAAACCTGGGGAAAAAAATTAGATATTGGGTGAAAAAAAAAGCAGATTTTCCCAGGTTTTTGAATGAACAGTGTAAAAAAAATTTTTAACTACTAGAAATTTTTCAATTGCTTGCAGGTTTCATTCATTTCGAAACTTTGTTACTTTTACTCTAGGAAATGTATTATATGTGTGTCTCACCGTTGATGGCACACTACTGCAATAAAAGCAACAAATAAAAAGATAAAAGATGAAACCAATTAAAGATTTAAAGAAGAAGAGAACCACTGAAGATTTTCTGAATGCTCTGCTGTTAAGATCGTTAAGTTGTCTAACAGTGAAAGCAGATGGAGCATGGGGACAGACTTTATAGTTAGTGCCGTGATTTCGGACGTCCCTGCCGTGTAATAGGTCTTACTCCATTACTCAATATTTTGTGAACTCTGATTGAAAAAAATACACATGGAAATAGCGTTTAAGTGCTAGCGTTTAAGTGTTTTCATTAATAAACTGCTGAGGTCATCAGCAATCACAATGCTTTCATCACGTCAATATCTACGAAACATTGTTGGTTTTCTCAGCTCAGAAATGATCCACCCTAAATAGTTCATTCAGACAAGCAGTCAAATCCGATCCCAACCTGATCCACAATGAGGATCCAGGAACTCTCTAGAGAACTATCCTAGGGAGCAAAATACTGCAGTGCAGATTCTGGAAATGTACTGAGGATCCGAATACAACTCTGAGGATGATGCTCAAACCACATTGAGGATCATGCTTTGAGGCTTGTAGAATCCTAGCTCAACCTGGAGAATTCTATTAGGGATCCTATAGCCACACTAAACAGCGGTGGTGAAATTATAACCACAATGATTTCCCTAAAACCACACTGAGGTTCTAAGAACTATTCAGGGAAACCAAGATCAATGCTAAACAAACAACACAGAGGAACCTAAACCTCACCTGAATAGCCTACAATCAGAATCAGGAAGAAAAAATAAATACAATTAAATAAAATGTAATTGGTATTGCACATTTTTATTCAAAATTTATATAAAAGCTTTTATTGCACAGTAAAAGACAGGAATAAGTAAATAAGTGGCATTGCACGTATATTTTTTTTATTGCACAATGGGGAGAGCATTTAAGTGAGGTACAACTAAGCCTAGAACACAAAAACGACATTAAGGATCCTAGAACTGCACTAAACTTTCTTTCGGCTTCTCCCATTAGGGGTCGCCACAGCGGATCCTCCGCATGTTTGATTTGGCAGATGTTTTTACGCTGGATGCCCTTCCTAACGCAACCCTCCCCATTTATCCGGGCTTGGGACCGGCACTGAGAGTGGCTGGGGTTGGTTCCCTGACCGGGGATCGAACCCAGGCCGCAGCGGTGAGAGCGCCACATCCACCACTAGACCACCAGGGATCCTAGAACTGCACTGATATCCCAAAGAACTATGGTGAAATTCCAAGAAATGCACTGAGGATCCTAGAACAACAATGACCAACCACCAATAAGATGCCTAGAACTGCACCAAGGACCACAATGAGTATCCAAAAACTGCAATGTGGATCCTAGAAATGGCAAAAAAATGGGGAATCCACATGCTTTGAGACTCCTAAAGCTACTTTGAAGACTCTACAACTGCAGTGAGATGCCTAGAACTGTATCACCTATCCAGGGACATCGTGAGAATCCTAAAACCACACTGTTTTTAGAACTATAACTGTCTTGAGAATCATAGAATTACTTCTTCTTCTTTTGGCTGCTCCCATTAGGGGTCACCAAAGCGGATCATCCATCTCCATATTCCCGTGTCCTCTACATCTACCTCTTTCAAACCAACTACCTAAATGTCCTTACTCACCACATCCACAAACCTCCTCTTTGGCCTTCCTCTTTTCCTCCTTCCTGGCGGCTTCATCCGCAGCATTCTAATACCGATATACCCCATGTACTCCACTCCCAAAGAAAATTACAGCATCTTTATCTCTGCTACTTATGCCACTGTCTCTAAACCATACAACATAGAAGGTCTCACCACAGTCCTATAAAATTTCCGTTTCACCCTTCTATCACGTGTCACTCCTGCTATCACTCTTCTCCTCTCACTCCACCCTGCCTGCACTTTTTTCTTCACTTTTCTAACACACCATTACTTTGTACTGTTGACCCCAAGTACTTAAACTCATCCACTTTTACCACCTCTTCTCCCTGCAACCACACCGCTCCACTGCCCTTCCTCTCATTCACACACATGTACACTGTCTTACTCCTACTGATTCTCTCCCATTCTCTCCAGCACGTACCTCCACCTCTCCAGGCTCTTCCCACTCTGCTTACTACTCCCGTCACAAATCACAACAGCATCTGCAAACATCATAGTCCATGGAGACTCCTGTCTGACCTCGTCCGTCAACCTGTCCATCACCACTGCAAACAGGAAAGGGCTCATATCTGATCCTTGATGCAGTCCAACCTCCACCTTGAACCAGTCTGTTGTTCCTACTGCACACTTTACTGCTGTCACACTATCCTCATACATATCATGCACCACCCTCACATACTTCTCTGACACACCAGACTTCCTCATACAATACCACAACTCCTCTCTCGGCACTCTGTCATACGCTTTCTCCAAATCCAAAAACACGCAATGCAACTCCTTCATACATACATACAAACATAGTCCCATATTAACTTGAAGTTAGTGAACTTTAGAAATAACAATAATGCCCTGATAATATGAGCTGCTCAACATGATCTGGAAAAGAGCTGCCATGACGTATGAGTACTTACAGTCAGTTGTGATAATAGCATGATATTGTTACATTAATAAAACATTGATGTGTATAATAACATCGTGTGAGGCCTTCTCATCCAAACCTTGTACCATTCAAACCTTCTTGAGGTCAAACTTTCTTTATGATTGAAAGTAGGAGGCAGGGTCCGAACTAAACAGAATAATCAATTATTACATTGTATTTATTTGGTATGGTTACCACTTTCAAACTGGTTTTGATTTGTTGTTGTTAATTGGTTAGGTTCTTGATGGGTTTGTTGACACATTTCCTGGCTCCTAGAACAACAATGGCAAATTGCACCAAGAGCCACAATGAGAACTGCACTTGGATGTCCTTGGGTTTAAGTATATTGGGACCAATTCCACAGCAGTAGTTCCTGTTTTGAGTTCCTGGACTAAAATATCTTGGCAAAAAATCTTTTATTTACAGTTCCTGACCTACAGTTGCTAGGATAAAGTTTGGGGTTGTAAATTACTAGGTACAAGCTCCTCAGCTGAAGGTTCTGGGTAAGAGGTCTTGCACTTAAGCTCCTTGGGCAAAATTTCACAGATTTTTTTCTTCATCTAATGCTTCTAAACTAAAGCAAGCCAAAGAACTTAAGGTCAGGAGCTATAACAGACATTTCAGCTATGGAAATTTAGCTGAAGAAATTTTAAACAAGGAATGTTATCAGGAACTATAGCTGAGGAATTGTATAAGGGCATTCTAAGAAATGCAAGTACCTTGGCTTAAATTTCTCATTTATAGTTCTTGACCTAACATTTCTTGCCTTCCTTAGCCTTAGTTTCTAATGTTAAGTTCCTAGTAAAAGTCTCACCTATAGTATATGAAATACATTTTCAGGGCAAAAGTTAGCTGCAAATTACAGGACATAGAGTTCCTCAAATGCAGGACTTGGGCTAAAGGTCTTCTGCTTAAGATCTTTGGATGAAGTTTTCCAGCTATATTTCCTGACCCATATTTCTTGGGCTTAAGTTTTAAGATTAAATGTAAAATTTTAGACTTTAGACTAAAACACCTTTACTGAAATTCCTAGATTACCGTTTTTTTTTGTTGTTTTTGCTAATTGGCACGTGTTACACGGCCATGTTTTGCAACTGGCTGATAAAATTGAACATGTACATAAGAACAGAAGTAGCGTGGGAGGAAAAGACCTTGAGCACCACTCCGACACATTTTCCAGATTGCTATGTCTTTACGGCCTTGACATTCAACGATGTTCTCATGACACTGGAGTCGTTGCTGTTCGGCTGAACGCCATTGCGCTTCCCATCGATGAGTTTACCATCTTTCAGCACTCCTGCTCACATCTGCTGCTTTAAAAACGACCTTCTGCTGTCTGCACGCTCTTTATTCAACCATAAAAAATTACGGAGCCAGGTTTTTTGATCTGACAAAATGAAAAACGACACCAAATCATATATAAATGGTCAAATAAAACATCAGAGAAATTAAATAAAAAATAGAAACGTTTTTCGTGTCTGAACTCCAAGGCTGAACAGCACTGAAATCAGATAAAACATGATTTTTGGAATGAATATAATTAAATATTATAGAAGAATTCCAAATGCCTTGTATAAAGCCATTATCTATATGAACTGGTAACAGTAATAATTTTATATCATGGTATGAGAATGTAAACCTTCATTCTTTCACACTTTCACTTTTTTTAAACACACACACATGCACACACACCCACACACACACTAGCTCTAACCTGACATAATTTCATCTGGCATACACACGCCACTCCAAAATGTATCTTACACACCTGACTCATTACAGAGTTTATATCAATAACGGAAGCACTGAGGTGTAATTATACACACTGAGAGAAAGACTGAGAGAGGTAGGTCACATTCTTGGAATTTTTAGCTGTTTCTGGTTGCCTGATAATTTATACAATATGAACATTTGTACATTTTAGCAGGTGTTTAGCTGGATAAATTTCACACATCCATACTCAAGTAACTTCAATAACTTTATTAACTTCAAGTTGCACATAATAAAGCATTTAAGGCATGGAGAAAAGGGTCTTTTAATTTACACACTTCTGCTAATCCACACATGACTGTTACTCCACACAGTTCTGTACCTCCACAAACTTCTTTTACTCCACACACTTCTGCTAATCCACAAACTTCTGTTACTCCACACACTTCTGCTAATCCACATACTTCTGTTACTACACACACTTCTGCTAATCCACAAACTTCTGTTACTCCACACACTTCTGCTAATCCACATACTTCTGTTACTCCACACACTTCTGTTTTTCCACACACTTCAGCTAATCCACATACTTCTTTTACTCCACACACTTCTGTTTTTCCACACACTTCTGCTAATCCACATACTTCTGTTACTCTACACACTTCTGCTACTAAACATACTTCTGTTACTCCTTACACCTTATGTTTATATTATTACACAACCATTTACTCACACACTTTGGACACGTCTGTGTTTCCACAAGCATTTCTTACACCTCACAGTTCTGTTACACCACACACCAATGCTTCTGCACATACTTATGTTTCTCCAGACTATATGCATAGACTGCATATGCTAGCTCAAACACTTCTTTTATTATATACGCCTCTGTTACCCTACAAATCTGCTACAACAAACATTCAGTGTTACTCCAATGTATTTTTAAAGTCACTATAATATAAAAAAAGAAACTGTGTCAGGCGTAACATCTGACAGACATCTGATTAGCCTGGTAGGTGTCATGTAATCGTCGAGAGCTAGCCAGGAGTTGGAAACTAGCTGTAACCAATCTGGAAGAAAAATGGGATAAACCCAAACAAAAAGAAAAGATGATTCGTATGATGATTAACATGTTTGTTTGATACTTTTCAGGTGCATTGCAGCTGCACAAACAATGCTAGACATCCGTGCATACACACTTTAAATCCAGACCTCAAAAAGAAATATTATGTGTGTGCACACACACATAATACTTCTAACACTGTTTGTGCAGCTGTTCCACACCTGTGCGAACTATTAACTTTCAATCATCATAATAAGCAGTGGTTATGGTAATAAAAAAGAGTAGAACCGTTAGGAAAATGTTTCGGTGATCAGGTATAAATTGTAAGTTGGCGCATGATCACGATCACACTGTGGGGTGTGTTACAGCTCTTTCAGCACGAGTTAAGCGGTACAGAATACACACGTTTTATATAAACATGTTACAAACTGCTGTAAAGGGTTTTAGTGTTGCACGGGCCTTGGGGCCGTTTGGTAATCACTTCTTAAATAAACAAGACGCTACTATAACAACACACACACACACACACACACACACACACAAACACACACACACACACACTTACATATACATGGCTCTGGGTAAGTCAGAGAGTTTAACAAGATTTTAATTGGATTAGGGACTTTTACTAACCATCATAATATAAGAGTAAGTGTAAGTGTAAGTTGCATTAATTCTTTCTTTGATTTATTAATTTTTTTTTCTTCTAATACTTCAGAAACAAACTATGGAAAACAAGTAATTTTCCTGTTTCTTTATGGATACGTGAAAACAAAAAAGGCTTGATTTTTTTTTTAGATGTATAATTACTACGTCTACAAAACTACAAAAGCAATAGGTCACTACAGGTTCAGAATTATGACCCCTTGTTTCCTTTTTTGTTTTCATTTGGATAAAATAAAAGAAAAAATTGTCTTTTTTTGTTTCTTTTTTTGTTTGCTTATTTATAATTTTTTCTCTATTCAATTAATCACAAAGTGTAGGAATCAATTCGGTGACAAAAAACTGAGGCATATTTTAAATATTTAACATTCTAAATAAAAAAAATATTTTAAAATAATTATTTCATAGTTTTTTAACATTTAACGAATGCAACGTACACAGACTGATGTCAAAGTAGAACACTTCTATGTTGCACATGCTTGAAAATTAAGCAAGATTTTTCATTTCTAATTTTAGAAAACAGAAGAGAAAATGTGAAGAGACCTATTTATGAACAATTTACGTTTACATTGATGGCATTTGGAAGACAGTTATGCCCAGAGTGACTTACAAAATTGCTCTGAAGTCTTTATCAGGTTTTCTAATGCAGATTTGAAAGAACACAATCTGAGTAAAAGGGGATGAGAAGTGCTATTTATATAGTGCAAGGAGAGATATTGTTTGAAGACTGTTAGTGACTCTGTCCGGGCATCAAGTGGAAGTTAATTTTATCACCGAGGTGCCAGAACAGAGAAGAGTCCTAAAGTTTTCCCTGAAAGATAAATGGTTAAGTCGAGCAATGGTTGAGGTTTAGAGGGTGCGTGGTGCAGTGCGAGATGAGAAAAATGCTATGATGAAGCTTTGCTTGCTATCGTTTGGCTTTGTTTGTGAGCATCAGTGTTTTAAATATGATGTTCGGTGGCTGCAGGAGGCCAGTGGAAGGAGTATAGTAGTAGGGTAGTGTGGAGGAATCTAGGCAGGTTGAAAACAAGGTTGCATTTAAGTGCTAATCACTGTGCACCTTAACAATGATGATTCTGTAACTAATGGACATTCAGTGCCACCCAAATGGGGATGGGTTCCCTTTTTGAGTGTTCAACTGTTTTTCCTCATGCCATCTAAGGGATTTTTTCCTTGCCACATTCGCCACTGGCTCGCTCATTGGGGAAAACGTACAATTATAAAGAACAAACTTATACATTATTTTATAACAGTTCTATATCTGAGCATGTGATTGTCGGATTATCAATATGCAAAAGAAAAGTACAGTTTATGGTTACATCAAGGCTGACTGAATTTAGGGCATTTCAAATTTAGAGCAGTCAGTTCACCTATTGGAAAAAAGAGGAACCTGAAGAACCATATGGGCCTTGGGAGAACATAAAATAAACTTAGAACAGACAGGAAATTCAACTCAAACCAGGAATGCTGGAGCAATAAGCAAATGACAAACTGTTGTAGAAAAACATTTGTTTTGGTAAGGTCCAGTGGAATTTTCCATTAATCAGTAAAGCAACCTGTGTGCATTGGATTTTAATGGTAAAAGCAGAAACGTAGACATCTGTAATTTACAAAAAACAGAGCTGAGATATGGCGAAAAAATATATACAGTGAGGAAAATAAGAATTTGAACACCCTGCTATTTTGCAAGTTCTCCCATTTAGAAATCATGGAGGGGTCTGAAATTGTCATCGTAGGTGCATGTCCACTGTGAAAGACATAATCTAAAAAAAAAAAAATCCAGAAATCACAATGTATGATTGTTTAACTATTTATTTGTATGATACAGCTGCAAATAAGTATTTGAAAACTTGAGAAAGTCAATGTTAATATTTTTTTCACCAGGTTTGCACACACTGCAGGAGGGATTTTGGCCCACTCCTCCACACAGATCTTCAGATTATATCAGGTTTCTGGCCTGTCGCTGAGAAACATGGAGTTTGAGCTCCCTCCAAAGATTCTCTATTGGGTTTAGGTCTGGAGACTGGCTAGGCCATGCCAGAACCTTGATGTGCTTCTTACAGAGCCACTCCTTGGTTATCCTGGCTGTGTGCTTCGGGTCATTGTCATGTTGGAAGACCCAGCCTCGACCTATCTTAAATGCTCTAACTGAGGGCAGGAGGTTGTTCCCCAAAATCTCGCAATACATGGCCCCGGTCATCCGCTCCTTAATACAGTGCAGTCGCCCTGTCCCATGTGCAGAAAAACACCCCCAAAGCATGATGCTACCACCCCCATGCTTCACAGTAGGGATGGTGTTCTTGGGATGGTACTCATCATTCTTCCTCCAAACACGTTTAGTGGAATTCTGACCCAAAAGTTCTATTTTGGTCTCATCTGACCACATGACTTTCTCCCATGACTCCTCTGGATCATCCAAATGGTCATTGGCAAACTTAAGAGGTGCCTGGACATGTGCTGGTTTAAGCAGGGGAACCTTCCGTGCCATGCATGATTTCAAACCATGACGTCTTAGTGTATTACCAACAGTAACCTTGGAAACGGTGGTCCCAGCTCTTTTCAGGTCATTGACCAGCTCCTCCCGTGTAGTTCTGGGCTGATTTCTCACCTTCCTTAGGATCATTGAGATCCCACGAGGTGAGATCTTGCATGGAGCCCCAGTCCGAGGGAGATTGACAGTCATGTTTAGCTTCTTCCATTTTCTAATGATTGCTCCAACAGTGGACCTTTTTTCACCAAGCTGCTTGGCAATTTCCCCGTAGCCCTTTCCAGCCTTGTGGAGGTGTACAATTTTGTCTCTAGTGTCTTTGGACAGCTCTTTGGTCTTGGCCATGTTAGTAGTTGGATTCTTACTGATTGTATGGGGTGGACAGGTGTCTTTATGCAGCTAACGACCTCAAACAGGTGCATCTAATTTAGGATAATAAATGTAGTGGAGGTGGACATTTTAAAGACAGACTAACAGGTCTTTGAGGGTCAGAATTCTAGCTGATAGACAGGTGTTCAAATACTTAATTGCAGCTGTATCATACAAATAAATAGTTTAAAAATCATATATTGTGATTTCTGGATTTATTTTTTAGATTATGTCTCTCACAGTGGACATGCACCTATGATGACAATTTCAGACCCCTCCATGATTTCTAAGTGGGAGAACTTGCAAAATAGCAGGGTGTTCAAATACTTATTTTCCTCACTGTATATTTACTTAAATCATATACATGACATAGACAAACATTTACGTACACCTAAATATTAGAGTCTTGTGCTTTATGAACAACCAATACCACATTTAATCCCCATTTTAGACCTCCACTCTTCTGGGAGGATTCCACTAGATTGTGGAGTGTGTATGTTTAGATTTGTTCTCATTCAGCTACAAGAGTGTTAGTAAAATCAGGTACTGATGTAGGTGAGGTGAGGAGGCCTGGTGTGCATTTAGCATTTAATTCATCCCAAAGGTGTTCAATAGGGTTGAGTTCAGAGCCCTAAAGCAGAAGATCTTCCACTCCAAACCATATAAAGCAAATATAATACTACCACATCCAAACATCTTATATAATTGTGTATACAAATTTGTGGTAACAGTTTGAGGTAAATAGAAAGAGGCTTTTTTTTGTCACAGTGAAATAATTTTTTCCCATATCCCAGTGATGTTAGAAAGCTGGGGTCAGCCATGATACAGTGCCCCTAGAGCACAGAGGGTAAAGAGCCCAAGATTTACAGTTTGGCAATACCCAGGCTTGAACCCCCTGACCGTCCATTCAGTAATCCAGAGCCTTAACCGCAGAACTCATCTTTAACTTATCCCCACAAGAACCACATATGGCTGGAAAAGTGAGGGCTCCAAATACTTCTGTCTATATAGTGCAGAATTGCGGCTACATTATAAAAAAAAAAAACCCAGCTCTTTAAACAAACAAACAAACAAACCTGTGTGTGCAAACTAAAATCAGTCCAGTTTCAATCCCTCTCATTTTATCTTTGTACTCGCATATAGATGCCAACACACAAAATCCCTATAACCCCAGTCCTGCTTTATGTATTCCTGATAAATAAAAGGCCACTCAAGATCTTCTACTCCAACCCAGGCAAAGCACATCTTTACGTCAAACTGGTAAAAAAAATCTTCATGCAGAAGAGTTCAAGGTTCTTATTATTTATATACATTGCTAAGCCATTGCTAAATCAGCAGGAGATACAGGCAAAACACCTCTTTTCTGACTTGCTGTTTCCGGGGGAAATCAACACACATCAAGTCATGGCTTTTAGGTTGCATTTCAGCTCAGTTTATAAATCATTTCATTGTAAATTATGAAAACTGCGATTAAAACTGCACCATATTTTACTTCCGATCAAGATCAGCAAGAGATGCAAATGTTTTACATATACTGTATATGTATATACAGCTATATATTGCAAACAAGATAACGAATAGTAAATGACAAAAAGCCATACACATAATGCACACGTGATGATCTAACATGTAAACACTCATTTCTTAATTAACCTTGGACTTTATATCTGAGGACACAAAGAAAACTAATAGAAAAAACTAAGTATGGAAATTTTTGGTGCAAATTATATCTAATAACCTTGTGACAGGCTGTATATCGGTGATTAATGCATTAATGAATTATATAATAATAATGTATTTAAAAATTATATAAATTTTTGTATGAATGAATGAGTGAGCAATTTCAGAAACAGCTTTTGTCCTTCACATCTCTTCCGAGGTTCTGTTTGTTATTTCATGTTGCTCAAGTCAAGTCAAGTCAAGAGGCTTTTATTGTCATTTCAACCATATATAGCTGGCGCAGTACACAGTGAAATAAAACAACGTTCCTCAAGAACCCTGGTGCTACATAAACAACATAAAGCTACATGACAGAAAAGGACAGGGTAAAGGACTAGTAATTGTCCTCGCCACATAAAGTGCATCGTGTGCAACCTGGTGCGAACAGTGCAAGACAGACAGTGCAAAGACAAAACAAGACAGTGCAAGACAACACAGTAAAGCTGTTGTATATTAAACAGTGCGGTGTGTAAAAGAGAACTGAAGTGAACATTGTAATTAAAAAAATTTGCACAAAATGGTTTGTGCAAAAAAGCAATAGCAGCAGTCAAAAAAGATGTGCAAAAACATCATGTAAACAGTTTGTAGTACTGAGGTGATATTTTATGGGCATGGATGTGTGCAATGAATATGATTGTGTGTGTTGAGTCCGGGTTGTAGAGATCAGTCACACAGTTTAGTGTGTGTGCGTGTGTGTTTCAGTTCAGTGCTCGTGCTCATTTTCAGGTTTACGTCTATGTTTCATGCTGGTAAGTTCTTTGAATCATCTGTTACATTTCAAAAAGTTGCTGTAACGCAAGTGTTAACAGGAAATATTTTCTTAGACATTGCACAACATCAAACGCAGCGATAAATAACTTAAAAGTACAACCTTTTTTTTAAATTAAATAAATAAAGATTATTACAGTTGGGAAGTTGATATACATGTACTGGATTGTGCAGGGAAACAGGACATTTTGGAACTAGGACTTCGGCATTTGTTTGGAACCGGTGTGACGTAATTTAGAACCCTTCGCCAGTAGTTATAATAGAGAAGTGGAGTGGTACGCAAAGAGCGTTCGCTGTAAAATCTTTAATAACAATGGTGATAGTGTGAGTGCCGGGCAAAGTGAATATCGGCATCGTTACCAGTTAGGATGTCGTGATCATGCTCCGTCTGCTCATGCGATTACAACATGGTTACGTCATTTAGAAGAAACAGCTCAACATAGCAATGATGCGTGTTGTGGCACAAAGCGCTGAGGCTCCTCACGGTGGAAGCTCAAACAGCTTCAGTGTTCTCTGGTGTGTGGGCCGTTCGATTACCACCTGAGAAAATTTGAGTTGATGGGTTGAACCCGTTTCTTTGAAATGAGCAGACAGGACACAATCATGACGTTTTTTCACTCTTAGAAAATGCTTTTCAGTGAATGCTCGTTTGCTGCACCAGTCCATTGTTCCACTATAACTTATGGCAAGGGGTTCTAAATGAGGTTGCACTGGTTCCAAATGATAGCCGATGCCCTAGGGTCACCAACTCCTAGTTCCATAATTTCTCATTTCCTTGCGCCTCCCTGGATAAGAGGAATAAAATTAAGATGAATTCAAATGTATGAATTATCATTTGTTATTTTCCTGTAAAAGCATGCCCCATCATGTTTAAATCTTTGCATGTTAAACAACCTGACACCCGACAGTCATTTTTTGATGTGAGTGTAAATACCGTAAACTAGGCATGATGTGCAGTTTACCGCCTCAGTGAAGATGAACTAAAGTGACTGGTTCGTGCAGCGGCTGAATGGAAACAAGGATTTCTGAACATGTATTGACGTTCGTTCAAACGGCCGTGCAGAACAGGAATTTTTATTTTACATTATTATCAAAGCAAAATGTCCTTCTATACCTGGTCCTATGGCTCAAAAGAGGGATTTTTTTTTTGTGCAAAAACTGGTTTGTTTAAATGAAGTCAGCTTTTTTTTTTTTCCAAACAAAATGTTGGTGCATCTGTTTATAATTATAAAACCAAACCAGAGCATAATCAAAGTCAATAGGCCCAATAAATACAGAACAAGGCAATAACAGACATGGCCAAGTACAACACCAAATGCTCACTTTTGAAAAGCAATCTTTATTCTGGAAGTTTCCTTTCCCGTTAATCACCACTACAGACATTTCGGGAAAAATGTCCTACATAAAGAGTTCTGAGCGCCAAACTAAACGGGCCAGATGACAGGAATTGCAACCTTCTGCCTTTTTTTCCTTTTCTAATAATAAAATGCGGAAGAACAACGAAAGTATTGCAATGTACTGCGATGGGAGTTTCTGTCTGTCTGTCTGTCTGTCTGTCTGTCTGTCTGTCTGTCTGTCTGTCTGTCTGTATCTTTTTCTCCTCCTCAAGTCTGTTTGCCTGCCTGTCTCTACAGTATTTGTATGTCCACCTTTCTCACTCTCTTTACTCTCTCTGTCTGTCTGTCTGTCTGTCTGTCTGTCTGTCTGTCTGTCTGTCTGTCTGTCTGTCTGTCTGTCTGTCTGTCTGTGAATTTGTTTCACTATGTGTCTCTCTCTGTCTCCCTCTCTTCTGTCTGTCTGTCTGTCTGTCTGTCTGTCTGTCTGTCTGTCTGTCTGTCTGTCTGTCTGTCTGTCTGTCTGTTCTTCCTTTGTTTGTCTCTACCTGTCTGTCTACTTCTTTTAATTTCTTTCTTCCTCCCTCTGTTTGTATATCTGTCTGTCTGTCTGTCTGTCTGTCTGTCTGTCTGTCTGTCTGTCTGTCTGTCTGTCTGTCTGTCTCTCTTTCTCCTGCCTCTCTTTATTTGTCTGTTTGACACTTTCTCCCTCTGTCTGTTTGTGTCTTTCTGTTTGTCCATCTCTCTCACTCCATTTCTCTGCCTGTCTGTTTGGCTTCTTCTTTATCTCTTCCTCTCTTCTGCCTTCATCTAATTTCTCATTGGCTTTGAAATAATTTTTATATCTTTTGTTCTATAAATCCTTGTTTATATCATGTGGTGATTCCCATAAAGAACGTTTTATTTTTACAGACTTTGATCAGTTTTTCAGGCTGTTTTCATTTCAAGGCAAATTGTCCAAACTACAGAAATGAAGCATCAAGCCAATTTCATTATTTAAAACACAACGCAGAGACGAGCCTGATTACAAGTGCTACATTAGTTTATTATCTGCTACCCTAATATCTTGGCTAATTTGCTATGTTTAAATAAATATGGACTAATTGAAAGATACATAAAAAATTATTCCGAAGCAAAGATGACTAATCAGGAACATTAATCCTTTACTACTGAAATACAAATCAGGAAGGGAAGGATAAAGCTTAGAGAAATTCTACATTTACCTAGGGCCCTTTATTTCCCAGATTTTATATTCTCAGGGCCCTTTATTCCATTTGATTAATATTTCCAGGGGCCTTATTCCCCAGGATAAATATTCCCACTTTTTTGCCCCAGGATTGATATTCCCAGGGCCATTTCCTTTCACATGATTTATAGTCCCACTTCCCACTATAGTCTCACTTAATATCCATAGGGTTATTCCCCATGAATAATATATCCATGGCCCTTTATTAATCAGCATTAATATTCCCAGGGCCCCATGTTCTTTAGGATCAATATTCCCAGGGTCGTCCCTTAATCTTCAGAATTAATATTTCCTAGAGCATTAGATTCCCAGGGCTAATATTGCATATTCATTAATTATCTGTTATACTAACAAGAAAGATTAGATATACAATTGTATTGCTTTTTAAAAGTTTAGTGTTCTTCCTTATTGGTTCTGGAATCTCAACTGAAGTAACCTTCAGAACTTTCCAGAACATAAGGCACTAAAAAAGTGATGCCAAATTGTTGTGTGTAGTTTTTCTTTTTGACCGCATTAATTAAGATTATAAATAACTTTTCTTTAGAAACTTTTGGAGATTTGATGAGATTAGTGCACTATGAGCATGCGGCTAGACGAGCGATGTGAGACAAGTGTTGATCATTAGCTTAATGAAAATTTGGCTAAATCAACTATGTAATGATGCTGATACACAAGCAGAGCGACACAAAGAGCGCGTCTCTACAGTGAATATCAGTGCCGAATTCATAAACCCTACATGCAACATTGCTAATCTGTACAATAGATACTGTATTATTCGTAAATAAATGAAGGACTGTTTGAATTCTGAACGAGGAAGCTGGCTGAATGAAGTTGTCTGTAACTCCCCCGAGAGTTTGCGCGAGCGTCCCAGCTGCTCTCATTAGGCCTCATTACGTCTCATTACACTGCGGCGTGCTACGCTGCGTGAGCACATATCTACAGAGAGAGACCTTTAACTCAGGTTCAATGGGAAACCCGAGAAGCCTCATGAATAATAACAACACACATCATTGTATAGGAGGAGAAGGCCACTGTCCATCTGCTTCCATACCTCAGATCAGTGTTACCATGCATACCGTTTTCCCTCTTTTCTTTTTCCCTTTATTCTTTTTCCTCCCGATTCAATTCAGTAAAACTTGACATGACGTGACATGACAGGACCATATACCTTTACAGCACTGACGATGTGTTTCTTTTCACCTTTTTGAACTTTTGAATTGGTTTAAGATGTTGGTTTTAGTTGTTGTAATGTTGAGTTTGATGTTGAAACACTCAATGCCAAACATATACTAATGACCTTTCAATTCAATCAATATTTTATTGTCACTAAGCAGCTTTACTGAAATATATACCGTATACTTTGTATTAATCTCTATATAATTTGATATATTTTTGTATAAATAAATAAATAATCATATACTTGCATTTCCAGTGTGCAAAAGTTATTTAGATTCTGTCTGAGTTCTGTTATGCAGCTGCTTAAGTAAATTTTGCTGTGTAAAGCGTTCACATTGTCATTGTCCTCCCTCTGAGGTTAGATATTACTTGAGTTGAAGCCTTTAAGGCATTCACATAAAAAAAAAAAAAAGAAAAAGTATATTACTGATATGGAATCCTAATCAAATCTGACCATGAAATCATAAAATTATTATAGGAAACACAGAATGCCAAACTTCTTAACATGGAATAATGTCTATTTAATTCAATGTCATTTATATACACATGGTCACATAGTAGCATTACGGAAATATATCGATTTCATTAAAGACATTTTTAAATGTATAAATGTATCCCTGATGTGCAAACTAAAGGCAATAGTGGCAAAACCCCCAAAACGATGTGTGGAAAAACCTTGTAAAAAACGCAGACATGTATAGTTGATGTTGTGTAGAACGTTTTCCTTTTTTTTCCGGTTGTGCTCTTCAACCGGAAAAAAAAACCTGGCACCCTTGCAGCAATGCTTCATCTAATGTGGGAATACTCACAGAATTTCTTAATTGATTTATTAACTATGAAGAATGAATGTTCCTATTATTTACAGTGTGTAAAAGCTATAGTGGTGTGTTTGCAAGGAAAGTTCAGAGTATTCAGAGTTGGGTTACGACGCTGCTGTGTGTAATTTTAAAATTGTCCTATTTTTGAGGCTGCCTGATATTATTTTGGCCAGAAATGTACTAGTTTTGTCAGTGTCTACACAACTACCTAAATGCAAGGGTTTAGTTTAACATTTTTTATAAAATAAAGAGGTATAGAAATTTCGGACTGAAAAATAAATAGTGTAAATAATTATAGCATTTACAATAATTACCGCAAAACTTTCTTTTAAATACCTTATCTACTTTTTTTTTTGCAGATTATAAAATAGCACTTGATCCAGCACATTCGGTTATTCGGCATGTTACTTTTTATACCAAGCTCTGACACTTCCTTAGGCATGTAACTTAATGTATAGGCATCATATGACACATAGGACATTATTGCTCATTATTTCTTAGACTGACGAACATTGTGCAATCTGTATGACAGTCCACATTACAGGGCGTTCACAAAGAACTGTTGAATTCATGCTTTTTGACATGCACATGACATGTCTACGTGGTTAAAGTTTTTGGAACTCTGTTGCTAGGTGACATAAATAGATGACGGTTACTGAGTGGAGCTAAATAACCCAAATCTGTACATTATTGTGTCAATGTAGACAATGTAATGCTAAAGTCATGGTACCAAAAAATACAAAACTTTTAAGGATGCTAACTTTCCTCTGATGTATTTGCCATTACATTCAAGCTCTAAGGAGATCGAACGAAGCATAGCTATGTAATAGCGAACACGAAAAGGAGGAGATATGCAGCATTGTCAGGTTTTATCGGTTTAAATTGCGATTTATTTTCGTCCTTTCATTTATTAAATTTTTAATACAAATGAGAGCAGCTCAGGCTTAAATCCTTTAAACAGAAATACGTATATAATTTGACATTCTGTCTTTAAATAGAATAAATGCAGCTCTTCGTGGTCTCAAGCTTGATGATCAAATCCAGACTCTGGTTAGGAATATGATATTTTTTTTTCTAAATTGCTATAAGTGAGATTTGTCTTTCATTCTTCAGCATTGAAGACAAATGCTAACTATTTCCAGGTTTTCTATGCTTGGAATGTCCAGTTGACAGTATGAGAGAATTGTACTCATATTTTAACTGCTCTAATACAAGATACACAAATTTCTATGGTCCTGTCAAGCAGACAAAAACATGGACATGATGAATAGGACATTTGGCTTTGCATGGTTAAACGTACAGCTGTTATCACTTATGGTGTACTCACTTTTGTTGGCAGTTATTTTGACAATAATGGCTGTATGTTGAGTTATTTTTAGAGGACAGTAAATCTGTACTGCTCTACAGGCTGCACACTGAATACTCTAAAATATATAAAGTTTCATTTCTATAGAATTGTCCCTTGAGAAGATACTAAAATGGTTGGTAAAATGTGAGGGGTGTACTCACTTTTGTGGGACTCTGCATAATATCTATCTATCTATCTATCTATCTATCTATCTATCTATCTATCTATCTATCTATCTATCTATCTATCTATCTATCTGTCTGTCTGTCTGTCTGTCTGTCTGTCTGTCTGTCTGTCTGTCTGTCTGTCTGTCTGTCTGTCTGTCTGTCTGTCTGTCTGTCTGTCAAATATATTTGCAGGAATCAGTGTGTACAGATTAGTGTGTCTTTGCAACTTTAAGATTTGATGGTAAACCATAGATTTATATGAATTACACTGCATTATTATAATTATAAAAAAAATAGACATTTGCTTACTAGGAAATTTAAAAAGTTCAGCCGTGCTTGATTTTCTCTGGTTAACTCCAGACTGAAATCTAGTGTTCAGAGACACTTTTTTTTCCCAACAGACATCTTGTATTCTGCTAATTTATGACACTTCACTTCCATAAGACATTCGCTTGGTTTTTCAGGTTCAAGACGAAGGAACCATAATTTGACAAATTGAATTTAAAATCAATGGAACAAAAGCAGGTCTTGGCTTTCTGCTTTGTACACACTTCTGCTCTACAGGATTGAACTTCGACTCACAGACATGAAAGTTTATCAGAAATTAATCTGACAGTCAGAAACAAAAAATTGAATCAAAATGTTAGAACAAAATCAACACATTAGAGAAAGAAAACAAACAAATATGTGTGAAGGTTTTTTTTTTTTTCCTTTTTTGCCAGACAATGCTCTGACTGAATATCTTTCTTTATCCTTTACAGACAGTGGCTGTACTTCATCAGTGTCTCGTGTGAGTGGATAAAATTTCACATGCTAAAGAGAGCTTCTCAGGTCTTAGACTTGGGAAAAAAATGTAGTTAAGCTGTTTGGATAGAAATCATTTCTAATTGTAAAATGTAATTGTAAATCTAAAATGTATCCTTTAATCTTTATTCACCTTGATACAACTTTTATCATTAAATCTTTATCTCAATTTTTCCATTATGGTCTTTTTTTCTTTTTCTTTTTTACTGCTTAGGCAAATTTTGGTTTCTGTTATAGCTGTTTTTATTGAAACATTTTTTATGCATGAAATGCACAAAATACATACTTTTTTATTATTGCTGTTTTCAATATTGTGCATTCCCTTTTAATTATAATAATAATAATAATGTACATTTTTTTAACTGACTAATTGCAACATGATTTTCATTTCCTGTCTTAAACCTGACTCTGATAAGACTGATGTTATCCCCATCGTTATTCCTCCTCAGTCAGGTTGACATGCTAAGCCTTGACTCTGCCCCGCTGAAAACGCTACGAGCGTGTAACGTGTTCCATGTCTGCACTGATAGCGAGCCTTTCTGGTTGTGTAACACGATCAGTACATATAGAAGGGGAGGGAGAATTGAGGGAAAGAGGGGTTGACTGGGTGGAGGATTTGATGGTGGATGTTTCAGGGGTCTCTCCGTTGTGGGAAAGAGGAAAAAATGTTTGAGAAGATCCCACTTTACCTTGCACACCATCAATTCCCACACACACACACACACACACACACACACACACACACACACACACACACACACACACACACACTGGAGTGAATTTGTTCAGACTGCAGTGTATTCTTGTTGAAACAAAAATGATACAGTATATCAACCAACCTGCCACACACACACACACACACACACACACACACACACACACACACACACACACACACACACACACACACACACACACACACACACAGAGTATACAGTTCTGTATGTAACTATTTTCTTGGGATATTCTTATATTATTTCCTTTCTTGCATTTCAGGTCTTTCTGCTTCATGCACATAATGACAGACGTCTCGTTTTGCACAGACAGGTAGAGAAAGCAGCCAAAAACTTTGTCCACACACACACACACACACACACACACACACACACACACACACACACACACACACACACACACACACACACACACACACACATAGACACTCACTTCAGCGAGGAGCAGATCAGCCGTCGGGCCTTACCTCAGATCTCTCAGATCTCTTCTCTTTTTCCTCTCTTGCAACCGTGTACAAAACTAAAACAAGTCCCAAAGTTGACAATAGTCCAGCTTCTTTAACTTTATTGAATAATTTATTATTAATTCTTTTTATCCCAAACTCAGAATCCTCTTGTTGTGGATTGTGTGTATATTTATATAAATATATATATTTTTGGATTATCCAGGCTCAACTCTGTGAAAACTGATGGCTGTGAAAGTTGCACTCGTACATTTCTCCTCTCTGAACTTGCACAGAGTGAGCCAGCAGGTCCTAATGCCTTCACTTCTCCTCCTCCTCCCTTCTTCCCTCCCTCAATTGCAGCCGCTCCTCCCCTCCAGAGCTCATCGCTTCACGTTGATTGAACTTTTGTTTACTTTTTTCAACTCTTGATGAGGAGAGGATGGATTTTTGTGAAGGGAGTTTGCTAGATGTTTTGTTTTTGTCTGTTTTAGGTATCAAAGGTTGAATTGCATTATCACTGTTACAATTACTAATAAGTCTTTACACTGATAAAAAGACACACACACACACACACACACACACACACACACACACACACACACACACACACACACACACACACACACAATATTGATTCCTCCCCAACCTCTCATCCTTCACTCCCAAAGGCAAAAACAATTAAGCTATTCAAATTAACTATATAGAATAACTACAGTGTGTAAACCTCTCTGTGAACCCTAAACCTTTCCAAACTTATGACTGCTACAGCTCTTGACTCTGGAGACTTCTTCTATAAATGCCAGATAGGGTTCTGTGTAGCAAAATTGCCCTCCGTATCAAGAAATAGACATTTTTGATCCACTTATGTGGAGCATCCATCTGTTTCTATTAATTTAGAAATAATAATGTTATAGATGTATCCTATAAATGTATTTTTCTGCCCAATCAGATTTTAAAGATTTGAAAAAATCTATGGTGCTATGGGTAAATCACTAGAAGTAACGTGTGTGTGTGTGTGGACCAATCCTGTTCCGGCATGACGATGCTCCTGTACACAAAGCAAGCTCCATGACATGGTGTATTAGGGTTAGAGTGAAAGAACTTGAGTGTCTTGCAGAGAACTCTGACCTCAACCCCATTAAACACCTTTGTGATGAATTAAAACAAAATCCTGAGCCCCAGACCTTGAAAATATAACCAATAGTCTATTATCTTTATTTTATAGAGTTTCTTTTGTATGTGCTGCGTCTCTGAGCAGTGCATCAAATGTAAGTTTTGGATAGAGTTTCTATCCAATCAAATTTCAGCTGGCACCCATCGCTGGCCTCTTATTGATTCAAATCCATATTGCTTGAAGCTGTTGCTTTAACCAACCAGACGTTGATTTGGTCACTCTGAGGCCCACTTTAAGCTGTCCAAACATTTCTGCATTTTCACGTCCTTTGATTGGATGGTCAGAGAGCACTTTATTGAGAGCTCACAACCTGCATCCATAGTAAACCGTACAAGCTCAAAAATTGAATTTGATTTTTTCATTCTGTAATGACTGACAGAGAGGAAAAAAAATAGATTTGATAACAGATATACTCACAAGAACATTAACAAGATGGACTTTTCAAGAAAAGCTGGATATTATAAAAAGGTCAGCCCAAACAGTTCAAAACAATTAGGCTTTTCAATGAACCATTTATACTTTTTGTACATTCTTACTTGCAAAGAACCCTGGTAATTTTATGAGGTTGATGATTCTGCTTCAAATCATGTATGCGGGTGGCATATGAATGAGTTGAATTATGTTTATTTTTGCTTTAGTAATGGCATTGATTCTCTCTGCTGGGGATACATGTTTGTGATGCAGCACAGTACTACTATGAATCTTGACTACTCCTACTATTACTACTAATACTAATATTATAATTTCTACTTAACCTTTCCCCACAACTACCACTATTACTCCTTCTACTATCACTCCTAACCCTGCTACTCCTAACATTATAATAAATTCGCCTTGCATACCTAAAATAAAATGCTTAAAGTTTGCTCTAACATAAGAAATGTCCTCCCAGTTCTCACACATGTTTGTAAGAGAAACAAGAGAATCCTCTACACAGATTTCAAAGCCATTAACTGCTATTGTATTTTCAACCCCCTTCCTTCAGATCGTCGATTGCTGGATTAATAAACATGATTTCTCGCATCTCTTAATATCTTATTGATCTGTTGTTACTAATATTCTGCTGCTTTCAGGTTGTCCTGCAACTCTGGGCATGTGACGCCTGACATGTCTATGTCTATCATTAGCCTGAGATTTCGTGTGTTAAGAGATCTTACTTGACACGCATGTCTGGGAAAGTTCCAATAACTTTTCACCTCTGAATTATTAATTATAGCCAATTAATACTGTTAGGGGTATTCAGGTACTAATTAATGAAATATTAATGAAATATTTAATCGCATGATTGTCATGAGTATCAACATAGGCATGGAGAATTATTAGTGAAACCAAACTCAACATAGAGCATGAAGACAAAATATTCTTGCAAATGTTTTTAATTAATTATAATGTTTTAAATAACGCAAATCATCAGGACACTAAACAAAACTTTTGCCGTTTCCACACAGACGGTTTTAACTGTCGGATGCATCATGGCGGTTTTTGGTACTTGATTTGAGACTTGGAAGAGGAGTAAACCAAATGTTTAGTGATTTAAAATAATTTGTGGGTGGAGTTTATAGATTTGTTTTATATCAGTAAAGAAAGGACATTGTGAATAAATATGTGTTACGTTGGAAGTTTTAATTTCACCAATTTTATATTGACATTTATATTTGTTTATAAAAATGGTCATACCGAAATGTTCGCTGCATTAAGTGCACGCTAATAACATTAGTGCCGTTAAATTAAATGTGTTATCGCATGTTTATTTTGACATATATATATATATATATATATATATATATATATATATATATATATATATATATATATATATATATATATATATATACAGTGAGGAAAATAAGTATTTGAACACCCTGCTATTTTGCAAGTTCTCCCACTTAGAAATCATGGAATGGTCTGAAATTGTCATCGTAGGTGCATGTCCACTGCGAGAGACATAATCTAAAAAACAAAATCCAGAAATCACAATGTATGATTTTTAAACTATTTATTTGTATGATACAGCTGCAAATAAGTATTTGAACACCTGAGAAAGTCAATGTTAATATTTGGTACAGGAGCCTTTGTTTGCAATTACCGAGGTCAAACGTTTCCTGTAGTTTTTCACCAGGTTTGCACACACTGCAGGAGGGATTTTGGCCCACTCCTCCACACAGATCTTCTCTAGATCAGTCAGATTTCTGGCCTGTCACTGAGAAACACAGAGTTTGAGCTCCCTCCAAAGATTCTCTATTGGGTTTAGGTCTGGAGACTGGCTAGGCCATGCCAGAACCTTGATATGCTTCTTACAGAGCCACTCCTTGGTTATTCTGGCTGTGTGCTTCGGGTCATTGTCATGTTGGAAGACCCAGCATCGACCCATCTTCAATGCTCTAACTGAGGGAAGGAGGTTGTTCCCCAAAATCTCGCAATACATGGCCCCGGTCATCCTCTCCTTAATACAGTGCAGTCGCCCTGTCCCATGTGCAGAAAAACACCCCCAAAGCATGATGCTACCACCCCCATGCTTCACAGTAGGGATGGTGTTCTTGGGATGGTACTCATCATACTTCTTCCTCCAAACACCGTTAGTGGAATTATGACCCAAAAGTTCTATTTTGGTCTCATCTGACCACATGACTTTCTCCCATGACTCCTCTGGATCATCCAAATGGTCATTGGCAAACTTAAGATGTGCCTGGACATGTGCTGGTTTAAGCAGGGGAACCTTCTGTGCCATGCATGATTTCAAACCATGACGTCTTAGTGTATTACCAACAGTAACCTTGGAAACGGTGGTCCCAGCTCTTTTCAGGTCATTGACCAGCTCCTCCCGTGTAGTTCTGGGCTGATTTCTCACCTTCCTTAGGATCATTGAGACCCCACGAGGTGAGATCTTGCATGGAACCCCAGTCTGAGGGAGATTGACAGTCATGTTTAGCTTCTTCCATTTTCTAATGATTGCTCCAACAGTGGACCTTTTTTCACCAAGCTGCTTGGCAATTTCCCCGTAGCCCTTTCCAGCCTTGTGGAGGTGTACAATTTTGTCTCTAGTGTCTTTGGACAGCTCTTTGGTCTTGGCCATGTTAGTAGTTGGATTCTTACTGATTGTATGGGGTGGACAGGTGTCTTTATGCAGCTAACGACCTCAAACAGGTGCATCTAATTTAGGATACTAAATGTAGTGTTGGTGGACATTTTAAAGGCAGAATAACAGGTCTTTGAGGGTCAGAATTCTAGCTGATAGACAGGTGTTCAAATACTTATTTGCAGCTGTATCATACAAATAAATAGTTTAAAAATCATATATTGTGATTTCTGGATCTTTTTTTTTAGATTATGTCTCTCACAGTGGACATGCACCTACGATGACAATTTCAGACCCTTCCATGATTTCTAAGTGGGAGAACTTGCAAAATAGCAGGGTGTTCAAATACTTATTTTCCTCACTGTATATATATATATATATATATATATATATATATATATATATATATATATGATTTTTTTTTTTTTTTTTTTTATTAAATTTGTCCAATCGCTTATTTTTTTTAACACCGGGATGTCATGTGGCGGACAATTATTGTGCGCTTGCCTTTAATCCCTTGTTTTTAGTGTGTTAGCTTTAATGCACTGATCTATAGAGTGCTGTCGCACCACACCCAGTGCTAAACACTGAACACACACTGCTCAGGTTACACAACACAACAAAACCCTCTCTGCTTCTGCTTTACGTTTCCGATGGTGTTTTTTTTGTTCGCAAAGAGAGGGATAAACAGGATTTGGATTTCTCCAGGTCATATCATACCTCATTACATAGACATAATGTACATTAATCATTCATCTCAGTTTAGTATAACTATGCTATGCTCAATTATAATAACATGTATTTAGTGATGTTAAGAATGGAATTAATTCATTCAATTCCTTATGGTAAGGAATGCAATGAAAACAGTATCCATGGTTTTCTTATGTGCATGCACATTATTTATTTAGTACACTACAAATGTTTGGAAACACCTGCAACGAGTGAGACATGAGACATGACTTTTTTTTTAGAGTCATTAGACCCTAAACCATAACCAAAAGGTTGGAGGCATACAATTGTATAGAATGTCTTTGGACATAAAAGTTTTCATTCAGTTGTAGGGAAACCTGCTCCAGCATGACAATGCTCCTGTGCATAAAAAACAGTTTAATATAGCTTATGGCTAAATGAGCATAAATCTCTACAAACACACTCCAAAATCTAGTGGAACATCTTCCCAGATGAATGAAAGTTATTATATAATAGCAAATGAGGAATAAATCTATAATGACATGTTCAAAATAGACATACAGTGTCTACAATCCTTTGTCCATATAGTATATAATAAACTTTCTTTCGGCTTCTCCCATCAGGGGTCGCCACAGCGGATCATCCGCATGTTTGATTTGGCACGTTTTTACGCTGGATGCCCTTCCTAACGCAACCCTTCCCATTTATCCGGCCTTGGGACCGGCACTAAGAGTGGCTGGGGTTGGTTCCCTGACCGGGGATCGAAACCTGGCCGCAGCGGTGAGAGCGCCGGATCCTAACCACTAGACCACCAGTAGACAATATATAGTATATAATATCATTTTGTCCACTGTTTATTACACCAAATGGATTTATGCAATCAATCACACTTTCGTAAGAATTGTTTTAAGAATCTTCTCTCAGATGTATTTGTGTCAACAAAGATTTCACCAGTTTTGATGCCAAGCGCCTGGGTGATTTATAATGATATGATGATTTAATACAATTTATTTAAATTGTGAAATATTAATGTGAATATAATTGTGGAATTTTCCACATCACATCCTATTTTTTAGGAGTTCTTGCTCTCAAACACTTTGAATTCCTAATGTGATCATGTTAGCATAGTGTTTACTGACAGTATAATCTTGCTAAGTTGTGCTAAAAAACCCTCTAAACCATCCATCATACTCTATTAGAGTCATTTTCAAAACCAACATCAATAAACAGTATTGTACAATACATTACAAAAAAATGAACCACCTCTGAGGTTTCTGAAGGTCAGGCATCTTTAGAATGCATTTTCCTGCTGTGTGCGGAAATGCCAGCTGCTTCTACTCACAATTCAAAGGCATGTCCCGGGACTGAACCATGTCTATTCTACCTATATAACCCTTCAGCCAGTGAGCGGTCTCTACAAACTAGACCTTCCTACTGTGCGGAAAAAGTAGAAAATATGTTACTTATGTATGAGATACACACAAGGGCTTTCTAAGAACATTCTCTCTCACCCTTACACTTAACCTAAACCTCAAGAAACAAACACCAGATTGTAGCCTCAGATGTTATGCTATCACTTACAAGTACACTTACCCAGGGGTCTCCAATGTATATATATAAATATATTTAAATAGAGATGCACCGTGAATCACCTTACAAATATACTACTAATATTAACTTAGAACTCAAGTTACAGCTACACTTTATATTTTACACTTTAAATGAATTCCAATCAAAATAATACAACCTTGTGTTAAATGTTCCTTAAAAAATTCTTAAAATTCTGAGATAACGCTTGTTACTGATCCACGGCCAACGAATTCTACACACATCCACACTCTCTGTTCAGCTCGTCTTCACCCGATGTGTGGTCTGTCTCAGAGCAACACATTGTTGTAATGGAAGAAAAATCAGAAACCAATAAACAACAAATCAGCCCAAGTTGCACATGCTGACTCTGTAAAGTAGGCCATTATTTCCTGTTCTGGCTGGCCAATATTTATTTAGATACTCATGTTTGAATAAGAGTGGCCGTGCCAGAGCTAAGTGGATGAAGGATTTTCAATAGAGTGGTTTTGATAGTAGAAACCTGTGTTTTCCTGTTTGCGCTAATCCGTGTGTGTATTTGCAATCATTGAGAGAAAGTGGTTTGACAGGTTGTCATGTATAATATGGGCATGTCTGCTTGGCCTGATTACACCTATTGTTCTTGCTAAATGTTGACGTTATGCTTGATTTTTTTTATTCAAACAAATGGCCCACAGGATTCTGGTCACTGTGCCTAATGTATAATTATAGGCTAATTTGGTAATAAATCTTATAGTCTTGAATAATAAACTATTTACTTAGTAAAAATATGTTTCTAAGTAAATAGATCACACTTGCCAGGTCATAATTTTTATTGTGTGTGTTTTTGTGATTGAAAAACTTCTGAAATAGATTTGGACACCCAAAGCTCTTACACACAAAACCCATAATATATATATATATATATATATATATATATATATATATATATATATATATATATATATATATATATATATATATATATATATATTAGATATATTATCTTATATATTATATTATTATATTATATTAGAAATCATGGCGGGGTCTGAAATTGTCATTGTAGGTGCATGTCCACTGTAATAAAAAAATAAATAAAAATCCAGAAATCACAATATATGATTTTTAAACTATTTATTTGTATGATACAGCTGCAAATACGTATTTAAACACCTGTCTATCAGCTAGAATTCTGACCCTCAAAGACCTGTTATTCTGCCTTCAAAATGTCCACCTCCACTACATTTATTATCCTAAATTAGATGCACCTGTTTGAGGTCGTTAGCTGCATAAAGACACCTGTCCACCCCATACAATCAGTAAGAATCCAACTACTAACATGGCCAAGACCAAAGAGCTGTCCAAAGACACTAGAGACAAAATTGTACACCTCCACAAGGCTGGAAAGGGCTACGGGGAAATTGCCAAGCAGCTTGGTGAAAAAAGGTCCACTGTTGGAGAAATCATTAGAAAATGGAAGAAGCTAAACATGACTGTCAATCTCCCTCAAACTGGGGCTCTATGCAAGATCTCACCTTGTGGGGTCCCAATGATCCTTAGGAAGGTGAGAAATCAGCCCAGAACTACACGGGAGGAGCTGGTCAATGACCTAAAAAGAGCTGGGACCACCGTTTCCAAGGTTACTGTTGGTAATACACTAAGACGTCATGGTTTGAAATCATGCATGGCACGGAAGGTTCCCCTGCTTAAACCAGCACATGTCCAGGCACGTCTTAAGTTTGCCAATGACCATTTGGATGATCCAGAGGAGTCATGGGAGAAAGTCATGTGGTCAGATGAGACCAAATTAGAACTTTTGAGTCATAATTCCACTAAACGTGTTTGGAGGAAGAAGAATGATGAGTACCATCCCAAGAACACCATCCCTACTGTGAAGCATGGGGGTGGTAGCATCATGCTTTGGGGGTGTTTTTCTGCACATGGGACAGGGCGACTGCACTGTATTAAGGAGAGGATGACCGGGGCCATGTATTGCGAGATTTTGGGGAACAACCTCCTTCCCTCAGTTAGAGCATTGAAGATAGGTCGAGGCTGGGTCTTCCAACATGACAATGACCCGAAGCACACAGCCAGGATAACCAAGGAGTGGCTCTGTAAGAAGCATATCAAGGTTCTGGCATGGCCTAAAAGGTCTCCAGACCTAAACCCAATAGAGAATCTTTGGAGGGAGCTCAAACTCTGTGTTTCTCAGCGACAGGCCAGAAACCTGACTGATCTAAAGAAGATCTGTGTGGAGGAGTGGGCCAAAATCCCTATTGCAGTGTGTGCAAACCTGGTGAAAAACTACAGGAAACGTTTGACCTCTGTAATTGCAAACAAAGGCTACTGTACCAAATATTACAATTGACTTTCTCAGGTGTTCAAATACTTATTTGCAGCTGTATCATACAAATAAATAGTTTAAAAATCATACATTGTGATTTCTGGATTTTTTTTTTTTGGTTATGTCTCTCACAGTGGACATGCACCTACGATGACAATTTCAGACCCCTCCATGATTTCTAAGTGGGAGAACTTGCAAAATAGCAGGGTGTTCAAATACTTATTTTCCTCACTGTATATACAGTATATGTATATATACAGTATATATATATATATATATATATATATATATATATATATATATATATATATATATATATATATATATGCATGCATATAATCTGTTATGAACACTTCTACAATTTCTGTTGACACATCCGCTAGAAAATCAATTCTAATGCATAAAAGATTCTTAAACAAAATCGCTATTTTATTCCAAACGTTGTGATTAGAGGTGAAAAAAGGTACAATGTAATAAAAGGTGCTGTAGTGACAAAATTAGCTGGAGATACAATATTTGTATGTAGTTGCTTTCTAATTGTATCATTTCAAAAATTAAAAATGGTTAGAAAATACGCCTCTAATCTCCTCACCCTCCACTTCAGTTTATAATGAAAATAGTTGCTTTACCAAGTGACAGTGGTTCTGCCTCAATAACAGGATCTTTTTTTTAAATGAATCTGTGCACATAGATCTCTAAAACCTGTATTCTGGGGAGATGTGCTGTTGGCTATTAAGATGTCCTTCAAGGAATGCAGATACTGTTTGGAGAGCTCTCAAGACTCATTGGTAGCTATCAGATCCTTGCTCTTCAAGATATTCAAGGTAGTCTAATCTGAATAAGATTCTCCTATTCACTTGTTACACTAAATTGTATCCTGGATTATAATGTACTTGTGATAAAGACTGTGTTCCCGAAGAAACCATGATCCATTACTTGTCATTTGTTGCATCTGTCATCTAATACACTTTCAAATGCACTTTAATCACTGAAAAAGGTATTGCTGTTGCAATGGAACATTGAGGTATAGACCATTCAGTAGTTTACCAAAAAAAGTCTGGTAGTCTACTTAGCCATAAAATTTCCATTTAAATGGTTCATGCACCACAACTATGCCACAGTAATGAAGATCTGGTGGTGTGAAGGTGTTTTTACCTCATAGTACATAATAATTATTTTATTTACTATTCTCACAAGGCAACACAACATTATAATAGTTGATAGAGTTTTAAATGAAAAATTCTCTATGTGGACACTTGACCATCAAACCATATGCCTATATGTATCCATATACCATTTTAGATATTGTCACCCCCTTTTTCTTTTTCTCAATATTATTAGTGAGATCACGCACTGAGGCTAGATGAAAAGGCTTGGGGTGCAGTTTATGTTCCAATTTATATCACTGGAAGTCATACAGTGTACAGTGTACAGTGAGGAAGTCTGATCTATGTACAGGTCACTATTACTCCAACCTTGGCAAACCATGTTTTCACTGATGTCACATTGTGCCTAGAACGCATTTAACTTGACCGCTCAGTTGCAGTAAAACAAATTGTGCACTAAACAAATACTTTTTATACTGAATGCTTCAAACTTTCTGGCAAAGGTGTCCACAAACATTCACAAACGTCCATTGACGCCATATTGTGCATGATACATGAAAATGTAGTTTCAGACAGAGACCACAGTTTACTTCAGCCTACCCTAACAAGACTTGGTATCTGGCTACCAGCCATGTGGAAATTAATAAAACTCTGTTGCAGCATTCCTTCACTGATATCATAAATCAGTTCACCTTGAATGATCACTCTCTATTTTCCAGTGGAGGTAATTCTTGGAAGAACTTTACACTTTTTTTTTTCAAAATGGCAAATACACAATCCCAAATAATAGTAACTTTCCTATAGTCCAACCCGGCTTCTTGGTTTCTACCCCTGAACTTATACTTTTGTCTTGACAGGTTAACCCTGAAACTTATCACTTGACTGAACTGTACTGCAATCTTTAAATTTAGCAATCCTCTACGATTGGTGGTTTCTGGTTCCTTTCTGGTTCCTCCAAGAGCCCTACACTTCTCCATTAGTAGACAGTTATTGTGTGCACAATTTGCTACAGTAATTACAGAGTTTACAGTGTATGATAGGCCAAGTGTATGATCAAATGACGTCCCAGATCTTAGTCAACCTGCTCCTCAGTTACCCGGCTAATGCCCAGGTTGTGTGTCTGGGGAGCTGACACTCTTATAATGTAGACATACTTTTAGACATACTAGAAGATTCCATGAATTCTCTGTGCTGGCTTACTAACGATCAGTCCCGTCTGTTAGTGTTCTAGACTACCTTTTGCAAAGTCTTGCTAAATTTCCTAGTGTATAAATTTAAACATTCTCTTGCGGTTTGTGAACCTCTGCCTGTTTTCTTCTGTTGTGACTCATTTCAAGTTTTTGGTTACCAATCATTAATTTGCCCTTTGAAACATACTTTGTCATGAAATTCTTCACCATAGCATTTTCTACTGAAATGAAGGTGTGGCTGCTTTGTGAACTTGCCTAATCCTGACAAACGTTAAAAATTAAAAGGATAAACACTGGGGTGTTAACACAGTAACAAATACTATCATGTTGTATAATATTTTCATATGTAGGAATTCGGCTAAATGGCTTTTTCTTTCGATTGCTTAAGTGGAATCGAGATCTTTATCTTACACATTAGTGCATATCAGAATTTTAATCTAAAAAACATGTATACACACACACGTGTGTACGTGTGTGTGTGTGTGTGTGTGTGTGTGTGTGTGTGTGTGTGTGTGTGTGTGTGTGTGTGTGTGTGTGTGTTTCTCCATCCTCCAGGTGTGGTGACACTAATGTTTTGATGTTTTCTCTGTTGGCATGTTGCCGGTTTGCTGAAGGCAGTTCAGGTAATGTGGGAAGATTCTTTGAGAGGGACACTACAGAATTGGTTTCATTTTACTGTTATTTTCAGTGTTACACTTTCACTTATTATTGCGACTTCTTTGTCAAGGTTTTGCTCTTATATTTTGTGGCCAGTAAAACAACCTAAATTTCAATCTGATTTGCAGTGTTATGTGCAGATAATGAATGCACTTATTGTTCCATTATATAAAGAGATTACAATGAATTGATTCATTTCTGCTTTTCTAAATGTGAAACCTGGTCTTGTGTCTCAGGTCTGGATGGCACGCTTCTGCTGCAAAAAAAAAAAAAAAAAAAAAACGCCAAAACTTCCTGCTCCAGTTGGTGTGTAAACTTATGAATGACTATAGTTATGGTAAGGGGGGAGGAGCTCATATATTTGTAAGGTGCTCATAGATTTAATTACTTCATTCATATCAAGTGCAACACCACTATTCTATTCATAAAATGGGATCTGAGATGATGCTCTGATTTTGATATGAAATAGCCATCTTGAAATGCAGTCTTAACTGTAAATAAAATAGGATTGGTTAACACATAATGTAAGAAAAAGAACTGCACAGGGACTGTACAAGGATTTAAATAATTTTATATGCACTATATGGACAAAAGTATTATTATGGTCATCTGACTTTCCTGCCATATGTGGTTCGTCTCCAAACTATCACCGCAAAGCTAAAGGCACACAAATTTAAATGATGTCTTTGGATGCAGAAGCATTAAAATTTCCCTTCACTTGAACTAGGAGACCCAAACCTGTTCCAGCATGGCAATGCCCTGTGAGCTCCAGTGAGCTCCATTATGGTATGCGTTACCTTTGTTTTTATACTGTATGTAATATGTAGGTGACAAAACAGAATTGATGGTCATAAAATTAATTTTACATACCTTTTAAAATATATATATAATAATGAACAACAAGGAGTAGCTAAGCTAATTTTTCATGCACCTTCATGGGTATTTGTTTTTGTAAAAAAAAAAAAATCAAATATCTTCTATTCAAATCAATACATTTCATTTTGGTATTTGAAAATAAAACATGCTATTTTATGGGTTTTATTAAAGAAATATTTAAATAAAAAAATATGCCGTGCATTTCTAATTATTTAAAACGTTAGCATTCACAGCTTGGCCATGTGCTATAATGTGCACAATAATTTTTGTTTAATAAACAAGAATGACAATCACAATTACACTCAAAAAACACATTATTAAGAACATCCATATTATTCACCTACTTATTTTAGATAAACATTCAGATACAGATCAAGAGCTTCAGGTAATTTCCACATTAAAAAAAAAACAGAATTGGATTTCAAATGTGATCTTAGTTGCAAACACATAGCCTCTATTGTTTTTATTGAACATTTTATTAAGTGCAGAGCTTTTTACACAAAAGGATTTTCACATTAAGCAGTGTGCAGAGTTTACAGAGAATGGTGCGAACAACAAAAAATATCCAGCTTGTTTGTGAGAGAAATCGGAATACAATGGACAGGTCCAAGCTGAAAAAAAGCGGACAATGTAGAAAAGTAAGAACCTTAAGGCAGATGAGCTACAACTAGTCATGAGTTTTAGTTTATAAGCTCAGTATCACTGCTGCCTGGAGAATTTTTGCTGTGTTTCTTAACACAGTGATACATTCAAGGAACAATGCTGTGCATGATACACTCACCTCAATTGCACACGCACACACACACACACACACACACACACACACACACACACACACACACACACATGCATCTCAATGTCACTCCTGTGCTGAGAATGGTCCTCCACCTACATAACATCTGGTCAGTGATGATCCTATTTCCACTGATGGACAGCGTAAATAAGAGCCGATTGTAATGGTATACCTTCAAAGCTACTTCTATAGTATATGCACTTGCTAAAGTTTCAACTTGCAAATCATAATAATAAAAGACAAGTCATGGATCAAATGTTAGTGCTCATGTGTATTAAAAATCTGAATAAAATAACCCTGTTTGTACTTTAAAGACGTTTGCAAGCTTCACAGACAGACAGTGGCAGTAGCAGTTACGGCTTCTTCATGAATATCATCTTTTATGTTTTACTCCTGCTCTCTTTGTTTTCCGACGTGTCATGTTTATTCTCCATCTCTCATCTGTCGATATCAGGGTGGATGTTTGCTCGGCCTTGACAGGACAATGGCAGCTCTGAAGGGCTGTGCAGTGGGAGGATGTAGCTGAGGAGTGAATGAGTGAAGAGGAGGGAGTGATATTTCACATTTTCACTCAGTCCTGCATGTAGGAGGCTCGACCCGAGTACACAAAACTATACAATGGATTTTTTTTTTCGGTCCAATATAAGATGTATGGATGCTTGACATATCTTGATATCTACAAAGTGCATTAAATGCCCTGGTAGTGCTTACACGGCAACAATTTCATTTTTTTTCCGCTTGAGGCTGGTTCTGTAGATTTAGCAGTACCAGTGTTTCTCCCTACAGCCCCTTTACACAGTTATTACTATGGTCCTGTCTAGTTTTGTTCCTCTGAAAAAAATCATTTCCAAACAATCATTAAATCCTTAATGTTCGACTAAATCCTTGAGTAGGAGCAAAGTGTATATATGAGAGACTTACCTATACAATTAGCTACCATTAACCTCTCTTTGTTACATTTCAATACACCGATAGGCCATAACTCAAAACCCACCTGGTTAATATTGTAAAGGTTACATTGTGGCATCAAAACATTTCTGACCTGTCAAGGGATGAATTACAAGGTGGCTTTACAAGAAAGTTGATTTATTTATGCTTACACATTATGACCTTCAAAATAGTCAATGTTTTGACACCATTGTGGAGATCCAGCGCTCCCAGCATTCCTGCTAATTCTTGAATATGTCCTGGAAGTCGTCTTTTCAAATCATGTCAAGCACCTTCTGTGATTCGCACTGAATCTCTGCAATGGTACGCGGTGACCTCACGTCCCCAGGAGCCAAATTTTGCCGAGTAAGGTAGATGCGGAAGTGAGATCATGTCGATTGTTTTCTGACCATCATCATGCACAAGTTGCATGATGATGGTCATGCACAAGTTGCCTAACAGTTTCATTATTTGGAGTTGAACTCAATCATGGTCTTCCTGATACCTTGTTGACTTCCAGTGATGTTCTTCTTGAAGCGTGTGTGCCACTCAAAACTCTTGAAGGACTCATTGCATCATCGCCATATGTCAGGTCAAATGTCCCTGTGGCAGATTTGCCCAGTTTCACAAAGAATTTCACGTTTGCTCTTTGTTCTAACTTGCAGACCATGATGAAATCACAGATGTGGTAATGCACGTGGTCAGAATAGCACCAGTTAGCACCATTAGTCTTGAAACTTGACATCAAGACCAGAACATATAAGTCGTCTAAGATTTTTTTTCCATCCACAGATGTTTGATTGAGAGACTCTGGAGGTCAACATCTTGAACTCTTTGTCATGTACTACAAACCATTCTTTTGCCAGTGTGCATTATCCTGCTAAAATATGCTACTATCATTATACTGTTGGTATGTTTAGGTAGGTGGTATGTGTCAAATCCACATTCAAGGTCTTCTAGTAGAACATTGCCCAGAGCATCACACTTCTTTTACCAGCTTGTCTATCCTTCCTACATCCAACACATCAACTTTGACTGTTCACTTGCTGTCTAATATATACCACCCCCAAAAGTGTGCCATTGTAATGAGATAATCAATGTCCTAAAAGTCACCTATCAGTGATTTTAATATAATGTGGCTGACGGGTATATAAGCAAATAATAAACATCTGGCAACGTATCATGTGAAATGTGTAGTTTGTACAGAAGACAATATAGATGATCATATGCACTTTAAAATCGTATTACAACCACTGCAGGAGCTGTAAACATTTTAATTATAAAGTGTCTACATGATCATACTTGTTTTAATATATGACATTTAAGAGCAACAACATACATAGGAACCTGTAAGCCAGATGTTGTGCATTAACAGATAAAATGTGTGATTTATTCAATATTTATGCCCTAGTGAAGTACAGTGTCAGTGCTACATAAGTAGTGTTAGTGCTACATAAAGGTTAGAGGTAAAGCCATAAATTTAGGTTTCTTCCATGGGAACATTTTTCTATTTAATATGACAAGCTTTAATTTATTTATGTTGTGTTACTTACCTTGTGAGAACATATGCAACTATAAAAGGATAAATTGTGTAATCACTGGCAAATATCATTGGTGTAAAAAGAAAAAAAACAGTTAGGAATTTGCTGACATAGGAAAAAAATCAACTTCGGGTTGGTAACATTTCCTGTTTTATGTCAAGCTAAATCACAAAACCAGTCGCTGATTACGTTCCTATAATATCACACTAGCCAGTGTTTTATTCCTTACAAAGTATTGCCAATGCAATGAATACAACAATAGCCAGTTAGTCAGATATTAGTTTAACACTTCTATAAGAAATAAAGAAAGATTGAGATGAGCTTTATTAGTTCTTTAAAGTGAACGCACGCTTTTTCCACCTGCGTAGCGCTGCAGCTGTCGGCTCACTCTCAAGGCCGACATTGCATCCTTTGTTTTATTTCAGGCGTGTCATGAACACTTGCTCCGGTGTTTGGCACCGTAACTATGGTGACGAGGCTGACGCACAGGGCTGATGAAAGCTCGGATCCGTCACACCTGTCCATAACACATGAGCATGTGGAGGAACCAGATCATCATAAACATTCTGTGTGGGTTTACCACATAACGTTGTGTCACATTGCTGCAGGCTGTATCGATCTGTCTTTTCACCCCGCTGGTGATCAATCGAAACAGTACTTATTGATGGTATTCCCAAATTAGGGCATGACATATTACGAGGACACATATAAGACCATATGATCATGGTTTTTTTTGGTGGGGGTAAACTAGTTTAAACGGTCTGTATAGCAAACCAACATATGAAATCCAGATTCAAGGCACTTTGGATTTAAATCTATATATTTTTTTTATTTGTGCACAACGTTCTCGGTTGTCAATGTATCGAGGAGATCAGTGAAACCATTTTCACAAGCCTTGTGACATTAATGACATTTGAAATGCATTAAAACACATGCAATTCTTTTCCCAATCAGATTCAAACCCCATCTGATTGTGATCCAAATGACAGTTTCTAGTAGAAAAATCCTTTTTCTCCCTTTTGCGCTTCCTGTGAATGTCAGACATTTGTAACAAGAACCAAAACCTAAATGAAAGCCATCATGAAGGGATAAGTCAGGTCAGGCAAGGAACCTGAGTCTGGGGCTCTAACAGAAGACATCTGCTTTCTAACCATTACTTTTTAATCACTTTTATCTGTGAATCATTTGTGGAACCTTGGTAAATAATCCATGGTTAAATCTTCATTTTGGAAACTAGCGAATTAGTTCACTTTCCTCAAAAAACAATGGATATGAAATTATCATATATTCGCATATTATTTTAGAGCGACACAAATCTGATTTTCTGCCACAACCGCTGGGTGTCTAAAATAAGGCCATGTTATCTGGGTGGGAGGGAAGGAATACGCTCCTCACCTGTCAATCACACAGACACTAGACAATTGTGGCTGTCTATGAGCTCAAGCACGTGGAAGAGGGCGGATAGGGTTTTTTTCCCCCAATGTGTACTATGCTGTTTTATGACGCAGCTATTTGTGCTGTCATCATCTAAAACAAAGATGAGAAGACAACAAAAGCAGTTGGAAAAAAGTTTTGAGAATTTGATGTATTTATAGTTTTTAAAAGCTAGGAGGAATGACTTACGGCGCACCCGGAAAGTATTCACAGCGCTTCATTTTTTTCCACGTTTTGTCATGTTACAGCTTAATTCCAAAACTGAATTCAATTCATTATTTTCCTTAAAATTCTACAAACAATAAGCCATAAAGACAACGTAAGAAGAATTTGTTTGAAATCTGTTTGCAAATTTATAAAAAATAAAACAAACAAACAAACAAAAAATGACATGTACATATGTATTCACAGCCTTTGCTCAATCCAGCCTTACGTCTTTTTGAGTATGATGCTACAGGCATGGCACACCTATTTTTGGGGTAGTTTTTCCAGAGGTCAAATGACTGCAGTCATGGGTGTCATTTCAAGTCCAGGACTTAAGAGTGTTAAGTGGGTTGAGGTCAAGTCAAGTCAAGTAGGCTTTGTTGTCATTTTAACTATATACAGTGCAGTAAACAGTGAAACAAACCGTTTCCCAGGACCAAGGTGCTACATCCAACATGTAGCAACTTATGTAACACCCAACCACACACACACACACACACACACACACACACACACACACACACACACACACACACACACACACACACAATAAAAGACAATAAACAAGAGACAAAAAAAAAAACAGTAACACATTAGTGCAAATGGATTTTCATATACAAATTTAAAATACAAACCGTACATGTAAACATTTGACTGGAAACTAAACTTTTGGTTCAACAGAAGTGTGCAAACAACAGCTTGTGTTGTTTTGTTTTTTTTTTCGTTGATTGTGTGTGTACCAGTCCACTTTGTTCATATTAAGGAGTCTGTAGCTTGTCAAGATCAAGTCCAAATGAAAGTAAGAAGAGTCAAAATCAAACTAGAAAACCATCAAAACCATTATGAGGCCCAATTCAATTAAACTGTATCCAAACCAATTTAACTTGTAGAGTGCATTTAAAATAGATTTATAATAAAAAAAAAGTCTTCTACTTTTGGTTTTTCCTGTTAGGGGTCACCACAGAGGCTCATCCGTCTCCATACCCTGTCCTCTACATCTGTCTCTCAAAGTAACCACCTCCATGTCTTCCCTCACCACATCCTCCTTGGCCTTCCACTACTCTTTCCCACAACTTCATGGTGTGACTGATCAACTTTATTCTCTTGTAGTTACTGCAGGTCTGCACATCTCCCATATTTAAAAAAAATCGTACCATCACACTCCTTCTTCATTCCACAGGCATCCTCTCACCTTCCAGAATCTGCCATACAGATTCTCATATGCTCTTTCTTTTGCCACATCTTTACATTTGCTGACGCATCTCCTTGTACTCCTGCCTACTTTTCTCATCTCTCTGCCGATCCCAATTCTGTTTCGCCAACCTCTTTCTCCTTATGCTTTCCTGCACTTCTTTATTTCACCATCCCTCTTTGTCTTACTTTCTCCTTCCAGATGTCACAACAAGTACCATCCTAGCAGTCTGCCTTATCACTTCTGCATCAGTTGCCCAATCATCCTTCAGACCAGCATTCTATGCTGTCTAGCTACACTGTCCCCTGCCAACACCTTATATTCTCCAATCTCTTTCAGGTTGCATCTCCTGCATAGAATATAGTCCACCTGTGTGCACCTTCCTCCATTCTTATACTCACCCTATGCTCCTCCATCTTTTCCTAAAATTTGTATTCACCACTGCCATATCCATCCTTTAAGCAAAATCTACCACCATTCACCCTTTCACATTCCTATTCTTAAGGCCATACCTACCCATTACCTCCTTATCACCTCTGTTCCCTTAACCAACATGCCCATTAAAGTCTGCCTCAATCACCAAACATTTTTTCTTAGGTACACTGTCCACTACTTCATCTAACTCACACCAGAATCTTTTCTTCTCCTTCATCACACAACCCACCTGTGGCGCATAAGCTCTGATGACATGTATCATCAGCCCTTCAACTTTTAGCTTCCCGTTCATCAGAAACTCTCTTTACCTCCACTACACTCTTACTGTACTCTTCCTTCAGGATCACCCCTACACCATTTCCCTTTCCATCCACACCATGATAGAACAGTTTAAAGGAAAGGAACGGTCTGATTTTGCATTTAATTAAAAATTTGAAACAAGTGTAAGGGGTTAAAAACCATCCATCCTCTGTGCACACAGGTAAAATCCAGTAGCTCCTCAGTCTAACAGACAGATTACATTGCATATATGTGGGTAAAACTCCAGGATTTTCATAACACCACATACAGGAGCTACCGATCACAAAGGCTGCTATTTCCTCTCCTGGCAAAGTCCCAGTCATTAAATTCATCCAAGATGCCTGAACTCAGCAAACTGTACTTTCTCAGGATAAAACCACATTATTTGTGTGTACGACGGGTAGAATATCTTAATGCCAAAAACTCGACCTTGCTCTATAAACAGTTCAAGAGGTTCAAGGGTGCAGGAAAGCAGAACACACACTCTGTGGTTATTTGGTTCTATATTAAGTATGAGAAATGATTTTTGATAATAAATAGACACTGAGAATTTCTTTGACAGAGAATATCCAGGCCGGGTGTGCAAGAGTACTGTATACTGGATACTTTCTTTATTCTAGTGTGTTTTCATGTCCTTGTGATTTTATCTTTACTGTGTGAGGGATCCATGATGTTAATGCATTGTGGAACAATTTTGGAGATATGGTAGGGAGTTGGACTTCGTCAGTTTAGTAAATGTCTACAAATTTGAATGAAAATATCAGGCCTGAGATGAGGACACTGACCTGTAATGTGGCACAACATAACACTTAATAAGGAATAAATTGCTTGGGTTATGCTGTTATAGGAAAATAATTAAGGAACATTAAAAAGTACACTTAAAACCCAAACATTTTTCATTTCCCTATGACGATATTTCAGCAATTTGTTAATGATTAATATTTTTAGATTTTCTGAAAAAAAAAAACTTAATTGGACTTTTTTGGAATGCCAGAGAAATAACCTTGTTGCTGTTATCATTTACGTTATAGCTACTAAACAGCTAGAGCTAAAAGTTTCATTTTCATTCCTGTAACATTTTCTTTCTTTAAGACTTTTTTGTGCCTCTGCCTTTACCTCTGACTGCTGACACTGAAGCCTTCTTCCAACAATGTTAAATAAACATTTTTTTACGAAAAAATTCACAGAATTATGTGGAGTGTTTGGCATACCCTAAAAGGTCCATGTGAATGAAATGCTTCATTAACTTAACTCCTTAAAAAATCAGTGTTCTGCACATGCTTTGATTTGGCACAGTTTTTTATTCTGAGTTCCCTTCGTTTGATGCAACCCTGATTTATCCAGGCTTGGAACCGGCATTGGGAGTACACTGTCTTGTGTAAATCCACACAAGGGGATTGACTGGGACTGGTAACCTAGTTGGAAATTTAACCCAAGCCATGGCAGTAAGAGAAACCACTAATCCTCCAGTGATGTGAATAAGACATAATAGAAAACCAGTCAACACCTTCTGACCAATCAGAAACAAGAATCCAGCTTCAGTAGTAATAGTAAAATAATACCAATGAGGCCAATTTTGTCAATGAATGTTCATGTGCTCAACAGTAGCTTCTTGGATGAAGTTTTTTGATAAGTGTTCTGAAAGAATGTCATAGAAATATTCCACATAAAACTGCTACCACATTTCTATAATGAATACAATTGCTAGGTTTGTAGCCAACATTTCAGAGCAAATTATAGCCAGATGTTTAGCACAGCAAGTCCTCAGCAAGTAGCTCAACTCCACACTTATGGTGGAACATGCTAGATTATTATTAAATATAGCACTCTCATAATAGGACAAGGAAAGCTTGAATAGTTTAATAATTGTTGAATACATGGTGGATTTAAGTGCTGATTCTTCCCATAGTGAAATGCTCAGGACACAATTGCAGACTCTCCCCCTGTCTAAATGCTACCCACATTGCGGTATCCATTTCTTAAAACATCCGCAAACAACTATGGGTAATCAAGTGGAAGTCTTTTTTATTTTTTTTCCTCAGAGAGACAGAAAGAAAAAGGCATGTGGTTAAAGGGCAATATGGCTGTGTGTGAATAAGAACTCCCTATTTGCCCTGCAGGGGTTTGTGGGTTGACATGGCATGTCAGGAATCTTGTCTAATTGCTGTCACTTTGACTCGGCTTGTCTGTTCCCATATAATTAAATATGGCTGAATATAAGCGCTCTGTATTACTCAGGGAAATGAAACAAGACACGTTTACACTCTTTGTGAGATTTGCCCAGTTCTAACCATGCCCGCTTTATTCAGTCACCCAACCAGGATATTGAACATGACGGCTATGCATTTACCTGTAACAGAGCATTTTGGTCAATTAGGCAAACTATGCTTGAAGTTTGTTTCTTGAATTAGGCTTCAAGGCTAACAAAGCTAGGAAGTGTACAGCCAAATGATTTTTGTGCTAAATGCATAATGGTGGTTAAAGTCAGTTTAGACACCAATTATGCCACACTAGGATATTATGTGATGTGACATGACAAAAAAGATGACTGGAAGTATGACACAGCATAATGCTAGTCGCTTATTATGTTTTATTCAACATTCACAGGTGGAAATATACTTTTTCTGGAACTGCTAATCTTGTTCACCTTATTTGTAGAGTTCAAATAATACATATTCTGTGTTAATGTATTTAGGACTATGTTATTTTACCTTATTGAATAAACCCATGGTTGGCATTTAATGCTAGATTTAATCATATGGGGTTATTTTTGAATATTTTATTAACCCATCTGAGGTAAATATTGAATGTTTGTGGGTAATTTCTGCTTTATGACAGCTCATCCTAGCAGCCATTAAAGAGATGTATTTTTCCTTCTGATATCAATAGCACAAATTGAAGCACTGGAGCTTCAAAGTTGTCCCAGATAACATGAACGAGAATTTTTTATTAATTAATTTATTAATTTTTTACAGATGTTTCGAATTGTTCAAGCTGCGAAGCTAAAGATCATTATACATTCTCATCTGGAGTTGTGTCTCAAACCTCCATGTGTATGTGGTTTTTAACACTTTATAAGTCACTGTTAGCAATTAAATGGATGATAGATTGTCAAAGGTCTGGTTTTGTTATGTACACAAAATATAAATGTTAATAAGAATGAATGGATAATGCGTTCAAAACAGGTACAAGAGGAGGAAAGGAATGAATAAAAACCTTTTTTTTTTATCTTTGTTTTGCAAGATTCACAGGTTGTTTGTTTGAAACTGGAGGTGTGAAACTAGAAAACACACCTCCAAACGGTTTTAGTGGGATTAAAAGGAAAACAATCCGATGCATCTCTTGCTAAGACCAATTAACGAACTGGAGTGGGACAGTCAGGGCTGGAAATTCACACACCATGCTGGCACTGCTGGTATTTCTACCTCTGTGGATTTTCCAGTGCCATAGCGGTAGAGTGGAAAATTTCATTTCATTTCATTTCATCTTCTCCCGCTTATCCGTAATTCGGGTCGCGGGGGCAGCAGTCTAAGCAGATTCCCCAGACACTTTTCCGTGTCCAGGGATCGGGCTGTCAAGGCCCCCGCCTTCGATTGCTGCCCAATCCTCTCAGCACCGGTCCCTTACGGTCCTTCCTGCAGGTGGTGAGCCCACGGGAAGAGAGTGGAAAATGTTAGTATAAAAGAGAAAAACAAACAAAACAAAACTGTCAAAATTTTATATTGGGTTAAAAATTAGGTTCATGACTAATAAAAAGTTTAAAATATCCATACGATATACATTCTTATTCTTATTGTGCTACAAAACAAAAACAAACAAACAATGCCATTTGTCACTTGATATAATGCTCACATTTCAGGGATTAGCGATCAATACAAATATAATAGCTAGCAAACTATGACCTATGTAATGAATCACATAGGTATTCTTATTCAAATTTATTCTGATAAAAGAAATGAATACATTTTATTTTTCTCTATATGATGAAGTCTTTTTTGTCACATATACATTATATTTGTGGAATTTTCTAAACACACTTTTTTGGTGAGGGTTAACCACCTTGCTTAAGTGCCCAGTAAAGTCAGCTTGGAAATGCTGGTGTTTGAACTAATGACCTTTCAATCAGAAGTCAAATGTCTTAACCACTACCATTTCCTTACCAAATTACAGCACAGTGACATTCTTTTTATTGCATCAGCTGGGGTCAGAGCACAGGTTTAGCCATGATATAGCACCTCTGGGACATATAAGGTTAAGGGCCTTGCTCAGGAGCACAGCTTTGGCAGCTGGGACTTGATCCCCTGACCATCGGATTAATAACCTAAGCCTTAACTATTAAGCAAGCCTAATTTAGTAAGAATTGGGGATGTAATGGTACACAATTCATGGTTCAATATATACCTCAGTCTTCAAGTCACATTTTGAATCAATTCCAGTATGGTTAAGGGGAAGAAATGCAAAACATAAATTTGCTCACTTTCCCGATATGTGGAATTGTCAGGATTTTCTCCTTTTAGGAAAAAATTCTTGAAGCTGGACATTAGAGCATGGCATTGTTGTGAATGTTTTCATGTTTAAAAGTAATTTATAAAATGTGCTTAAGTGCAAGGTGGAAACTAAACAAACTTGCGTTCCACTATTTAATACGTTCCTGAGGGAACTCAGACTGTTACTATGCTCCGCAAGTAAAAAGGATTGCATTCATGTGTACCGAAACGAAAGCCCTGTACCGGAAAACTTGTTACAAATACATGCACCGTTACACCCCTAGTAAGAATACATTGTGCTTGATATATACATATATATATATACACACATAAATACATTTATTTATTTATTTAAATACACACAAATACTCACACATACATCTTTGGAAAAAGAGAGACAGCCAGACATGGAGAAGGACATGGTGACAAACATGTCATTAGTGTCAAAGACGTGTTAACCAAGCCATAAAAATGAAATTTGTAGGTTTTCAAACGTAAAACAGCTGTTACTTTACAACGACAGGAAGCTAATATATATTAAAATGCAGAAACGCAACATCGTAAAGCTTGTCGCATGGAACGTTTAGCCTGCGGCTACAGAATGTCTCTAACTGAACACGCCACAGGATTCAGAGATAATTAGAATGTATTTTTTTTTCTTCTGCATTACAATACTATTGTAGTAAACAACATAGCCAAACAGTACATCACTAGTGTTACATAATTCAAATCTTAGGTTAGAGCACAACACTGCATTTGACATCATTCCATAGGCAAATCATTCAACTAAAGGCCTACTGACTACCCTACTTGTGCTCTATCTCCATTTTGACCATTTTTCACATTGTCACATCTACACTATATTGCCAAAAATATTGGGTCACCTGCCCTTTCCTGCTATATGTTGTTCTTTATCAAACTGTTACCACAAAGCTGGAGGCACTCAATTGTACAGGGGCGTGCCAGTGCCCCTGTGCAAAAAGTGAGCTCCTTGAAGATATAGTTTACATGCTTTGAAGAGGAAGATCTATATATATATATATATATATATATATATATATATATATATATATATATATATAAAAGCTATAGAGCTTAGAGCCCTACTGAACACCTTTGGGATGAAATGGAATGCTGACTGCACCCCTGGTCTTCAAACCTACATCAGTACATGTCTTCTGGCTTTGTGGACTTGTGGCTGATGAACATAAATATCCATAAGCATACTCCAAAACCTAGTGGAACATCTTCCCAGAAGAGTGGAGGGAATTATAAAAGCAAATTGGGACTAAATGTGCAATGCAATGCTCCCAATGATAGATAGATAGATAGATAGATAGATAGATAGATAGATAGATAGATAGATAGATAGATAGATAGATAGATAGATAGATAGATAGATAGATAGATAGATTGATTGATTGATTGATTGATTGATTGTGTCTCAATGAGCACAAATCTCCCCATGCACTTTTAATAATTTAGAACATCCTTTGGGACTACATGTGGAACGGCATTTTCAAAAAGTACATAATTTCATGGAACGAATCTTATATGAACCTTGCAAGCTGCTTTTATAGAAAATAATCAACATCGTCTGACCAAACAGAGTAGAGCACTGAAAACCAACACCAACCATATATACCAGCCACACTCACTTTGTGGTAAACATGCAGGGCAAAAGACACTTTGTAAACATTTTAACTCAACAATATAGTGTTCAATCCAGGGACTAAAGCTGAGTTTAGTTGGAGATTTCTAACTTCAATGCACAGAGGATTGAGGACTTGGACAGAATCACAGGAGTTTTGTGAAGTTAGATCATCTCTACTACACTGGATGAGTTTAAACAGAGAAAGTGCTGATTGGTTGCAGGTGGTGTGTGCTTCTTTCTCACTCAGACACACATGCAACGCACACACACACACACACACACACACACACACACACACACACACACACACACACACACACACACACACACACACACACACACACAAACACACACACACCATGTGTTTTAATTCAAACATTCCTGAAATTCGTGTATTTATGAGGTTGTGTGTTATGTCTATTTGACTTTACTCGACTCACACAGATCATGGTACAAACACAAATCACAAAATTCAAGGCTACAAAAAGCCACAACTGAAATTACAGATAAACTCACCAGTGCTGTATAGCGAATAGTTGCTTTTTTTGCCCTAAAGTGACAGACCAGTGTCAAAGCTCAAAAAATTGTCAGTGAAAAATCCTCCTCAACTCAAATGCACTCAATACTCCAAGACATGTTTCATGTGTAGTGATGCTTGTTTCTTCAGCTTTGCATAGCCAGTGTAGCTAACTTGCAATCTTTTCCTCAAAAACCAGACCCCTTCCAGTTCCTCACTAATATCCCATGGGCTTTCCTAATGTACTGTAATTATTAAGGAATATTATGGGGGCAGTCATCTTGGATAACCAGAGCTACATTTTCTACACATTTTCTCTTAAGCTTTACTCCTACACATTACTACATATTAGAAGAAAAAAATGGTAAGTATATCAAATAAATCAAATTAAAACTAATATCATAAAACCAGTCTGTCTCTAAACAACTACACTGGTACAAACATGAGATGAATATTGCTTACGGCCAGCATATGAAATTTTTTACACTACTAGCTTGTTAGTTTTATTAGTTTATTAGCCAGACAGACACTACTAATTAGTAAGTTTTTTACTAAGGGTTATGTATTTTTTATTTTATTTTTTTATTTTTTTTATTTTTAAGAAAGCACATTCATGTTGTGTTGTGTATATACTTGTAATATTATAGTATGTCTTATTTGTCTATTCTTTTATATATTTGCATTTATTTATTTCTTTTTTTTTTTCCTTCATACTGCTGTAACAAAGAAATTTCCCCATGGTGGGACGAATAAAGGTTTATCTTATCTTATCTTATATACAGTGAGGAAAATAAGTATTTGAACACCCTGCTATTTTTCTATACTTAGAAATCATGGAGGGGTCTGAAATTGTCATCGTAGGTGCATGTCCACTGTGAGAGACATAATCTAAAAAAAAAATTCAGAAATCACAATGTATGATTTTTTTACTATTTATTTGTATGATACAGCTGCAAATAAGTATTTGAACACCTGAGAAAGTCAATGGTAATATTTGGTACAGTAGCCTTTGTTTGCAATTACAGAGGTCAAACGTTTCCTGTAGTTTTTCACCAGGTTTGCACACACTGCAGGAGGGATTTTGGCCCACTCCTCCACACAGATCTTCTCTAGATCAGTCAGGTTTCTGGCCTGTCGCTAAGAAACACGGAGTTTGAGCTCCCTCCAAAGATTCTCTATTGGGTTTAGGTCTGGAGACTGGCTAGGCCATGCCAGAACCTTGATATGCTTCTTAAATACCTATTTGCAGCTGTATCATACAAATAAATAGTTTAAAAATCATATATTGTGATTTCTGGATTTTTTTTTTAGATTATGTCTCTCAAAGTGGACATGCACCTACGATGACAATTTCAGACCCCTCCATGATTTCTAAGTGGGAGAACTTGCAAATTAGCAGGGTGTTCAAATACTTATTTTCCTTACTGTATGTATATATATATATATATATATATATATATATATATATATATATATATATATATATATATATATATATATATATATATATATATCCTACTGCTACATTACACAATCTTACAGTATGAAGCTGCAGTCACACTACACATTTCATTCTTCGACTTTTATTCAGAAGTGTGGCAATGTTTCACATTTCACCACCCTTACATGGCTTTTAATTTTATTATCTCATTACTTCTGTCCAGGGGCCAAACATTTAACAGTAAAGATTTGATGGAGTGTTTGGAGGTAGTCCTTGAACACCTGACAACCTGCACAGAAGGGCAGGTGTTTAAGTCCTAGCACTACCAACCTGCCACTATTGGGCTCTTGAGTGAGACCCTTAACCAAGCTTGTTTTGGGGTACTGTACAATGGCTGGCCCTGACTTCCTAACAAGCTGTAATATCTGGAATAAAAAAGCATTGTAAAAGGCATTGAATTAAAGAAAAAAAGGGGCCAGTTTAATGACAACTAGTCTCATGTTCTATTCGGTATCTGCAATCTATTAAAGTCACGTCATAGTGACGTGTGAAGGATTTTCCAGAATAAGGTAGCATTCTCATAAATTTTGGATATTCTAGGTTAAGTCACTGTGAAGTGCTAAAGGTTCAACTCTATTCTAGGGTTCATTATGCTGCTTCCCCTTCACCTCAGGTCACTTCTGTACTTCCAAACAACTATAGTAAAAAAAATCTTAATATGCACCTTTTCCCATCTTACTGATGAACCCCAATGTATTTCCTCTCACTTTTGTTTACCCTGTATGTTTTCCTGTAGATGCTAAGCCTCAAGGCACTTAACAATGCATTTCATAGCGGCAGATGTCGCATGTTTAAGTCTTAGTGGTGTCATGGAAAAGTGTGTGTGTGTGTGTGTGTGACTCAAAAAATGAGCAAAAACTATGTTACTGAATTGTGTGTCCATGATCCTAAAAGACGCCATGATTAATTTTAACAAGAAGCAGATGCATGTCCAGAGTCCCATAATACTGATCTGATCCTGGTTCCTGTACTTTCACAGTAACGTCATTGTCTTACACAAAGCAGGATTTTTTGTGGATTGAAGTTCATCTTAGGTCAGAATATTAGTTTTGCGTATGGAGCACAGTGACAAGTTTAAATGCCAGAGTTGTTCGCAAAGTGGGTTGTAACACAAAGCACAGGTACTTCACAGCAGATCTACAGCTTTTGATCTAAGAAGTTGAGAAGAAATATAAAATTTTAATATAGAAAAATATAATTTGTAAGTTCTGTATATCTTAATGTGCCAAAATACATTAGATCATGTACAGAATAGTATTATTTGTATATTTTTTTATTTACAAGATGGTGTTTTATGCATTCGGTAAACATTCAATCCTATTTCACTTTTTTTTTTATTTTGTAATGTTGCAGCCTAATTACAATCTTTACAATCTACTCGTGAAAAATCTGATAGTTCGTGAGAAGCCACGAGAAAAGTTTGGAGTGACATTTCAAAACAGAGATTGTACTAATAAATTACATAAAAATGTCTGAAAATCTCTCTCTCTCTCTCTCTCTCTCTCTCTCTCTCTCTCTCTCTCTCTATATATATATATATATATATATATATATATATATATATATATATATATATATATATATATATATATATATATATGTATATATATATATATTTATATATATTAGAGGTTGTATGTTCCAAGTCGAGTGGTCGTAGGTCATGGTCTGACATTTCTGCTACACTGAAAGTCTCCCAAGAGCACAGTGTCCTTCATAATTCTTAAATGGAAGAAGATTGGACCAAGCAGGAATCTGGCTACAGCAGAGCACTAAACTAGAATACAGCAGTGTTGCCTGTCAATGACAAGTGAAGTAATAAAATCAAAACATGCCACTGTTCTCACTGAGATCTTCTTGTTATTCTTCAAAGATAATCTCCTTTGTTATTTGCATTAGAAAAAGAGTAGGTAATAAAGAGCTAGAATAATATTTTAATTAATAATTTTAACATATTTACATTAAAATAATCTTCTCCCCCCCCCTAAATAAAGATATTTAAAATATCTAAATAAAGATATTTAGTCTTAATTTCATTTTACATTCATTATAATTTATAAAGTCATATCTAAGCCTTCTGTTTAGCTAATGTCTATTTTTATAACCTTGTGCACTTTCAGCTTTCTATTTTTTGTTGCATGACTTGCTGATTGTTGTTATTTTCTAGCCTTTTCTAGAAATAACTTGTTAGTAAAACATTAATTTTTCTTCTGGTCACTTTAAACTCTTGACCAAAGAACTTCCTGAAAAGTGAAAAAAAATAAATGGCTGCTCACAATTCAGCTCATTCACTGCCTTCCTCTGTGCATTATGCATTGTTGTCCCTACAGATCTTTTTTTCCAGCCAATCAGAATGCTGCTTTCGGACTTATGTGAGGATAATAGGAATGTCATGAAGATTATCTGTAGAAGCAACGCCTCGATTAGATGTCTAAAGTTCACAATGATGTCATTTGGTCGGAATGAGACTCATTATACCCAAATCTTGTGAACGTATCAGAGCGAATAGCACGTTTCCTGTTCTCTGTGCCCTTTACAGATTAGAGATCTGAGGCGACTTGAAATGTTTTCTGTCTGCACTTGTTCTGCGTTGCTTTAAAACTTGTGTACACTCCAAAACATTTAATCCACACACGACTGAGCGTAACATCTTTTGGAAGGGAATAAGGAGGGTGGAGTTAGCATTGTTTTCCATTAAATGATTACACAATTACAGTACATTTACAGCATTTGTCAGACACCATTGAGAAACATGAGAAGTCATGCTTATGCCAAATTCTTTCTTTAAACACGGCAGAAAGACAGAAGCATGGTGGTGGTGGTGGCATCATGCAGAAAATACTCTTGGCAAAGTGGTGGCCTGCACTTGTCCTGCATTATGTGCAATATAAAATATCTACCCCATGCATGATTAAGCATAACTTTCGGAGAGAGTGTTCCATTTGGCATTTGACCTCATCCAGAGTACTTTTAAGTCTTTTATCAATAAATGCATCATTATACTGGTTATACTGGTTCCCAGAAGAATGGATGTTATTCAAAAATCACATAGTAAAGTTTTTTCACTGTCTTGTACACCTTCAGTGATGCCAGTGCTTCTATTACATACCTCTAGATATTTACATCCCTTCAGCTTTATTTTGCAATAAGTGAAGAGATTGCTTGTGCTATTTTGTAGATGCAGATTTTCTGGCAAAATTACAGATATTTCATTGGTGACTAATGCAAAACATATCATTTTTTGTGAAAAACAATTGATTTCTGGTTAAGTGGGTGATTTTTGCGTCACTTCATACTGGCCAATTACTGAACATCTGTGTACATCTCTGGTCATTCATGCTCAACTCTAGAGCTAAGTCAGCCAAGCGCTAACATAAAAAAAAAAAAAAAAAACAGACTTGCCATATTTCCCCAGTTTCAGAAACATATGTTGTGTATTTAATTCTGTTGGATTTTCTTTTCTTCTCTTTCACTTTTTCTCTCACTCCGCCTCTCTCTGTCTCTCATTGCAGATCCATGAGCCTTGAATTTAGTCCACATGCCGTATACATAATGTGTCTCAATTACTGCTGGCTGATCTTAAAAAACTAAAATTGTGCACCGTTATCACCAAACTGTTTACACATGTGTCGATCTATACATCGCTAAAACAATTGTAATTAAAGCACACAAGATGGAGAGCGTGATCAGATTTGACTTAAATGCTTTTTGGCTGTAAGGACCAGGTACCAGGTACAGCTGGATGCAAGTGGATGCAAGTGATATAACTAATCCAGGCATAAATCAAATACAACTGCAGAGGAAAAAATATATAGGAAATAAGTACAAGAGGAAGTATAGATAGAAAAAAAGAAATATGAAAAAAATTCAAGAAATGTGGGATTGAGTGCACTACTTGCCTGTATACACTGTGGCAATTTCGATCAGCCGCTGCACCACTGACCAATGTCCACTGTATTTCAGTTTCAGAGGTCATGTTTGGAGATAAAAGTAACAACCACTAGCTCAAGCATCACTTAAATGCTAAAACCAGTCTGAACAATTTAATTACAAGCAAGCTTTGCTGTGGGTTTAGGTCACAGGACTATGTTTCCTATTAGCCATTGCACCTCCATGTTCTATGTCACACGATTATTTGCACCCGAGTCTTGTAACCCATATCAAATCCCGCTTGTGTGTGTGTGTGTGTGTGTGTGTGTGTGTGTGTGTGTGTGTGTGTGTGTGTGTGTGTATATATATATATATATATATATATATATATATATATATATATATATATATATATATATATATATATATAAAAATAAAAACCCACACATGACTTCTGTCTACAACCAGAGAGACCATCAGGTTCTTGATTACCCTGAATGCTAAGTTGGCCAGCCAGCTGTAGCCAGATTCCTGCTTGGTCAAAGCTTCTTCCATTTAAGAATTATGGAGGCCACTGTGCTCTTGGGAGACTTTCAATATAGCAGAAATGTTTATGTAGCTTTCCTCAGATCCATGCCACCACACTCCCTGTCTCTGAGTTCTACACCCAGTTCCTTCACCTTTCTGATAACTTCTTTATTGGCTCAGACCAGCAGTTTCAGCTGTTAGCCCTTATATAGACAAACATGTGCCTTTTCAAATCATGTCCAATTAATGGAATTGTCCAGAAGTGAACTCCAATCAACGTATAGAAGCATCTCAAAGATGATCCAGAGAACTGAGAAAGGTGTTGCACCTGAGCTACACCGCAAGAATCAAAGCAAAAGGGTCTGGAAAACTACACCAATGTGATTTTTCAGGTTTCTGTACTAACTTTGCAAAGTTATCACTAATGTAAATGACTGTATATCTGTGTTTCTGTCTTTATATTTATCTGGCTAGTTTTTAATCTCTATATCCACCTATACATTCCACATGTTATTTGTGTGTTATTGGCTAAATGGTGCTCTATGAAGAGAACTTGGGATGAATTTGCTTATCACATGGAAAATGTTATAAATCAGAACTGTTATGAATGCTGTTTTAGAACCCTGAGGGTTTAAATCTCACGGTAAAGCTGGTTGGGAGAAAAACATTTAGGAAAAATAGATAAATCCCTTGCTGTTGGTTTGAAAGAGGCAGATGTAGAGGACAAAGTAGTATGGAGACGAATGATCTGCTGTAGCGACCCCCGAATGGGAGCAGCCAGAAGAAGAAGCAAAAGAAGAAGTGGAAGAAGAAGAAGAAGATAATAAATCCCTTTCCACATTTAGCCCCCATTTGTTGTTATAATAACCTCCACTCTTCTGAGAAGTTGTTCCATTAGATTTTTAGAGTATGCTTGTGAAGATTTGTCCTTATTCAGCCACAACAATGGAAAGTTATTACGCAGAAGAGAACATAATCAAGCTGTTGTTAAATTGACAACACAATAAAAACACTTAAAAAATACATCATATGGAGAAACGTTTGTGGACACCTGACCATAAGATTAGTATGTGCTTTTTGAACATCCCATTCCACAATTATTCAAGTCAAGTCAAGTCAAATCAAGTCAAGAAGCTTTTATTGTCATTTCAACCATATATAGCTGATGCAGTACACAGTGAAATGAAACAACGTTCCTCCAGAACCCAAAACAACAGTCACAGAACAGAAAAAACACAGGGCCAAGAACTAAGTAGGAGAATCTTGCCACATAAAGTGCATGTGTGCAACTGGTGCAAAAAGTGCAAAAGACAGTGCAAGACAACACAGGACAGTGCAGGACAATACACAATACACAAAACACAAAATAGCGCCGCCAGTAAACCTGTAAGTATGCCAGTAAAGCCAGTAAACCTGTCGTAAACTAGCCTCCATTTGCTGTCATATTAAGCTCCACTTTTCTGGGAAGATGTTCCACTAGATTTTGTGTGTTTGTGAACATTAGTACTCATTCAGCCAGAGTGTCAGCAAAGTCAGGTAGGTTAGGTGAGCAGGCCTGGACTGCAGCCATCATTCCAATTCATCCCAAAGGTGTTTAGTACGGTTGAGGTCAGAGCTCTATAGCAGCTTTGTGCACAAGCTCATTGCAATGCTGGAACAGGTTTGGGCCATCGAATTCAAGTAATGAGAAAAATGTATGCAATTGCAACCAAAGAGATTCTATACAATTGTGTGCATCCATCTTTGTGGTTACAGTTTGCCACATATGGCAGTCAGGTGTACATGTTTTTTTGCCCGTACTGTATATTGCAGATAGCTAAATAAATAGACAAAGTCAGAGATGGACAGAGGGTTGAATGGACAAACAGATGTACAGACAAACAGATAAATAGATAGATAGACAGACCCAAGACAGTGTAAACAGGTTAATTGCTCAGAGGAGTTCAGACAACTGCCGCCATGTACCAGTTTCAACAGATCTACAGCAGATCTGTTTATGGCATGGTGGCTGGTTTGATGTGGACTAGCAGAGAACGAACATTTGTGTGTGTGTGTGTGTGTGTGTGTGTGTGTGTGTGTGTGTGTGTGTGTGTGTGTGTGTGTGTGTGTGTGTGAGTGTGTGTGTATGTGCATGAACCCTGAAGCAGATGGGCCGAATGGCACACAGCGCACTCATGCATTCCTGAGGAGGAAGAGGAGTGTGGAAGAACTGGGGGATAATGATGATTCATTCCTCCCTATAGCCTGTGGGACCCACACACTTACACACACAAATGTACAACTCTGAGTCATGCCATGACACACAGCATCCCAGACATAATGATTTGTGCTTGGTTTTACACACTTTACACATTGTTACGCATTGGAGGCTAAGTTTGAATTGGCTGGCAATTTAGTTTTGTTCATCGTTTCTGTTTATCGTCCTTTGATTTTCTCAACAAAGTGCACCTGCTAAGTATCATAGCACACATCTGTTCATTCATTGAGTGAAAGTGCCTCGTTGATGAAAGATTTCAGAGGAGAATTGCCAGACCAGTTGGCCAGGACAGGAAGGCTAGAGGAACTTAAATAAGCATTCTCTATACCTGTGTTGAGCAGAAAAGCATCTCAAACTTTGAAAAAAGATGTCAAACTTTGAAGTAATCTGCAACTAATAGGTCTAGAGTGGTCTTCTGCTCATGTTGGCTGTGTGGCTGAAAGTATGACATGTTGAATGGCCCGAGATGCTTTTTAGCTCACAGATGTACATCAAAGATATGTCAATTAAATTAGATTGAAAAAAATAGAAGTGTCTACACCAAGAATCCAGTGACATCACATGACAGGCCTGTCAAAGAAGGGGTCAAATACCCAGTGAGTTAAAATGTTTTGAGACTAGTTTTGTAAATATGCCAACAGATGGCAGCACAAGGCTCCATGCACAGTACCATGAAGCACCGACCTTTATAAGTCAGTGTGCCAAAAGACTCCAACATATGTCAAGAACTTGTGCCGTGGATGACCCTGCTTCATGTTGAGGATCATTACCAGTGACAGAACCTGGGTGTACAGGTACAACCCTGAGATAAAGCAGTTGCCTTCGCATTCGAAGAGCCTATCATTTTTATGACCGAAAAAGACGAGGTAAGTGGGCCAAGGGCATACTCGTTGTCTTTTCGACATTCACTGAATGTCGAAAAGTCCACTAAAGGCGGTAGAGCATTTTCACATTTAGCTCCTAAACTCTGGAATAGTCTTCCTGACAGTGTTCGGGGTTCAGATACACTCTCCCAGTTTAAGTGTAGATTAAAAACATATCTTTTTAGCAAAGCCTACACATAACACACATCACACACATCACATCACAACCTTGTGCTCCAGAACATCTGATCACATGCACATTATCAACTTGTGCTGTTAATATCATGAACAGCAGCTACGCTAATTCCTCTCCACTGCTTCTCTTTCTCTCCCCATCCCGAGGCTTCCTGAGGTTTGGCCAGCTCCAGTCACGTCCCACCTCGTGAAGATTATGGACCTATGGATGATCATGGAGAAGTAGATGCCGAGTGTTTAAAGGCCCTGGCATGGAGAAGCTGATGCTGGATCTATGATGATCACAAATTGTTCTGTATTGTTGAAAGATTTATGACCAAACTTTTGATGTCACCCATATGAGGATGGGTTCCCCTTTGAGTCTGGTTCCTCTCAAGGTTTCTTCCTCATATCATCTAAGGGAGTTTTTCCTTGCCACTGTCGCCACGGCTGCTCATCAGGGACAAACGCACACCATTCACCTTCACTGTTGTTTTCTGTAAAGCTGCTTTGAGACAATGTCTGTTGTGAAAAGCGCTATACAAATAAACTTGACTTGACTTGACTTGACTTGAATTGTATCATGCAACTAGTATTATATATGCTGACCTTGAATGGGAGGTGGCAGCTTAGAAGTAAAGATTTTGGGTTACTGCTCAGAGGTTTAAGCCCTAGTATTGCCAATCTGCCCCTAAACACGGCCTTTAACCCTCTGCTCTACGGGTGCTGTAACATGGCTGACCCCAGCTTCCTAACAACTCTGGGATATGCTAAGAAAGAATTTCAATAATAAAGCACTTTTTCTTTATTTTGAATTATTAAATTGCAATGGACAATGGGAAATTTGGAAAATGGGAAAGTGGATTTTGGTGCTGTGAATAAATCTGGCCTGAGTCACATGGTTTGGATGGACTATACATGAGTGGGCAATTGTGATTGAGCCATGCAGCATAGGTGGTGAATAGATCACCAAGTCTGCTTTGGTGAGCTTGAATTGCATCCTGAAAGTGATGTCAAAAAGGAAATGCGATAACTTCTGAAAGAAGTGAAAAGGAACTGTGGCTAGGTTTAGCGGTGGTATGGGAAAAGCCCTGAGATCTGATCACTGAGCTCAGAGATTCACGAGATATAAAGAGAAATGGGGGTTGGTGGGGTGAGGGGGTAAAAAACAGATTCATGGAGACCTCCTGAAGTGAGGTTGTGAAGTAATGAACCTGAACTGATTTGGGAAATGTGGCAGGTTTAATGCTGTACATGCGATTAAAAACCCAGGTCTGAATTATTCAGGATCTGGTCTTTCATTGTATAAAAGGATGATGATCAAAGGTTGAGAGGGATGAGGATTATGCATGAGTTTATCTTCTGTTACTGGAAAGGTTCATTCCTTCTTTTCAATGAGTGTGCAACAGAAAATGGACAACATCCTTTATTGCCTCTGGTTATATACAATAAGAACATTTGAGAAAAATCATGTAATCATGTACATTTAACTTATTTCCCTTTGTATGTGTCTTGTGTACAATATGTTGATCATTTATTTATTCAAGCAGGATTAGGAATAGTCTTGCATTCATCTCGTGTGGATGATTTAACTGAGGAATTATCACAGACATTATGTATGTCTGTTAGGGGTTTTTTCAGTGTTCTGAAGACACAGTTTAAACCAAAGTGGTTGTGTCCTAAACTGTGTCTTCAGTGTTCTGAAGACACAGTTTAGGACACAACCACTTTGGTTTAAAACCAAACTTTGGATTGTGGTACAGATAATAGGAGTGCTCAATTACACAAGTACTTCTTTTGCTACACTATTCTACACCATAATTGATTTCTCGATTGAACTCGAATCCTCTTTCAGTCGTATGTATTTTCGACATTAGCCCATTCTTTTGATTGTATGCAGTTAATGACAACAACCATGACGATGGCGTAGTGTTTTGAAAGAGCCCGAGCTCATCAGTGTGTTTGGCCGAGCTCAGAATTGTGCATGAAATCTTTAAACATTGTACATTCCATCTCTTCAAACAGATGGCCAGAAACGTTTTGACTGCAATTCGCCAACTATAGTAGATGTCACTTGAAATCCTGCAGATGTAAGTACAATATGCAGGTGAGCGTGTAGATAATGGTGCTCACATCATCCATGCTTATATGCTTAGTGCTCAAAGAATAAACCAGGCCCCTCTGCTTCACGTCAATTATTTCCCTAAAACATCATGCCTCTTCGTGTTTTATTCGTTACGTCGTGTTTGAAGTTGGATGTGAAAATAGACATGCACACTTTGTTAAGCGATGAAAGCTCACCCTTTTTGCTATAGTCTTCCTGTCAGCTTGAAGAGGTCTGGTCATTTTCCTTTAATATCTTTCATCAATAAGGTGTTTCAGCCAGCAGACCCTCCGCACACAGGATATTTTTTATTCTTTTTTTTTTTTTGCCATTTTGTCTAAACTCTAGAGACTGTATGTGAAAGTTTGCAGATTTGAAGTTACTGAAATACTCAATTCAGTCCTTTTGGTACTAACATCCAGTATAACAGAGATAACAATTTCTTTTCATTCAGATGTTTAATGTAAAATGTAACTAAAATAAACTTTTTTAAAAGGGTGGCAGTGAGAAGCTCAATGGTTTAGGTGTTGGACTTCGGATTGCAAGTAAAATTGAAAAATGAATGCATTGAAAGTACAAATTTTAGATCTTTGGATTGAAGTTAAAATGTCAGTATGTCATATCTGGGGCTCTAATCAAGACTTTTACCCTTCAACCCTCAAATTGAGCAAACGGTTAAAATATTTTAAAGTTGCTCTGAATGAGTGTGTCTGCCAAATGCCTTTTTTGTAAATAAATTGCAGTTGTTCCCAATAAAATGTACAGTGAGTTTATGTTTCTAAGATGTGAGGAAATATTAGAGTATTCTTAAATTCTTAAATAAATCTAGGGTGGCCAAAGCTTGCAGTCACAGAAAATCTATAAATCCAAAATTCCATTTGGAGACTTTTGCTCAAATAATTTGGAAACCTTTGGTTTTAGCATCGCCAAGCTGCCACACTTGGCCCTTAATGCTTTGTGCTCCAGGAGTGTTGTAACATGGCTGCCCCTGCGCTCTGACCACAGCTTCCTAATATTGCTGGAATATATGAAGAAAGAATTGTGAAAAAAGAACTTTACAGTAAATGTAAAGTGGATGTGGCAAGTATAAAGCTCCTTTTCTTTCTTTCTTTCTTTCTTTCTTTCTTTCTTTCTTTCTTTCTTTCTTTCTTTCTTTCTTTCTTTCTTTCTTTCTTTCTTTCTTTATCTTATATCATATTTCTGCATAATCTTCTGTATCCAGAACGTAGACATTATTGTGTGTTGATGGACCGTAGCTCTTTATTTAAACAAAGATAATCTGCTGAATCAACCCTCCTATACAGTGTTTATAAAAAGTGGGTTTTGTCTCACAGAAGCAGTTTCCCAGTGCGGAAGCGACTCATTAGTCGTTAGCGTATCACCCTAAGGGTGGAAACACTTATGGTGTATAACGTAAGCAGTTCTCACCCAGAGATGGAGGTTAACGAGAAACAGGCTTAATTACAATGGACTGGGGGAAATTCCTTCGTGGTGGTGCGAGGCGTCAATTTTGAAAGGACAAAATGTTTGGTTTCCTCGTTAACACAGCATCGGGTCGAGTTAAGGCCGGAATGGCAAGCAGCTTAACGTCAGACTACTGCATTCTTTCTGTCTGGTTATCTATCTGTCTGTTGGGTTATATTTCTTTCTATGTCTATTTATAGTCATACTGTATAAGTAAGAGATAATTAGTGGCTAGTTTAATGCACGGTGTGGAGGTGAATAACTGCCAGAATGAGTGCATTAAAATCATGTAATGTACACCTAGGCACGGATTATCCTCCTTATATTATGTTCACTAACCAGCACTGACAATTTCGAGCTGTCAAGACTGATAGTTGTGAGTTATTTTATACACAGCTTTAGAATTCTGCTGCGCTATATCATACTCAGATAAATTTCATTTAATTCAATTACGTGATTCGTTTGAGAGAGAAAGGTACGTGCACCTATGCAGAGTATGACCTAATAATAAAACTGTTGGTGTTAGCTCCTTATGCTTTTTCTTTCTCATTTTTACGTTTTCTCTCCAACAACAACAACAACTCCAAAAAAGTTGGGACACTGTGCAAAAATGTTATTAAAAACAGAATGCAATTATTTGCAAATCTAATGAACCTCTATTTTATTTACAATAGAAAACTTATCAAATGTTTGAACTGAGAAAATGTACCATTTTAAGTAAAAAAAATAAGGTAATTAAAATTTTATGGCTGCAAAATTTCTCAAAAAAGTTGGGACATGGCAACAAAAGTCTGGAAAATGTAGGTGTTAATAAAATGAAACAGTTGGGGAAACATTTTGCAACTAATTAGGTTGATTGGCAACAGGTCAGTAAGATGATTAGGTGTAAATAGTGTTTTAAAGAGACAAAGTCTCTATGAAGTAAAGATGGGCAGAGCTTCACCAATCTTTGAAAGATGGAAAGACTTCACCAATGCTGAATGGTATATACAGATTTTAGAGCAACAAATGCTTACATCCAAAAAACTTCTTTTTCAGTGAATGCCTTGCATATTTTAGCAAAACAATGCTTACTGCATCTATTACAATGGCATTACTTGGTAGTAGAAGAGTCCAGGTGCTAAAGTGGCCTGCCTGCAGTCTGGACCTTTCACAATTTGAAAACACAAAACAAAAAATACACCAAAGGACATCCAGAACTGTTGAGCAGCTAGAAACCTGTACATATAGGACAACACTCCTAAAACTGGTCTCCTCAGTTCCCAGATAAATACAGACAGAAGAAGTGATGCTACACACTGGTACACATGGCCCTATCCCAACTTTTTTTAAATGTTCATGTTTTTTATATTGTAAATAGAATATCGATTAATCATAATTCAGTTTATATTTACATCCCAACTTTCCCCATATTCACCAAATGTTAAACCATACCCAAAAGTCCTCTAACATAGCTAGGAAATATTTACAATCAATGTCTGACTCTGTATGAAACCAAAACTATTACTATGGTTACAGTTATTTATAGAACAGTACATTTATATAGAACATTGGTTAAATTGGCCTCCCTGTGTTATTAACGCTTTGAACTCATACCATTCATCCAACCAGAATCGAATATTTAGACTGACTGTGGTATAAACTGTAATAATGAAGTGAAGTCTGTGTAGTAGGTTTATTAGTGCACTGTGCTGTAAAACTGCTCTGTATCCAGTGGTATTGTTTTGTCTCTCCTCAAGGATTTTGGCGTCCCTCCATATCCACACCGGAGACAAAACCCAGCACTGAGACTGGACGACGTTTTGCGATGTAGCCAACAATCCTAGTTTGTGGTCATCAAGTTGTGCGAAGAGAAAAAAAAATAGAGATGGAGTGCCAGCCATGTTGAGCTTAGCCAGGATTTTTTCCTGGACACACTTTTCTTTGTGCTCTATAAAGCATCTCTTTTCATTTTATCACTCCACAGTGTTGGTGGGAACGTGGCGTGTCCTCTTGCTGACCAGAAGGAATGTCCTTCTAATGCAGAGCTGTGTCAGTGATGTGACACACTACTCTTAACACATTCTTTTAACACATTCTCACACCAGATTTTGAATCAAAGCCAAATTCAGCCTTTTGGTCAACCTTGACATGTTGTTTTTCATTTATTATACAACTTACACTTTTTATCCCTTTATATTTAAGTTTAATTATATAAAAAAATTAATGATGAAGTTTCTATTATTGCTTACATTATAGCAGCTATAATCACCAGCCTCCGTGTCAATCATTGTTATGGCAACAGGTTACAGAGAAAAAAAACACAAATAAATGTGTCTTTTATATATTTTATCAGAGGTCGCTGGGAAGGGTTGCAGAGAAGAATTAAATTTTTTGGCCTAACAAACGTCTCCTGTGCTACCGAATCTTGAATATTCCATTCTCAAAATGTGGTGGAAAACTTGCTGACTAGGACAAAAGCACTGATATTGGAGAGTCCCTATATTACGGTGAAATAAAACTATATCAAAGAAATGTATATAGGTATGTCTTTGTCCTTTTATCTCTAATTTATTTACACTTTATTTAATTCAAGTTTACTCCCCGTGGGCTCACCACCTGCAGGAGGGACCGTAAGGGATGGTGCTGTGGGGATTGGGCAGCAGTCGAAGGCGGGGGCCTGCTTAGACTGCTGCGACCCGAATTACGGATAAGCGGGAGAAAATGAATGAATGAATGAATAATTCAAGTTTATTTCTATAGCACTTTTAAAAATGGACATTGACAAAGTAGTTTTCAGAATTTTAGAATTACAGAATTATAGAGCAAAAATCGCTTATATTTTATTGTATTCATTAGTTTTTTAATAGGGAACCCATCCTCATCTGGGTGACACCAAAAGTGTGATTATAAATTATAAAAACATTACAAACCCTGGAGTGAGACTAACCATGAGCACCCAAGTGTATGATAAGAATTAATGTCCTTTCTACAGTCTGATATTCAATATTATTTGTTTAATTTAACACCAACTCCTCCATGCCAGAACCTTTAAATGTTAAATTATAGAGAAACAGCATATGTAGATGGTTATTTTACATATTTATTAAGAGGTTGTTTATCCTTAAAAGTCTAAAATCTTCATGAAGTGAGATACAACTGGAGCTGTTACATCTCTAGATGACTCGGGATCCTCACGGGGTTGGCATCCTCTTTTTGAAGGTCAGAAATCTTCATGAGCTGGCACCTAACTGTCGCAACCTCTAAATACCTTTGGATAAGTAGCAAAAGAGAAATCAGCAAAAGAGCAAAAAGAGTATCAGTGGAGAGGAATTTATAATATTAGCAAGCACAAGCTGTTAATGTGCATTTAATCAGATGTATTGGAGCACAAGTTTACGTTTTAACTAAGTGATTATATCTGAGCCCTGAACATTGTTAGGAAGGCTATTCCAACGTTTTGAAGCTAATTTCTTTTTAGCTTATTTTTGGATTATTATTAATAAGCTTTTCATCACTGCAGTGTTCACCATCTTATAAAAATTGTAATTGGATTTTAGTACAAAATCGAAGCGTCTTACTTTTGCAGTGTTAACATAAGTTACAATCACCTTAACCTCACACCTTTACTGTAACCCCACCTCCTAAATAATACCCTGTCATTCATTTACAATAGAGTGAGTGTGTTGGAGATTTTTTCTTTGGTCCCAAGCGGACTTGGCGTTTTCTCACGTGACTCTTGTTTGACAGCAGCTGTAAACATCTGTGAGAAACATCAGTGCATGGGTAACCACATTTACAGGACACAGGACTTTCCTTTTACACCGAGTACCAACTGTGTACAAAAAGTGCAGGATATTTAAACATTTTCAGTACAAATGCCTATAGCACTAATCTGCTACAGAAAGGCGCTCCTTGTGTGCCACCCAGATCCGAATCAGATTTTAACATAAACACTGAACTGATCTGCTGTGTGTCTTTTCACCCTAAAGGTTAAAGGTTTAAAGGTGCAGATGTAAACACTGCAAAATTGTTAACACGTGATCAAGCAGAAGTACAACACAGCTAAAAAAAAAAGTAATATTCTAATAAAGCAGAGCAACAGGAAACAATCACATGAAGGAAAAAGTGTGAAAAGTGAATTTTTTGTAAATAATAAATCAGATACGCAAAGCATGCTAACCCCAAGCATCTGCGTTCAAAATGTCAGCATATTCATGGATTTTGAAATGATTGGGTAAATGCCTATCCTCTACATTAAAAAAAAGAAAAAAAGACAATGGAGAGTGGACCTTATCCACATTTTACATTTTACTGTAGTAAGTATCAATTCATTGAAGATCTGACTTGCATTGCTTTTGTTAGAGATAAAATAAGAAAGAAAGAAAGAAAGAAAGAAAGAAAGAAAGAAAGAAAGAAAGAAAGAAAGAAAGAAAGAAATTTAGACAAAGAAGAAAAAAATGTTTAAGAAATAAAAAAGAAAGAAAGAACATCCACAGCACTCATCTCACCAAAACAGTAGACCAAGGAACAGATAAACTGTGTAACTGTCAACTTGCAATGAAAAAGTAATGATTAAACACACACACACACACACACACACACACACACACACACACACACACACACACACACACACACACACACACACACACACACACACACAGGAAAGAATGCAGTAAACAGCCAGTCGGAGACACAGTGCTGTTATAAAGTGCAGTGTTAATGTGAGTATACTTCACACTAATGGTGTTAAAAGAGCTGTAGTTTATGAAGCACATGTGTTGTTCTGCCATAAAAATGTGTAAACAAGTGCAAAAGGAAAAAACACTTACATCACTTACAGCACAATCTGTACACTTTTTTATATTTAGTACAGTGTACAGTTCTACTGCTTGAGTAATGATTCTAGACAGAAAATAACAGAGAAAAACACAAGAAAAGAAAGGAAAAATTAATATAGATGGACAGAAAAAAGATAGAATGAAAGAAAGAGGAATAAAATTGTAAGAAAGAAAGAAAGAAAGAAAGAAAGAAAGAAAGAAAGAAAGAAAGAAAGAAAGGTGTAATTAATTTAGACCAATTATTAAAGCGGAAATAATTATGTGTTCAACATTCCAGCCAGTGAGACTTTAGTATGCATACTGCCTATTGCCATGTCAATGAAAAGTGTGTGTGAAAAGTGTGTGTATAGTGCGTGTCCTCGTCAGCAATATTGTTTTGTCTTTCTTCAGTGCATCCCATCGTATTCACACTGAAGAGAAAATCCAATTCAGAAAAGCCAATCAGAAACATGTTTTCAGACTTTCTATTGTCACAATGTGAAAACTCAGATTCAAGCTCAGTTTTATGTTTTTGATTAAACCAAATACAGACAGCTTAGACAAAACAGACTCAAACATCAAACATCAGCAGGTCAGGTGATTTACAAACAAGCAGAACTAGGACAGACTGGGACCAAAGTACCGTGAAACAAAATGAGTTAAGATCAAAAGGCCAATCAAAGAGACAAATACAAAATCTGAGCAAATACTTCACATTTGTGGATAGGATTAGAGACTCTCCTAAGGGTGTGTGTGTGTGTGTGTGTGTGTGTGTGTGTGTGTGTGTGTGTGTGTGTGTGTGTGTGTGTGTGTGTGTGTGTGTGTGTGTAAAATTAAGCACAAGTGTTCTCAACTTAAGTAACTGGTATGTCGGTGACCGTGTTGCAGGTTGTGGGTGGTGTAGCTCAATGTGCCATGTTTTATGTCGTAGTGTTTGCTGGGAATTCGAGTTCTGACATATATAATATAACTGGATTATTATTATACTGAACAAAATTATAAACGTTTTTATAAATATTGTAAAATATTTGAGAGAAATAGGCCTTTTGTGTACATACAAAAAGTCTTATATCTTTAAATTCAGCTCATGAAAAATGGGGCAAAAACACAAGTGTTGCCTTTATAATTTTGTTCAGTATAATTACAGTAAAGGCAAGGGTTAGGGTTATGGTTAGTGTGTTAATAGTACACTACCTACAGTACATAAAGTACACAAAAGTATTAATACACCTGACTAATGCCTTCTGTATATGGTTCTTCCCTAAACTGTTACCACAAAATTAGAGGCATATACAGTATCTCATTAAAGTGGGTACACCCCTCACATTATCTTCTATTAGGGCAAAAAAAATTGTGATGGTAGGACAATTCTCTCATATTGACCACTGTACTGTGTGTTCAATATGGCACCTCTTGGCAAAGAACTCTCTGAGGAATTAGAATTGTTAATCCCCACAAAGAAGGCTGAGGCTATAAGTAGATCAGTAACACCCTGAAACTGAGTTACAGTACAGTGGCCAGAGTCATACAGAGGTTTTCCAAGAGAGGTTCCATTTAGAAATCAGGCCTTGCAGGGGTCCAACAAAGAAGTTAAGTCAGGTGCAGAAGCTAGCTTTTAAAAACAGATGCATGAGTGCTGTCAGCACGGATTTAGAGGTTACAGAAACTAAAAGTTTGCTTGTCTGTCAATATTGACACTTTGGACACAGTTTTGACATGTTCTCTTAGAATGAAGTTACTTTTGTTGCCAGCTATTTTGACAATAATGGCTGTATGTTAAGTTATTTTCAGAAGACAGTACATCTGTACTGTTATACAAGCTGAACATTGACTACTCTTTAATATATCCAAGTTTCATTTCTATAGTATTTTTCCTTGAGAAGATGTTGTCAATTTTGTAAGATACTGTAATTGTATAGGACGTCTTTGGAAGCAGTAACATGAAATTTTCCATTCATTTGAGACCTTAAACTGTTCCAGCATGACAGTGCCTCCGTGCACAATGCCATCTCCATGAAGGTATGTTTCATATTAGAAATGGAAGATCTTCTGCTATATAACTCTGTCCTCAACCCTATTAAATATCTTTGCGATGATGCACCCCAGGCCTTCATTACCTCAGTTACATCCTTGTGGCTGAATGAACACAAATCTCCACAAAATCTAATGAAACATGTTCCCAGAAAAGTGGAGGTTTTTATAACAGCAAATGGGAACTAAACGTGGAATAGGATGTTCAAATAGCAAATACAAAATATAGGACAATAGAACAGGACTATGTTTTACTACTCAAAGCACCATGTAATGTTAGGATTCAATGATCAAGTAAAATAAATAAATAAATAAATAAATAAATAAATATATATATATATATATATATTTAGTGAGGACCCAAATGCAAGATGCACACAGGGGTATAGAAAAAACAGGCTTTAATAATAAAAAGTAATCAGGCTGAGCAATGGGGCAGTGTGCCAGGGAGATCCTGACATTTATATAGAGTTTTTACCCTGAAGATGTAATGTAGTTTACAAAATAAAACTAATTAAAATTTTGTGGGCAGAACCTGACATTTAACACATAATATCTATATCCATGGCATTGGGGAGCTGGTAGTTTAGTGGTTAAAGAATTGGACTTTTGATATGAAGGTCAAATCCCAACCACACCAGTCTGTATGTACACTCTTTCTGTATAAACAATAGCTTACTGCAGAAATTAAAAGGAATTGTTTGTTAGGAAAGCTCTTCAAGCACCCGGGAATGTTAATAACTTGAGCACTTGAAATCGTAAAACATCCTGGCTACACCAATGTAGGAAAAATCTAAATTAAGAGGTTTTTACTTGTAGTTCTGATTAATATACTTAGTCACTAGTGCTAGTCAATCATAATGGAATAACATGAAAGGATTTTATACACGTTATAAATTGTTTAAGTTAGTTGACGCATTTTATACACATTTCGAGGATCATGACAACGGTGAAAATAACGTTTGTTAGCAAGGCAGGGCTACACCGACATTTCAGCGAAAGAAACACTGATAAGCAACACATGAACCTCCAGAGGATGATGTGGAGGCAAATAACCGCCAGACTTGGAGTGCATTAAAATGGGGGAACGTGCACCTAGCCATGGATTATATATCTTATATGCCCTTGGTCATTTGTCAGCACTGACAAATTAAAGCTGGCACTGATGTTTGCAGAGCCGAAATGCCTAAATGGATAAAACTAAGGGTTCACTTTTACTGGTTATTTAATAAATGGATCTGGAAATGTGCTTGATGCACAAAGATCAATTAGTGCCACGAGGGTATATTTTCCGGACTATAAAGCGCACCCATATATAAGCCGCACCCACTGAATTTTACAAAAAATTTTAATTTGAACATAAATAAGCCGCAGCTGTCTATAAGCCGCAGGTGTCTACAGTGAACATAATGAACTTTACACAGGCTTTAACGAAAGACACGTTACACACGGTGTAACGGGTGAAATATGTTGCGCTTCCTTTAAGAGCAGAGCGGTATTTTGGGAATAGCCTGCCAATGCATTCTCCCGGTATTACTGCGTGTGTGCAAGACGAGGAATATGTCCCTATTATTTTCTGATGCTCATTTCTAAGTTTCTTTGACTAACTCGTAACGCTGTTGCCAAAAATAAAAAATAAAAAAGCATGAGTTTTGGAAACCTGTCTGTGTTTATATGATTTCTGTTGCAACTGGAGTTAGCGAGCTCTCCCTTCACCCAGACTCAACGCGTTACAATGGCTTGTAGCTAAACAGTAGCCGACCAAGAAAGTAATTGTTCACTGTCTTCCTTCTTTCTTTCACAGCTATTTCTCTTGGGAGTTTATCTTTTGTCATCGTCGTGCGTTTAAAAAAAAAACTTTTTTTCTCCTGATGTCGTGCAGCTCAGAACACAGGTGAGGTGCGTTTTTTCGTTTCCATTCGGAAATTTCATTGGTCTAATGTTATGGGGCTAATTTTTTTGGCTTGAAGTTTGTGAAACAGGGAAAAACCCAGGAAAACTTTATAAATAAGCCGCTTTGTTGTTTAAGCCGCGGGGTTCAAAACGTGGGAAAAAAGTAGTGCCTTATAGTCCAAAAAATACGGTAGGTCTAAATAAATTATAACCCCAATTCCAAAAAAGACGTTTGCCACGTCATCCACAAATACAGGTTAATTGTCTATCATGCAAAGAAGAAGGCATTTGTGAACATGATCCAGAAACGGCGCCATTCTTTGACATTATTGTTTGTTTTTGCCCTTTGAGACCCATTTATTAAATGTACATACAGCAACAATTTTATTATACAAACATAACATAGGAAAGCATTATCAAAAACTTAATGTGCACACGTGCTCATGTGAGTATAGCACCTTTCAGGCCTCAGTGCAGCCTGGACTCTCCTAGCAAGCACAATGGTCTTCAAACATGGCTGCCAAAAACTCAACTTTCCATACTCTACATCGCTCTCTTTCAATTAATTATTTATTGAGCATACCTTTGAGTGTGCACTCTCTCACACACACACACACACACACACACACACACACACACACACACACACACACACACACACACACACACACACACAAATAAATAAATAATAAAAAACATACACACACTGTTAGACTAATCTCTGAGCTAGCAACGACTTAAAGTCCCATCCCGCTCATTCTTTTAGTCTCTCCTATATAGATATTTCATTCAATTCAATTCATTTTTATTTGTATAGCACATTTAACAATAAACATTGTCTCAAAGCAGCTTTACGCAGATAATGCGGTGATAAAGAATGAATAAGTTTGTCCCTGATGAGCAAGGTGTGGGATTCTAGTGTAGTTCAAAAAAGGACAAGCGCATGTAAATCTCAAACTAGTTCATTTGAATTGAAGTAACACCTTTACAAATTTAATGCAATAACAAAAAAAATAAAAAAAATAAACCACTACAGAGCCTGATGTAAATGATGTACTTTTACTGCAAAAAAAAAAAAAATCCTGTTACAACATGATAATAAGAGAAAATCACAAATGCAAATTCAGAATTCAGACAGTATGTCGTTGAAGTTGTTTAATTCAGACGCATTGAACAACCGATTTTATGGCATTTAAATTTTCTGTGCGTTTAGCTCATTAATCAGTATAAAAGTTTGAATTATTTTTACCTATTTATTTTATTACTCAGTAACAGATATGATTTACAATGTAGTTAAATACAATTACAAACAAAACATACAACATACAAAAAAATACAAACGAAACATTGTACTTAAGTACAAGTAAAATGACAGATTTTTTTAAAAATTCCTTAAAACAGCTATCCAATCACAGTAATATGAGTAACTGTATTTCGCTACTTTCCACCTCTTACATACTGTAAGCATCTATTATAAAGATACGACAGTCACAGCATGACAATAAGCAAGGAAAGATAATAATAAGTCACACATACGAGGTAAATGACTTGAGGTGGAATAAGTGAATAAGTGATTTGGAATACTGGAATCACTCACACAGACACAGGCTATAAAATAGATTCTAGTTCATTCATTACCTCAAAAAGTATACACTCAGGTATCCTTGTGTCTCTGTCATTACCAAGTCTTCAGTCTGTGTTTTGTGATTGGTGATCTTGACCTGTTTCTAGCCTCGTCTATCCTATTTACTGATGACATGACCAGACCTGACCTACTGCCTGGCTTTCGACTCTGAGCCTGTTTCATGTTTTGGATTGTTTGCCGATTAAATCATTAAAATTGCCTAACCTCATCTGCCAAGATCTCGCTTGCATAACACCAACTGCTAGTCTGGTAGATCTGATGTCACCCTTTTCCAGTAAGTATATTATCCGCCTAATTTGAATCATCCACATGAAAAGTATAAAACATTTCAGTGTTCTTTCTTTTGCAATTGCACAAAGCCAAAAAAAGAATACTAATATTAAGAAGCTGTTAATGAAAATGCATTGTAAAGTCGAAATCTGCATCCAAAACATTGTATTTATGTAGTTCAGAAATGATTGGGGACATGTTTATCCTCTATATCAGCAGCTGAACAAAAAAAAAAAAGAGGATGGAGCTTCCCTTCCTTTTTTAGATTTTGTTGTTTTGTTTGTTTTAAGAAAAATGACCTTATCTAAAATTGTATTCCTTTGTCTGCTGTATTCTCTATAATAACATTTTATTGCAGATCTGACCTGCATTGCTTTTTGTATGAAATAAAGAATGTCAAAGAGACAAATGAGCAAAGAAAATATGACTAGAAAAAAGGAACTAGAAAAAAAGAAAAAAACAAGTAATAACATAATTAAAGTATAAATATTGTAAATATCTTTTGAGAAACAGAAATTGTTTTTTTTTCTTCTCAATACTCAGATGTATTCCCTGTAGAAACACTCTGTAATGCTGAAATTAATTAGAGAATTAATTGTGATAAAGATCAAAGGGCTCCGAGTAAAAATGACGGGCCTCCTTTATCTCCGTCTGGCTGCTCTGAAGAGCTCTCAGTTCACCTGACAATAAACGGGTTTTCCCCTTCTCTCCAACCTGGTTGCTATCTCTCAGATCTCCGCAATGTGATACAGGCATTACACACCGAGCAGGCCCTTCTGATTGGTTTTTCTCCCTAATGGCGGAGCTCAGGTAACGCCGCTTTGAAACCGGGCGCGGGATCAAACGGCTGCTCAGCACTTATCAGCTCCATTCAGCTGCCATATCAGCGCCATTCAGCACAGGACCAAGTGTGCTAGTGTTAAAACCTGTGTGTGAAATTTGCGCCGAGCCACAACAATGGAAAGTTATTACGCCATAGAGAACACAATCAAGCTGTTGTTAAAGCGGCGACACAATAAACTCACTATAGAATACGCTATATGGAGCAACGTTTCTACATTTAGTCTCCGTTTGCTGTCACCACTTTTCTGGGAAGATGTTTCTCTAGATTTTGTGTTTGTGGAAATGTACGCTCAGCCACAAAGGCATTTGTAAAGTCAGGTACTGATGTAGGTGAGGTGAAGAGGCCTAGAGTGCAGTCAGCATTCCCAAAGATGTTCAATATGGTTGATTCAGCGTTATTGCAGGAGATCTTCAACCCCAGCCTATGTAAAGCATATCTTCAAGGATCTGGCTTTGTGCACAGAGGCATTGTCATGCTAAAACAGGTTTAGGTCTTCAAGTTCAAATGAAGAGAAAATGTAATGCTACCACACCCAAACATTTCAAGAAAGATTCACATATGGCTGGAAAAGTCCAGTGTCCCAATTCTTAGGTCCACATAGTGTACGTCTAAACAAGTCTAGACCATGATGTGAGACATTTTTGGAGTTTGTAGATGCTTTTGGAATGCACGTAACAGCTCTGTGACCTAATACATACCGCAGATTTACCCTTTTTTTATTTCACAGCCTTTTCCGAGCTTCTTGTCTACGTTATGTCAGGGGTCAAATCGACGTCCAAACACTGCAAAGATGGATTGCCCACAATCGCTCAGCACAGTGTAAGCAGACGCTCTCTTGGACTGAGCTGCTTTCCCGTACCTGGTATGCGAGGCATTAAGGCTATGCTAACCTTTCTGTAACCGTCTTTAACGACCTGACGGAGATGTGTTTTCCATCTTACACTACTTCTGAACCTGAGATTCTGTTTTTATGGTCCTAATAAACACGTTGTTTTAGGCCATTTACAAAAAGATTGGATAAAAGCATACATCATGGCGTGAGGAAGATCCGCTTTGAACAAAAGAGGCTATCGGTGAAACCTGAGGCAGCCATTATCATCACCAGGAACCTCTCAAAGTATATTCGAGTACCTTATAAAAAAACGACTTTCGGGAATAAAAAAAAACTAAATAAAAAAAGTAAAGATATAAATAGATGTATGAAAACACAACCTGTTATTCCAAGAATCTTTTTCACAGAATAATTAAGTAAATTATTTTGTAATGCATTAATAATGCATACTCAGTTGTGGTATGATTGTTTTATAAAAAATAAAATAAAGATAAACATTAGAATTTCTGGCGATTGTTTGAAAAAGTCTTGAGATGGTATAAAGGAGAATCCTCGGAATTAACCAAAGTCAAGGAAACCCATCCTCATCTGGGCCACACCAAAAATCCATTCATTACAAATCCATCATTTTTATGGTTATCAACTGATCACTGATGGGCACATAAATGCATGTAAATGCTGTTCATGGCAATTGTAAACCATTGAAGCAGACTGTTCATGTTTATTTTAATTAGAGTCCAAATCCATCTTCATGGTTCTAAGTCCCTTTACAGTAACCTCATGGATCTTTAGACTGTTCATGCAGGACCATCTAAACAGTAGCCAGTGGTCTCCAATTGAGAAGAAGGTAGAGCATCTGGATGAATCAGATCTGGAATAAGATGCAGAAGAGGGCAGATAGCTCTTTAGCCCTAAAGTGTGTGCTGCACTGACATTAAATAAGAGCAGCCATTTTAAAATGTTTAATTGGCTAGCTGCACCTGTTTAAATGAAGCACTTGTGAGCTTTAGTGTCCAAGAGCATTTGCATGTATATGAGAGTAACAAAGCTAGAAAATGCATGGAATTCCCCCCTAAAGTGTCTACATTTATGACATTTGACAGCTGCCACATCCAACCCTTGAGCAAGGCCCTTGCCCCATTTCTTTTACTCATATGTCTAAATAAGATAATTGTAAGACGCTCTGCATAAGGGCGTCTGCCATAATGCCCTATAATGTAAATAAAAAATGTTAAGAGTCATGTTCAAGGGCATAGGACTGGCAGCTTGGCAGTGCTGTGGTTTTAAACGTCGTAACTGAAGAGCTACCACTTTCCCCTTAAAGCACAATTAAACTGTGCAGGGAAATGCTTCTGGTCATGAAATTAATATTATGGATACACTGTTTGGGTGTAACATGGATCAAGGGACCAGGGCTTTATTTTATACAAAAAAAAATTTTTAATCAAAGGAACATGGTAATCTAATCTTAGAGATTAGAAGGTCATGGGTTTAAGTCCAAGACCCTTAAACAAGAACCTAATCCAATCTACTTTAGAGTACAATAATACACAGTTTTCTGCACTATATAGTGAACATTAAATATACAGTACATGTCTAACCGCAGCATGCTGACACACAATCTCAGCTTACCCTAAACAGGTCTGACACCCATAACACTGTCATTAAGTGTGACTCATAACTTGTCATTAAAGACACAATAGAGATCAAACCACAAGTTACTGTCCTACTTTCTCATTTACGGGTCAATAAAGAGATAAAGAGAAGCGTGTGAATGATGTAACTCCAGTTCACAGGATATATAATAGTCTTTGTGGTGCTTTTAGTCTATAAATCAGGAAGGGTTTAGACATCATTTTTTACATGTTCCAGGAATATAAATCAAGTTAGTCTCTCAGATGTATGGATGCAGGTCAGATCTGTGGATTAGATGTATGGATAGAGGTCATCTGAGAGGATTAAATCTATAGAAACCACCCAGATATGTGAATTCAGGTCAGCTTTATGAATATAGGTCAAATCTATAGATCTATGGTTGCAGGTCTGATCTTTTGACATAGGACACATTAATGGATACAGGTCAGCTTTACAAATCAAATCTATTGATACAGGTCAGATCTATGAATATAGATCAGATTTATGGATATAGGTCAGTCCTACAGACCTAGAGTCCCATCTACAATTATAGATTAGCTCTACAAATACAGGTAAAATCTATGGATCAGAGCTATATAAACAGTTCAGATCTATGGATAGGATCTATAAAAAAGAGTTCAGACCTTTGGATTTGATCTTTGAATACAGTTAAGATCTATGGAGTTGACAGTTATACTGATCAGGCATATCAATCAGGCATAACATTATGACTACCTGCTTAATATTGTGTTGTTCCCCCTTTGCTGCCAAAACAGTGCTGTTGGACCTCTTTTGATAGATACTGACAGATGCTCTGACCCAGTCGTCTAGCCATCACAATTTGGCCCTTGTTAGCTTTGCTCAAATCCTTACACTTGCCCATTTTTTTCAACTTCTAACACATCAGCTTTGAGGACAGAATGTTCACTTGCCGCCTAATAAATCCTACTAACTAATCAGTGTTATTAACTTCAACGGTCATAATGTTATAATGTCATAATGTTATGCCTGGTTGGTGTATATAAATACAGATTAGAATTATCAATACAAGTCTGATCTATAAATCAAATCTATAAATACAGGTCAAATCCATGGATCAGGTCTACGAATTTTAAATTTAGTGCTGCAGGATTTAGGTATGGTGCTACATACTGTACAGCTGGAACAAACCATCAGATGATCTTGAATTTGCCCAGCATTTGTAAATCCTGTTATAGAGCTTTGACCTCCACCCTATTAAACCCTATCTGACCTCAACCCTATTTGGGAATAATTAAAACTTTGACTTCACCCCGGGCCTCCTCACCTTACATCAGTTTAAAGGTACCTGACTTTGATTATGTCCTTGTAGCTGAATGAGCACAAATCTCCACGAGCACACTTCAAAATATAGTGAAACAGCTTCCCAGAAGAGTGAAAGTTATAATAACAGCAAATGGGGACCGCATGTGGAATGGGATGCTAAAAAAAAAAACACACCAATCTTATGCTCAGGTTTCCACAAACATTTGTCTATACAGTGTATATCCTAGTATATATGCGTGTGTTTGGTGTGTGTTGAGTGTGTCATGATCTTCAGGATGTTCTGATGTTTGCCTGCGTAGGCACGTAAAAGCGTTCAGTCACTCGTACATCACCACATTTTATTCATTTTCGCCTGTGTAGAGGAGACAGATGGTCAGAGGACACAATGTGGAGGACAAAAGGTACAGTCACAGAGATGGGACAAAGTGTTAGCATTTTTATTTGCAAATGCTGCATTTGTAGATACTATACATTAGTCATGCAAAACAAGAACAGCATTTACACTTTTGTTATATATAGACATGTCCACACTTGAATAATTCCCAAGTGTGACAGCTCACAAATAATACATCAGAAGTTTTAATGATAGCTAGATGAGTTCTAAAGGATGTATATGGACTGTAGTGTGGACAGTTGCTATGAACAGTTTTTTCATTTAAGTGTCCATCACTAAACAGATGATAACCTTACCAATGATGGAACTATAATGACTGGACATTCAGTATCACCCAGATAAGTATTGATTCCCTTTTGAGTCTGGTTCCCCTCAAGGTTCTTCCTCTTCCTTCCAATCTTAGGTAGTTTTTCATTGCCACTATCTCCACTGGTTCACTCATTAGGGATACTTTATTAGGAAACTATTTACTAATTTATTTATTATATAAAAATGCGGCCTCTGATTGGTGCCTGCTCAGTATTTTGCCGAAACTTGTTAAAATCAGAAAAGAAAATAGATCCATATGGAAGAAGGTGGTGAAAGTAAGAAACCTGAAGGCTGCCAGCTTTTAAATAAGTGTCCAATGATTGATAAATAAATATTTGTTTTGCCACATATTGTACCCTATTTGAAGTAGCTTTTTGGTAAGATCATGATTTTGCATACAATTGCATGAACGACAATAATGAACGACATAATAAATTATTATATTTATGATTAACAATAATTGATTAGTTAGAAACTAGTTTCTATGAATACAGGTGTGTCAGTCGTCTTCTTATGAATGACTTGTTTGTTATTGAGTCGGTGTTGCTGATGCAAAGTAGCCCTTCGTTACCAAACACCAAGTAACTAAATTAGAATATAATTATGAGTCATTTGCAAACTGTTAAACATTAAACTGTTGGTTAATTCAAAACTAACCTTTATATGGGAGATCACAGGGATTATGTATGTGAATAAATTTATCTGTTAACTGGTAATATTTGATCTGTTAACTAGTAATATTTGATCTGTTAACCCGGTTCTATTTACATCTAACACTGGTCTAACACAGAAAAAGTAAAATGACTTGTGGGACTTGGTGCTTGGTGGACATATTGCAGTGCAAAAAGTCGCCTTGCACGGAAAATGTTTTCGAAATGAAACACTTTTGGAGTAAACCCATGGTGAAATCATGCGTCCTCATAAAGCCGGATGTGTTTACATCAGCTTGTTGTGTAGAGTGAAATCTGGATTTATTACACGGTCAGAATGAGCCTCATGGTGTACTAAGGTTTTTTTTTTCTCCTGTGGATGTTTAAATCAGGAATGTTTTCGTCTGCTGCCCCCATCTGGCTGTCCAGAGTCCAGCAGTTTAGCTCACCTCAAAAAAAAGACCAATTAAGTTCATCTAATACATTTCTGAACTTGATCTGAACTGTGGCCCACCTCATTTTATAGGTGTATGAGAGCTCACTGAGGATATAATTGGAGTAACTCATATGCCATGGCCTTTACAGTCAGCAGATCTTATCTCTGGAAAGATGTATAAGATAGTGCTCTATCAACCGAGGGAAAAGATCTTTCAGATAAAAACAAAGCTGCTCGTGCTAGTACTTTACAGCATTTTGTAGAAATAAAGCCAAGCGCTGTATTGAAGATTCAGCTAGACACTGGCTAGATCCTATATTTAATTTTTCATTGTCAATTATTCTAACCTGTGGGCTGTATATACTGTACACTCTCAGTTATTTGGTTTGCAAAATCTATTTCATCAGTGATATTTGTGACATATAAAAAGCATTTAGAGCAGTTACTACAAACCAGGTGATTGGAAGAACCTGGGTGAAAAAGTACCCCAAAACAATCACAACACACACTCATAACTAATCCTAGCTATCCTATTCCAGCATTACAATGCCACTGGTACACAAACCCATCTGCTTTACATGGGTTAGAATAAAAGATTTTAAGTGCCCGCTATAAAGCTCTGACCTTAAACCTATTGAACACTTTTGGTATGAATTGGAATGATGACTGCACCCCAGGCCTCCTCACCCACCCAAGCTATATTTCAGCTTATCTGGCTGAAACTCAGAACAGTCCAATTAAATAATAATAATCAAAAGCCAAATATTTTTCATTTTGGAGGTAGGATTCACATCCTTTTTCCTTCTAACATTTATGCATAGTTGTTTGGTTACTATAGCAACCCATATACGGTTATTCCAGTCCAAACAAGCAAATCGAACAAATAAACAGCATTTTTTTTTTGCATCTGTGATGCAGACCCCCTGTTAAAATGGACATCATCTCAACAGGTTAACATCTCCTTAAAGAATATATATACAGTCATGGGCAAATTCATCGGCCCCCTCGCAATTCTGTCAGAAAATGCAACACTTCTCAGAAAATTGTTCCAGTTGCAAATGTTTTGGTATACGTGTGCTTTTGTTTGCACTGCAACAACACGAAAAACTGAGAAGAAAAATTAAACTTAATAAGATTTCACACAGAACTCAAAAATGTTCTTTTACAAAATGATGGCCACCTTGTATAAATTGTAAAAAATAATTGCTTTTCAGGCATGTGATGCTCCTGTAATTTGTATTTAGACACACGCTTGCAACCAGTTAAAATGAAGAAATGTTGACTCAACCTTTTGTGTGTCACACTGAGGATGGAGAAAAGAAAGAAGTGTAAGGAGTTGTCTGTGGTTTTGAGAGAAGAAATTGTGAAAAAACATAGACAATCTCAAGGCTACATGTCCAACTCCAGAGATCTTAATGTTCCTATGTCCATTGTGTGCAATATCTTCAAGAGGTTTACAGCCCATGGAACTGTAGCGAACCTCCCTGGATGTGCACGAAAGAGCAAAAGTAATTATAAATTATAACGAATGATTGTTTGAATGGTGGATAAAGAACCCCGATTAACTTCCAAACAAATTCAAGCTGATCTGCAGACACAGGGTGCAACAGTGTCAGCTCGCACTATCCGTCACCATCTGAATGAAAAGGAATGCTATGGTAGGAGACCCAGGAGGCCAAAACTTATGTGACAAAACCACAATCCTTCTGAAAGATACATACTGTGGACAGATGAGACAAAAGTAGAGCTTTTTGGTAAAGGATATCATGCCACAGTTTACAGAAAAAGAAATGAGGCCCTTAAAGAAAAGAACACAGCCCCTACAGTCAAACATGGTGGAGGTTCAAAGATGTTTTCTGGTTGCTTTGCTGCTTCTGGCACTGGATGCCTTGACTGTGTGAACGGTATCATGAAATCTGTTGATTACCAAAGAATTTAGTTGAGCAACATAGTGGCCAGTGTCAGAAAGTTGCGTCTCCGCCAGAGGTCATGGGTCTTCCAGCAGGACAATGACCCCAAACACACTTCAGAAAGCACTCGGAAATGGTTACAAACAAAATGCTGGAGATTTCTGAAATGGCCAGCATTGAGTCCAGAACACCTGTGGAGAGACCTTAAAACAGCATTTGGGAGAAAGCATCCTTCAAATCTGAAGGCTCTGAAGCAGTTTGCAAAAGAAAAGTGGCCTAAAATTCCAGTAGAGAGGAGTAAGAAACTCATTCATGGTTACAGGAAGCGAATGATTTCAGTTATTTTTCCAAAGAGATTGCTACCAAATATTAAGTTAAGGGTGCCAATAATTTTGTCCAGTGAATTTTTACTAAAACAGTTTTCAAAAGTGTTGCATTTTCTGACAGAATTGCAAGGGTGCTGATATATTTGGCCATGACTATAAATATATATTCTTTAAGGAGATGTTAACCTGTTGAGATGATGTTTTTCTCCATGTGGAATTCTTCAGGAATTGGGTATTGGTTGTCTTTTGATGTTCCACGGAATTACATGTAACCAAAAATGGCTAAAATAAACTAGGAATGAAGGAAATTTTGATTAACTGTCTTTGAGAGAAAAAACTTATTTTCTCTGAAAACTTACAACACCTAATTCTCACAAGTGTTTTACTGCTGTAAAATTAAGAACAGGTAGAGAACTCAGACCTTTGGACCCAACTTTGGACCTACGGTGTGTGTGTAAGTGTGTGTGTGTGTGTGTATAAGAGATGCTGTAACATTAGCCCTCATTAGCAGTGTGTGTGAATAGTGCTGCTGTTCCGTAGCGTCTCTCTGCTCTCAGAAGGAGGGATTTTATTTCTCCATGCTTTGTTGTGTAGGTTTTCTTTCTGTCCGTTGGACAATGGCTGTGCATTTCTCTCTCTGTCTGGTCTGAGCTGAAAGAGCTCTTTATCCTGCACACAAAGATGGCTGAGTCTTTATGTCTGGGGCAGATGCGAAACATGGAGGTGGGCAAAAAGGACAGAGGTAGAAGTGTGTGTTGAGGTGTGGGTTAATCTTCCTGCCTGTAAGGATAGTCTGTGTGTGTGTGTGTGTGTGTGTGTGTGTGTGTGTGTGTGTGTGTGTGTGTGTGTGTTGATGGATGGTTAGGGGGTGTCTAGTAGAGGGCAGTGACTGATGCTGGGTTGTGATGTGATCTGTGTTGTTAAGAAGTTACTATGAACTAACGAAGAAAATGAGTGAAGAATAAAAGAAAACACAAAGTGTTATAATGAAAACATTTTCAACAATGCAATGTTGCAATCATTCTTTTCACCTTAATGTTTATATTTTCCATAAGTGTTTTATTCGATTCCACAGCAATTTAGGCGAAAATGTTATTTTCAAAATGTGTTGAATGATATAAACCCTAATGTGCTGCACAATTAACCCAGCCATTATGGTTGCACAAGCCAGTGCGGTCTTAGTGCTGGTCCCAAGCCTGGATAAATAGGGAGGGTTGCGTTAGGAAGGGCATCCAGCATAAAACATGTGCCAAATCAAATATGCAGATAATCAAACCTAATTTTCATACCGGATCGGTCGAGGCCCAGGTTACCAACCGACCGCCGCAGGTATTGTTAGCCAACAGGGTACCGGTGGACACTGGGCTACTGTTGGCCGAAGGAGCAGAAGGAGAGGAGGAAGACGTTTATAAAGACAGCAGGGAAAGGAGAAGTGTAGGAGAGTGGAGGTTAAACTCCACTGACTGGTAAAGGGAAAGAGTTAGCTGATATGCTGGAGAGGAGAACGGCACATTAGTGGTGGGTTTAAACTGTTTTTAATGGTGTGGTTGGAAAGAAAAAATGGTGTAGGGGTGATTCTGAAGGAAGAGTACAGTAAGAGTGTAGTGGAGGTGAAGAGAGTTTCTGATAGGGTGATGAACATGAAGCTGAAAGTTGAAGGTGTGATGATAAATGTCATCAGTGCCTATGCTCCACAAGTGAGTTGTGAGATGGAGGAGAAGGAAAAATTCTGGAGTGAGTGATGTGGAGACGCAGTAACGTAGTAACGCAGGAATTGGATAGGATTAGTAAAGAGGAAGTAAGAGCAGCAATTAAGAGGATAAAGAGTGGAAAGTCGGTTCATGAATCACAAATTAAAGTCGGTTCATGATTAAGGGCTCTGATACTGCTGGGCCCTTAATCCTCAACTGCTCAGTTGTAAGTCGCTCTGGATAAAGGCTAAATGCCATAAATTTAAATGTAATGAATGAATGTATGGTTCAGAGACAGTGGCATTGAGTAAAAGTCAGGAGGTGGAGCTGCAGGTAGCAGAGCTGAAGATGTTGAGATTTTTATTGGGAGTGACGACGATGGACAGGATTAGAAATGAGTTTATTAGAGGGACAACACATGTAGGACATTTTGGGAACAAAGTGAGAGAGGTCTGATTGAGATGGTTTGGACATGTGCAGAGAAGGGAAATGGGGTATATCAATAGGAGAATGCCGAGCATGGCGCCACCAGGGAGGAGGAAAAAAGGAAGGTCAAGGAGATAGTTTATGGTGAGTGGTGAGGGAGGACTTGCTTGTAGTTGGTTTGAAAGAGGCAGATGTAGAGGACAGGGTAGTATTGAGACTGACGATCCGCTGTGGCGACCCCTAATGGGGGCAGCCGAAAGAACAATAATAATAAAATATAATAACAATAACAACATCTAGTATTATCATTGGTAGTAGTAATCATAAAATTACAAAAAAAAAAAATCAAAACTCAATTTCTGATATCTGTTTCAGGAAAATCCTCAATTTTTTTTTTATAAAAGATATAAACCAAATTGAAATGAATATTATATTTTATCATATTATATTATTATAAAATGCTTCCCTGTAGGTCTTTTTCTCTCTCTCTCTCTCTCTCTCTCTCTCTCTCTCTCTCTCTCTCTCTCTCTCTCTCTCTCTCTCTGTCATTTCTCTCACACACACACACACACACACACACACACACACACACACACACACACACACACACACACACACACACACACACACACACAGAGTGATATGATCCCTCTTCAGGTTCTGCACTTGTTCACTTTCACAATAAAGCGTTCATGATAATTGTAATAGATATCAATTAGTGTTTGACTTATTAATGTCATTCTATTATTAGATCAGTGTGTTAAGAGTAACATTAGAGTCTTTTCAAATAAACTGAGTTGATAAAACAGAGTCTTGTGACAAAAAATGATAATAGGAACATTATAGCTGTAATAGATCATAGTATTTTGTATACTTAAGTACATTTGACGGTAAATACTTTTGTACTTTTACTCAAGTAAAAGTTTAAAGGAATAATATTTACATTTTACTGGAGTAATATTTGACCTAGTGTATTTTTTTTACTTTTACTTAAGTACATTGTTTGTGTACTTCATCCACCACTGATAATAATCATGTCATCATTCTCTCACTACCTGAACATCAGTAAATGTTATTTTTTATTTATTATAATAATCACAGTCTTTTCTATATACATAGTTTTATATATATATATATATATATATATATATATATATATATATATATATATATATATATATATATATATATATATATATATATACACAGTATATAATAAATAGAAATAAGATGTAGTTTATGTTCAGTAATCCGTAGAATTCAGGGTCAGTGAGTGTCTCAGGTTTGCTGCCCCCTACTGACCACAGTGTATTGTGTGACTCAGGAGGACCAATCTTTTTTTTATATGAAAATAACAGAAATAGATGTGAATAAAAAAGAATAAATACATTAATTAATTAATTAATTAATTAATTAATGTGACATGCAGGTATGCTGGTGGATAAAACTGCAGAGTGAAAATTATATAATTGTGTCAAAATAAATAAATAAACAACTATTAATTATTTTTTTGTTATATGACTTTTCAATGATTCTCATAACCAAAATCGTTTTTTTTTTCCCATGAGACACACTTAAAATCTAAATGCTAAAGGGCAGAAAAAAATGTACGATAAATGAAAGAGCTGATCAGCATGAGTTTGACTTCACTTTAATTAGACACATTGTTATCAATTATTCATTAATCGTTTCACCTATCGTTGACCTTTCACGCTGAGGGTGCTGAAGAGCAGATTTCTTTCTCTCAGCACACCATAAACCCAAATCTGTTTAGTTTTTAAGCCTTTTAAGATCAATTTAAGATCAATAAATTCCTTGAAGCACTGGTTTCAGGCTGATTTCTGAGATATCCAGATGTCTTATCTTCAGGGTTCATGTTACTTAGAAATCAGCTTGTATCTACAAACGTTTACATCTCTCTCTCTCTCTCTCTCTCTCTCTCTCTCTCTCTCTCTCTCTCTCTCTCTCTCTCTCGCACACACACACACAGGTTTAATCGGAGCAGGAAGTAAATTATTCAGAGCTGCTGAGTGGAATAAAAGGCCTCAGATTGTCACTTTTATTTTTCCCTCACTGCATTATTTACGCCCAGCAATAAGTCTCAGTTTCTATCGCACTGTCATAAAAAACTCACTTTTCTCCACTCTCATCTCTGTATCCCTCTTTCACTATATCCTCTCTTTCGGATGAGGGGGTCGGAATTTTAAAAGGTTTTTCCATCTGGTGCGCTTAAGTTCACTGCAGCCATTCAGAAGATGCCCCCAGGAAGAACCCATCTGCAGAGGAATCTGGATTAGATCCTGATATGGTTTTACATTTAAAATGTAATCTTCAAACAGAAGTTTATATTTAATCTTCAGGCAAATTGTGACTGCACAAAATCCTCTGATCAAAACCCCAAAACCCAACAATTATCAGTAACACTATTTATTTACCATATATTCAGTAGAAGCTCATTAATTATGGGTTTAAGTTTAAAGAACATTTACAGCTTCGCCGTAACATTTAGACTTTTGCTACCTGCAGCCCTATACAAGAGAGACACATCCGTCTGTTCCATTCAGAGATAAACACTACTGCTCCAATTAGAAACACCAACATCTGCTCCAATCAGAGACACTCCCATATGCTTCTCTCACAGACACACACATCTGCTCCAATCAGAGACACGCCCATCTGCACCAGTCAGAAGCACCAACATCTGCCCCACTCAGAGACACTTCCATCTGCTACACTTAGAGACAGTCCTATCTGCTCCACTCAGATCAACACCCATTTGTTCCACTCAGAGACTCACCCATCTGTCCCACTCAGAGACACTCCCATCAGCTACACTCAGAGACACTCCCATCTGTCTGACTAAGAGACACTACCATCTGCTACACTCAGAGACAGTCTTATCTGCTACACTCAGATCAACACTTATCTGTTCCACTCAGAGACACACCCATCTGTCCCACCTTGAGACACTCCTATCTGTTACATTTAGAGACAATCCTATCCGTCCCACTCAGAGACACTCCCATCTGTTATACTCAGAGACACTTCCATCTGTCCCACCTTGAGACACTCCTATCTGTTACATTCAGAAACAATCCTATCCGTCCCACTCAGAGACACTCCCATCTGCTACACTCAGAGACAGTCCTATCTGCTACACTCAGATCAACACCCATCTTTCACATTCAGAAACAATCCTATCCGTCCCACTCAGAGACACTCCCATCTGTTATACTCAGAGACACTCATATCTGCTATACTCAGGCACATGGCCATCTATCCCACTAAGAAAGTATTAGAAATACATTTGGACATTTGGACCTCACTGTACTTCCCTTGCAACAAAAGTTTTGACTAGAAGTACATCAAGCTCTTTCGTGCACCCGCAAATCAAACAAAGTAATTGAATCTTTCCTCAGGCACTGATCCAGTGCTGTACTCGCTAATCAGCAGTAATGAATTTGATCTTCTCTAACAGAATTCAATCAGGATTGACTTATTAAGCGGTAAAAAAAAAAAAAAAAAAACCCAGACAAATCTTGTTTGCTTTAACACCAGGTGACAAAAAGCAGGACCTGGAACGTTTGCAGCTTTGTTAGTCTTCAGGTTAACGCTGTTAACTGCTTCTGCCTTGTTCTGGCTAATATGATGTCAAGATCTCAGTTTCTTAATATTTCTTTTAGGCTGCATTGCATAAATGCGATATACTAACACAAAGAAAAATAAAACCCATTTCATGTGTTTTTAATGTAAACAGAATTATTTTTGACGTGCTAAAGTTTTATTCTTTTTTTTTTTTTGGGCTAATTAGAACTTTAGATGTTTCTGAAATGTCACTATTAGTCTGAGTGGCCAAGTTAGTGGTGACGTGGCGATGTTATTAATAACACAAACTTGTGATAGTGTTTTGAAAGGAGAATACCAGTCAAGTTTCTTTGTTACTGTAACTTCATAAGAACCATGAAATAAAATTATTCAGGAAACTGCATTGTTAAAGTTGTTGTGTTTCATGTTGAGGGTTTAACACAGAAAAGTTTATGCTTTTGTCACTAAGAAGTGTTGAAGTATTCTTTCTGTCCTTTCTGTAGTCACCGAGATGGTGGAGGACGGAGATTAATTAAAGATTTTTCCAACTTAAACTTTAACTTTCACCTCAGAGCCACACCAATTTGATCCACTCAAAGACACTCCCATCTGTCCCAATCAGAGACACACCTATCTGATCCACCAGAGACACAATCATATGCTGCACTCAGAGACAATCCCATCTGCTCCACCCAGAGACACAAACATCTGTTCCACTTGGAGACACACCCATCTGATCCACTCAGGGACAAACCCCTCTACTCCACTCAGAGACACACCCATCTGTCCCACTGAAAGACACAACCACCTTTTCTGCTCAAAGATCTGTCATACTCAGTCACACCCACCTGCCCCATTTAGAGACACTCCCATTTGCCCAAATCAGAGACACACCCATCTGTCCCATTCAGAGACACTCCCTTCTGCTCAATTTAGAAACACACACGTTTCTAAACCCACTTTATTCAAAACGTTCAGAGCTAAGCAGCTGATGGTTATGTAATAATATAATGAATGAAGGAAAAACAAGAAAAAGAAGAAGGAGAATGTACAGTCAACTATACCTATACATGCTGTCCTGTACATTTTTCGCACCTGGACAATTTCAGAGAAAAATGCTAATTGAATGCCAATAGAAATGTCATTCAACCATGTATGCTCCTAATTAGTTGTTCTTTTAGCCTCCTTTGACTTGTCTCCTCTTTTCATCCTCCCCATCCCAGAAAGGAAACATGGTCATGTGTGTCTTGCTCTATTTTACATAACCTCAATTTTACATACAGGGTACAGGATCAGTCCTCACGCCACCTTTTGTATGAATGTGTGTTTGACACTATAGCGATTCAACATGCTGCTCAATCAGTCATGCACAAAAACATGTCAAAATAATAAAATAGAATTGAATATGTATATAATTTGGAATATTTGATACTTTATTACAAATTATTCATACAAACTGTTTAATATTTTGTTTTTATTCTATGGGCAGGTAGATTGGATAAAAATAATGTGTCATTCACCTGTATGGTTCTTCTCTTCTAAAGAGATTATACATAAAACCACAAGAATAGGAATTCCTCTAGCGATGAATTCCTAGGAATTCATTGCTGTTAAAGGGATTCTGCTAAGAGCCACAAAAATTGGTTTCTCTATATAGGTAAATAGAAGCCTAGGTCTGAAAATAAAAACCTGTATCTTGTTTGTAAATGTTTTTAAACTTGAAAACATGGAAAACTACAACCCCAATTCCAAAAAAGTGCAAAATATAAAATAAAAAAATAAAATAAATAAATAAAGATTGCAAATCACATAAACCCATATTCTATTCACAATAAAACTAACAAAAAATGAATTTAAACTGAGAGGATATTTAGCATTTTAAGTAAAAAAATTTTTTATTTTATTTAATGGCTGCAACACATTTAAAAAAAGTTGGGACAGGGCCATGTTTAACACGCATCAGGGATGCAGCTTTTTGAACTGAGAACAGATAACAATCAAGATGGTCCCTCTCCTCTTTAGTCCAAAAGATGTGGTGTCTATGGATTCCAAATAGAAATTAAAACTTCAAATTCGTTTGACCACAGAACAGTTTTCTTTATTGCCTCAATACATTTTAAATTCGCTTCGGCCACGAGAGGATGGTGGCGTTTCTGGATCATGTTCACAGATGCCTTCCCTTTTGAATGATAGGGATTTAACCTGCATTTGTGTATGACATGGCAAACTGTGTTCATGGACAGTGATTTCTGGAGGTGTTGCTGAGCCCATGCAGTGATTTTCATTAAAGAATTATGACTGTTTTAAACGCAGTGCTGCCGAAGATCACCAACATTCAATATTGATTTTCGGGTTTGTCCCTTGTGCACAGAGATTTCTTTAGATTCTTTAAAACCTTTGATGATATTATGTACTGTAAATGATGTGATATTCAACTGTTTAGCAATGTTATGTTGAGGAACATTATTCCGAAATTGTTCCACAATTTGTAGACACATTTTTTCACAGATTGGTGAAGCTCTTACTTCCGAGAGACTCTGCCTTTCTAAGATACACTATTTATACCCAATCATCTTACTGACCTGCTGTTAATTAACACTTACCTTTTTCCAGACTTGTTGCCATGAACTTCATATCTACATTATTTTTATCTTTAAAATGGTACATTTTCTCAGTTTAAAAAATGTATATGTTGCTATTTTCTATTGTGAATTAATTATGGGTTTATGAGATTTACAAATCATTGCATTCTGTTTTTAAAAAGATTTTGCTCAGTGTCCCAACTTTTTTGGATTTTGGGTTGTATAATTAGAGAAATATGTTGTTGTTGTGAGCCATTTGCTTGGAAGTGCTTTAAATGATGGAAGAGAGATTAGAACCATGAACAAGTTTACCCTGATGGTTTAATCATAAAAAACACATTGAGGTTCTTCAGGATTCTTTGCTTTGCGTGGTATTTTCCACTACAGAAAAATGTTCTTTGATGGCCATTTGCATGGAAAAGGGATCTAGTTAAAACCACAGGAAAGAGTTCCCTGATTACTTGCTTGTGAAGAAATTGTGAAGGAAACTTAGAATGTCAAAAAAAGAGTTCCCTGATGTAAAGGTGTACTCTTATTATTTCTCCCTTTGGGGGCAACCTAAACAAGTTTAAAGCTACCATCTTAAGTTTTTGGTCAGCACAATCAGGTCTTGTGCAGTAAAACAGTCTTTTACGCAAAACTTATTTGCTACACATTTACGATCTGTGATTTGATTTGGGATGTGATGTAAAGCTAGCGTAAAGTAGAAAAAACCTTGACAAAACAAACAGTATGTATTTGTCCTTCCAAACACTTGGGTCTTCTTATACCCATTCTAACCTGATGCACTCTCCTCCAGAACTATAGAAGATAACAGAAATCGACAGAGATTGTGGAGATGCAGGAAGGGAGTGACTCTGCGATTAGAGACAGAGCTGAAGCAAACTGAAGGGCGCCTACAGCAAAGACAGCACGACCCAGTTACTAAACATGGCCAGCCTGAGAATGAACACAGGAAGGACAAGAGCAGGGGAAGATAAATGACAGTGTGAAAACCAGAAAGGAAAAGCCCTTCTAAGACAATCGCGCTGTGCTAATTTCTCCGATTGACTCCGTACCCCACTGTCCCCTAGAACAGAGTAAAAAAAAGTTATAAAAAAAAAAATTAACACTGTAGGTTTAAATGCTTCACTCTTATTGCAGATGATTCTCGAGCTCCAGCTGCTGCAGAACAGCTGGACATCTACACTAATTAGAACGAGTGTGTTCATAGTACTTATTGTTTATTCATAAACAGTGTAGTTAAAGAGCTGATTAAAATCAGCTGTGTGCATCATATGGGGAAATCACAGCTTCACACCTTGCTGGTGACCGATGAAAGGTGAGAGACCAGTTTGGCGAACATTTTGGTGTGAAGTTTTCATCATATTAGTGACATAATTAAATAATCGAAAACATCATATAGTCATGGCCTGTGTCCCAAATCGCTAGCTATCATGGTTAATGGTAGGCTACATGTACATGTTGTCCATTGTGAGCAGTAATTAGTGATTGAGAATAATTTTGACCACTGGTTAGTTACTGGAATCAATGGTGGCTAGTGATTGGATATTGGGAAATAGTGGCCAATGATAGGTTACTGGGAACAAGAGTGACCAGTATTTGGTATACGTGTATATATATTATGTAAATAAAGATTATCCAAGTATTTAGACTTAGATTCAGCATGTTTTTTTTCATTCTAAGTGGATGACATGGTAACGTGTTCACAGACAATCATTTCTGGACATTTTTTGAGTCGAGCAGTGATTGATTTTTGAAATCAACAGTGCACCGTGATTTTTCTGGAACAGTTTCCTCGAAATTGCTTACTACTGTAGTAGAGAGTAGGCCACATGTTGTCCATGATAATCAGGGATGAGTGATTGAGAATAATGGTGGCTAGTGATTGGTTTTGGGTGTGACCATTGGTTGAGCAAACACAGGTAGCCACTGATTGGATATTGGAAACAGTGCTGGCAAATAATTGGTTCTGTAGCGTGACCAGTGATTGGTTATTGGGAACAATGGTTGCCGATGGTTGGTTTTTGAGAACAATGGCCACCAGTGTTTGGTTATGGGGCAATGTTTGCTTGTTGGTAACAATAGTGGACATTAATAGTTTAATTTTCCTATTTTTTGGTGTGTGTGTGTGTGTGTGTGTGTGTGTGTGTTAGGGATGGAGTGGGGGTACAATAGTATCCAGTGATTGCTTGTTCTGTACAATAGTGATCAGTGGTTCAAGAAAACAGTTGCTTCTACATATGTACATGTGATGCACTGATGGTGCCTAACCTTCTATTTTAACTTGAGCAAATGCTGTATTAAGGTCAGAACAGTCCCTGGCTTCACTAGCTTAGTTGCTAATGCTTTTTGCTTTAGGCAACTAAATAGAAAAGTTAAAAAAGTGGCCTAAAAAGTCCCAAAGGTTAGCAACACTGAAGCCTTCTTGTGACTGCTATATACCAAAATAAAGGTGTCACTGTGTACTTTGAAAGTTAATCAATTTGAAAGTTAATCAATTTCTCCATGAATTTACCATGTATACATAATTTACATAAGCAGACTCAGTACATGTTTATTTTGAAACTTTTATATTGTTTATTCTGTTTAGATAGTTGAACCTGTTGAACGCTGGATTAGCCCATTCTCTGCCTAATGCAATTTGCCTGCTTGTATCACCACAGTCTTATTGAAAAGGATATTTTAAATTCTAAGAATGTCATTCAAAGTATGTAAGAATTTTGTGTATACATGAGTAAAACCAATGTTTTTTATTTATTACCATTCTAGAAAAAAATTTTTTAGACAATAAATAGCCTTTGTGGTTGGAATTTTTTTTTTTTTTTTTTTTACAAGAATATATGTTAAAGATAAAAAAAATAATAAAAAAAATACAATAAAAAAGGAAGTAAACAAAATGAAACTGTGTAACTGGTTTGATAAAATTGCCTGTCTTAATGTCTTAATTATTAGCGTGAAGGAATCATCATTTTAGCATGGTAGCATCCCAAACTCCAGACTTCCTATTCACTATATAAAACATAGTTTACATACATAAATATTAGCCAAGTATTAAAACTCAGCATGTTTTCTCTGATTCTCAGTAAAAAGGACATACAAGAGCAAGATCACAGCAGCTCTACAGTACATGTCGCCTAAATTAATCTCCCCCTATTTAGGGCATGTAGCTATAAAAATGTTAAAATGTCCTGCAAGACGGGAGCAGTGGGAATAAATGCGCTTTCTATTGGCCATGCTAAATATAGACAAGTCTAAGGGCCCTTATTAACCTGCTAAATGAGGCTAACATACACACACACCTTGCTCCGGAGATGTCGAACAGAAGTTGAGGCAGGAAAACAAGAAAACCGTAAAATCTTTCAAAGTCATTTTGTCAGTATTTTTACAATTAAATGCATTTCATCAGAACTTTAGATATAGAGACATAGAGAATGAAGTGCAAAGCTAAAAAGGCTAACTGTATCAAAGCTTAATTGGAATATGGGGGACACTGTGTATATTTCGACATTCTTTTCTTTTCTAGCACCACCGCTATTTTAGTTCCCAGGATAATAGTCACTACAGAGCTAGCTTTAGGTGCACATCTGGTGTTTTGAGATCTAATAGTCACACACTGCATGCATTTGCCAAACTGGTTTTTAAATCACAGCTGGCTTTGTGTGTTTGAGTTCCAAAAGCCACGTGTTTAGCCGCAGGTTTAGCGCATTAGTTTGTGTCAATGCAGTGCTCTGTTATTAATTACTTTGACTCAACCCAAAATAAAGCCAAGCTGAATTCTTGGCTTAAAAGACAGGATGCTTTCCAGCTTAGCATTTTTTTTCCTGAACAAAAGCTTTTAAAAGGTACCGCTGTGTGTGTCACAGTGGAGGTTCTAAAATTTCAGACATTCAGGAAAGTGTTGATCGACTCAAGCTGTGTCTTTTACCATGTTGCAACATTTCCCAAAAAACACAAGAGACAAACTACTTGCAAACAATCTCTTGTTAACAAGTAAAATAACATTTACACCTTCTCCTGTGACTTTTTTCTTGAATCGAACTGCCATCCCAATGTGTTTTGACACATGACCTTTGATGACTCCTTGAGCTAAACAATTACTTTAAGGATTAAATTCCCTTATGTTCTCATAATGAATTAAATTAACGTCAAGTCAGTCAGAATTCATAACTAATTTTCTAATATCCAATGGTAAGCCTTCAGGCTTCAACTAAGCCAAAGAAAGCAAACAATTAGTGCTTATTTTTAGCTTTTTAAATAATAATATAATCCTATTAGTGCAGTGGGCATTCACTTATAATTAGTAGTCGACACTGAATTGAACTGAATTATAAAACATGAAAAAAGGAGAGAGGAGACAGAAAGGAGTAGCTGTAATGATAATGGTAATTAGATTTGTGTGAATAATTGTGCAGGAAAGACTCTGATGCTGTTCATGAGCAGCTGTTTCCTTTATTGATCTGATTTAACAGTGTTATAGTCCTCTGTAACAGACTGTGGCTCGATTCAAAAGGGGGCTTTTTCATTTTTGTGTTTCAATTTAATCTGAAAGAATATCTTAATCTTTCTTTTACCTACACTTTTTTGTGATACCTGTTGATTTCTGTTCTATTATGTAGCACTCTGGTCCAGGAGGAACCAGGACTTGATTTGACTTGACAAGTAAAAAAAACTCTGGGAAATGGCACTTAAAAAAAAAAAAAAAAACCTGAAAAAACCTTTTTCTCCTGAGTGCAAAAAATAAAACATCTTATACAGTAAACTTCAATATATTAAAAAATGGTGAAATATTTTTAGCTACATGACACTCATGTGACCAATTTGATGCAAAAAAAAAACAACAACAATATGGTGGACAATGTTGTACTGCAGGTGTCTTATATTTGGCAGCTTTGTTAAAGATGAAGATAGTGTCTCTTTGTACAACCTTTAGACTGCAACAAGAACAAAATGTTGAAGCAATGAGAAAATACACACCTGATAAAAATGCAGTATAGTTAGATTTACTTTCAAGATGGACACTTTAATCCAGAGTGACTCACAACTATCTAGATTATACACTGAATAGGCTTTAGCAGTGCTGGGATTTAAACTTCCAATTAGAAGCCCAACATCTATACCAATGAACTACCACTTTGCCAAAGGAGATGATCCTTTTTCAGATGTTTCAGTGTGGCTTCAATACCAATCCCCAAACTAAACACTTAGACTAAACCTAAAACATTACAATAACATCTAACATTATACTGTGATCCTGAAACCTACAATATTTCTCCTGTAACATTAGCTCCTAAATTTTATTTATAGCCAAATAGGATGTATTGAACAAGTATTGCAAGTGTTTTTGGTATTTAAAAAAAAATTCAGATCTTTTACCATGATTAATTTAAAATATAAGGCCAGCAAAATCCAAAAGAAGCAAAGATGAATAAAACAGGTTTTTTTTTTACCTAAATTTATACAAGTGCGCACTTTTTCATGTGACTATACTCCATTTTGGATTGAAAGCCAGCTTTGAGTTTAGAGATAGCATGATGATAGGGAATGAAGTACTGAAGGTTTACTGCAGGAGGAATTCAAGGGCAAGGCTGCTTTTCTAAGATTTAAATAGTATTTTCTCTCTATTTGAAATCTATTTTTATTTTAAATGTTTTTACAGCAAGATTGGTCGAAAGTAGCAGTTGCCTTGATGGAGGAGTTAACAAATTCGTTCTGTCGCTGATCTTGCTGATGTCCGACAATCCAACTTGAGTGTGTCACTTTTATCAGGTTTTAATATACAGAACATGCAGTGCAGTGTACATATCAGGTCCTGCTGATAGAGATGCACAAATAATATTTGAAGTCATTCTACACTTCGTTTAAAGCCTAGATTTTTATATAAAAAAATATAAATAAACCCTTTATTGGAGTGGAACATTTTCAGTTTTAATTTTATTCAATGGTCAAAAATAAATTAGCATTAAATATGAGCAACAAACTATCTGTGGTGGGCTGGATGATGTATTCTTCTCTGTTTTCAGATTTTAAAAAATTTATATTTTTTGGTCATATGAGAAATAAATGAGGTGTGGTTATTATGCATATCAGTTCCACTGAAGGAGGTATTGATTATGTACCTGTAAGTCCAAGTGAAATTTACTCTATGGACAAAGTATTGGGTCACCTGACTTTTTTCAGCCATACACACAAAAACAAAATCAAGGTACATGAATGTACCTGAAGCAGTACAAATGCTTTATCGCTCCAGCTGTATGCTTGCAAGGTACAGCAATGAACCTCTGGGCATTGGTAAATTTTTGTACCTTCTTGTTTGTACCTCTAAAAGAATATTTATGCACCTCTAGTGAAAGAAATGTACCTTTGTGTCCTGGTATGGTTCAAAATTACATCCTGATATTTTTCAATAGCATTTAACTGATTTAATGCATAAATGTTCATTTAGAGGTTCCAGTGGTCACATTGCTTTACCCTGCTAGGTTACGGCTGAAGCGACAACACATGCGTACTCTTTAAGGTACATTTCTGTACCTTAATTGTTCTGTGTGTATGTGGTTCTTCTCCAAACTTTTGGAACCACAAATTTGAAGGCACACAATTGTTTAGGATGTATTTGGAGCAATAGCATCCATACATTTTCCCTTCTCTTGAACTAGGAGACCCCAATCTGTTCAGCATGGCAATGCTGATGTCTACATCAGTAGCTGACTGTGGCTGAATGAGCACAAATCTTCACAAGCACACTCCAAACTCTAGAGGAACATCTTCCCAAAGGCATAGAGATCATTATAACAGCAAATGGGGACCCAGTGTAAAATGGAATTTTCACAAAGCAAGTACCAATCGTATTCTTAGGTGTCGACAAACTTTTGTCTGGATAGTCGAGATGTGGCTTTTGTGTATTAAACCCAGAGAAGGAGGTGTGGCCTTTCTTCTTCTCAGTCTAAATTAATTGGGTTTGGCCTTGATATGTGTTTATTCAAGTGAAGGAAGTGTGGCCATGTGTTACTTTACAAAAGAAGTATGGTCTTTGAGGCATAGTCTTGGTACTGAAGGTGTTAATCCCACTGAAAGAGGTATGTCCTTTGAGTTTTTTAGCGGCAGTCAAGAATGAGTGGACATGGTATCACTCCCAGTGAAGGAGGTTTAGGGGTAAGGTTTAAGGTTTGGGATTTTGAACTAAAAATAAATCAGTTTTAATTTCCTTACAAGTCAATCTGACATATTTTCATGATCAATATTCTTGAATGGTTATTTTTTTTAAAAATTGTCCGAGCAACATTTCAACTACATAACACTGATCACTTTTGTTTCTCTCGAATTGGCTATGAAGCTGAGTGGCATAATCTGCACTCAGCCTTTACACAACATAAGTAAAAGATTAGCCCACTGGTTTGCTTATGTAAATGAGTTGGTGTCTGCTGCTACTCCTCAAATTGAGTGTGTGTACTGAGTATGCACTGAGTGTGTGTCTCTGCCAGCTGACTGTCCACCTCCTTCACTTCTACAGCTGAGCCCTGTGTAATGGTTTTGAACTCATTAGAACAGTTGGCTGATTATAAACATTTAAAAGAAATTCCTTGTATAATAATAATAATATTAATAATAATAATAAGATGATAAAGTTTTTTTCTTTTGTCTTAAAATATATAAATATATATATTAATGTATGTATCCATTTCAGCACAGTGGACAGCTACATTTTACGCACACACGTTACACACCACCTTACACAGATGCATTTGTATTGACCTGAGTGTTCTGTTAATCATCCAGAAACGTGATTAAATTCATGGTGAAGAGAAAATGTAATGCTATAGCATCCGAATTCATCCTATACAAATGTGCCTTAACTTTGTGTAACAGTTTGGGGAAAGCACCACAAATGGTTGGAAAACTCAGGAGTCCCAATACTTTTGTTTATATAGTGTATGATGATAAACAACTTACAACTCACATGATTTAATATGTATTGCATTTCAATTCGAAGTAATTATAATTAATTGTATTTAGAATGTATAATTTATAATAAAAATTGTATGAGAAGTTGGACACTAATGAAGGAGAAAAGGATTTGTACTGATTCGCCAGGCAGAGGGACCGAGCTGGGAAGGATGTGCTGCAAGTTAGAGCAATAAAGGATGAGAATGGAAATGTGTTGACTAGTGGGGAGAGTGTGTGGAAAGATGGAGGAAGTATTTTGGGAAGCTAAATGAGAGAGAGAAGGTTGATTAATGTGAAGATAATGAAGCAGGAAGTGGTAAGGAGGAAGTGAAAGCAGCGAATAAGTGGATGAAGAGTGGAAAGTCGGTAGAACCAGATGACATACCGGTAGAAGCATGGAGATGTTTAGGAGAAATTGCAGTGGGGTTTTTAACCAGATTGGTTAACAAGATTTTGGAGGGTGAGAGGATGCCTGAGGAATGGAGTAGGAGTTGTAGGGAGATGTGCAGACCTGCAGTAACTACAGGGGAATAAAGCTGATCAGCTACACCTTAAAGTTATGGGAAAGAGTAGTGGAAGACAGGCTGAGAGAAGAGGTGTTAAAAGATCTCTGAGCAACACTATGGTTTCATGCCGAGGAAGAGATGTGAAGTAGTTGTGGTATTGTATGAGGAAGTCAGATGTGGCAAAGAAGTATATGAGGGTCGTGCAGGACAGTGTGAAAGCAGTGAAGTGTGCATTAGGAATGACAGACTGGTTCAAGGTGGAGGTGAGTTTACATCAAGGATCGGCTCTGAGCCCTTTCCTGTTTGCAGTGGAGATCGACAGATTGACGGACGAAATCAGACAGGAGTCTCATATCTCATACTATCATGTAGCGCTGAAGTGTTTAATTTTCCCAAAAGACCCCTCAACAGAATACATTAGATCCCATTTTTGACTTAATTATTTAATATAAACTTCTGAGACAACACGTGATCTGTAAGTCAAATGGAAACTATATGTACATCTAATTCAATTGTGTGTCTCTCCCTTTTGGTAACTGTTCAAGAAGAACCACATATTGTGGAAATGTCCGGTGTCCCAAATGTCTACACCATCATATGAATCATTTGTGGAGTTTGTAGATGCTTTTAGAATGCATGTGACAGCTCTGTGACCTAATACATATGACAGATTTATCCATTTTGTTCACAGCCTTTTCGAGCCTTCTCTTAAATGTCATTCAACATCTTTCACTTCAACCCACAGAAGAGTTATCTAAATGAAGCTGGCTTTGTGCACTGTCATTGTCCAGCTGGAAGAAGTTTGGGTCTCCAACTTTGTGTTAAAAGTTTGGGGACAAACCACATATAGCTGGAAAGATCAGGTATAATATTTATTTGCATATTATTACCATACTTAAAATAGTGAAAGTGGAATTTGTAGGTTATAATCACCAGACAGATTTAGATGGCACATCGTTAGTGATGTTTAGGTTGTATGAATTTATAGCTGGAAAGAAATCGACCTCGACTTTGGTTCTTTGTAACATTTTGCGTGGCCGAATTTGTGATTGTGTTTTTTTCTTTTGGTTGCACAAAAGTCAAGAAAAGTGGTTTTTAGGACACCAAATAGCAAAAATGAAGCATTATGTCAATTTGCATATTAAACCTAAAGAAGTCTGGTAGCCAATTTCTCTAATAAAGCATTAGAAAAGAGAAGACAATCTAGTGAAAGAGAACAGAGTGAAGTGGGAAAGCAGGATAAAATACAGCGAGTGTCGGGATGAAAGCATGATTTTCCTGTAAGCAGGTGTGTGTGTGTGTGTGTGTGTGTGTGTGTGTGTGTGTGTGTGTGTGTGTGTGTGTGTGATATTTTGTTGTTTGCTCCTCTGCGTGGTGAATAAATGCAACAGGAGGAACCAAATCTCAGTTGCACTCGAAACAATGAGGTGAGTCAAATGGTTCGAAACAGACCATCAAGGCACAGAGACGAACGTTTTTTGACGTCGGGGTCTGCTGTCTGATTGGACGGAACGCGCGCTCGGGCAGATGTAGGCGCGTCTGGTGTGGTATAAAGGCACTTAGAGGTGGGTGGGGGCAAGAAAAAACGCGTAAAGGGAAGGTGAAAATTAAAGAAGGAGACCCGAGGAGAGAGAGGGAGAGGGGGGAGAGAGATAGAGATAGAGAGAGAGAGAGAGGGAAGGCGTCCTTTCCTCTCCTCCTTCGGGGCGCGCGCGTGCGTGCGTGTGCATGGATGACCACCTGAGACTATTGCGCTCTCCTCCGCCTTCCGCATCCAGACACCGTGGCGACGGCACGCAGGTGAACCGCGGCTACACCGACGCGGAGCGCGAGGACACCATGACGGTGGTGACGTGCGGCGGCGAGAGCAACGCGGAGGAGCCCGCGCCCGAGCGCTATGAGCCGCAGCGCGAGTGCTGCGAGCGCGTGGTGATCAACATCTCCGGGCTGCGCTTCGAGACGCAGCTCAAGACGCTCGCGCAGTTTCCGCACACTCTCCTCGGCGACCCGAAGAAGCGGATGCGCTACTTCGACCCTCTGCGCAACGAGTACTTCTTCGACCGCAACCGGCCGAGCTTCGACGCCATCCTATACTACTATCAATCCGGCGGGCGCATCCGGAGACCCGTCAACGTTCCCATCGACATCTTCTCCGAGGAGATCCGCTTCTACGAGTTAGGCGAAGAGGCAATGGAAAAGTTCCGTGAGGATGAAGGCTTTATTAAAGAGGAAGAGCGTCCCTTGCCGACCCGCGAGTTCCAGAAGCAGGTTTGGCTCCTGTTCGAATATCCTGAAAGTTCAGGTCCGGCACGCGCCATTGCCATTGTCTCGGTGCTCGTCATCCTGATCTCCATCGTGATCTTCTGCTTGGAGACGCTCCCCGAGTTCAGAGAGGATGATAACCGAGAGCCAGTGGTCACCGGCACCATGTTGCAAAACTCCACCACCACCGTGCTCCCGAGCCCCTTCTCGGACCCTTTCTTCGTAGTTGAGACACTCTGCATCATCTGGTTCTCGTTCGAGCTCTTGGTGCGTTTTTTCGCGTGCCCGAGTAAGGCTACGTTCTCCAAGAACATCATGAACATCATTGACATCGTGGCCATCATTCCGTACTTCATCACGCTGGGGACAGAGCTCGCCGAGCGCCAGGGGAACGGTCAGCAGGCCATGAGTTTAGCCATCCTCCGAGTGATCAGGTTAGTGCGTGTCTTCAGGATCTTCAAACTCTCACGCCACTCCAAGGGCCTTCAGATTCTGGGTCAGACGCTCAAGGCGAGCATGCGGGAACTGGGCTTGCTCATATTCTTCCTGTTCATCGGTGTCATCCTGTTCTCCAGTGCGGTTTACTTCGCTGAAGCTGACGACCCAGACTCAGGCTTCAACAGCATCCCGGATGCCTTCTGGTGGGCCGTAGTGACCATGACGACTGTGGGATATGGAGACATGCACCCTGTGACCATCGGGGGAAAAATTGTCGGGTCGTTGTGCGCCATCGCAGGCGTCTTGACCATCGCCCTTCCTGTCCCAGTTATCGTCTCGAACTTCAACTACTTCTACCACCGGGAGACAGAAGGAGAGGAGCAGGCGCAGTACCTACACGTCGCCAGCTGCCAGCCACTCTCATCCTCGTCCGAGGAGCTGAAGAAGACGCGCTGCTCGTCCTCATCCTCACTCAGCCGATCCGAGTACATGGTGATCGAAGAGGGAGCCTTCAGCCAGACCAACTTCCCGTCTCAGAACAACCAGAACTGTGTCCATATCAAAAAGATTTTCACAGACGTCTAAGATTTCTTTTCATAGCAGACTAGAATCACAGTAATCATCCTCCTCGAGTCGAGTGTGAAGGTTAAACATGAACTACGACCTCCATTTCACGCTTGACAGGTGAGGAGAGACGGCAAAGCCCCCATGTGTCCATGCGCTCGTGCATCGTACCGTGTGCTCTTCTCAGTGTTAACTCGTTAGGAGACGCTAAAGGGACAAACGCTAATGCCTTCGATTAATGATTAGTATTAATTAAACAGACCGATATGTAAGCTAGTGTACTTGCAGGTTTAATCCGTTTCTCTGCATAAACACTCCAGAGATGGAGAAGGACAGATGGAGAGAGAGACAGATTCCTCAGTATGGAGTTTATAATCATAATCCTGAAGTCTCATTATAATAATGAACTTGCATCATTCAGGTTATTTCTCATTTATTGTCTTGAGAAATTGTCTTGTGTCATCAGTATTTCATTTCAGTGTAATAACGAACACTGTTAAACGCGTGATTGATGCCACACACACAAACACACACACACACACACACACACACACACACACACACACATGCACTTGCCGAAGGACAAGGAAAAGGGATAAAGGATAAAGAGAAGGGATAGAGACAGCATCCTGCTCACTCCCGGAATGATGAAGTCTCCATAGTGACGCTGGTTTCCCTGGTAACCCGCTGCTGTTTCCATGGCATCCGGATCGGTTTCAAGGGCAAGTCTCCAGATGGCTTTACCATTAATGAATAAATGGACCAGGATGCACAATGGAGTAAACAAACATGCAACAGGCGTCCACACACTCCGGGGGGGCTGAAGCGTAGCGAACAAGGACGCCTTGCCGAGGAGGAATTTTTATAGTGGTCCAAAAGAGGAGACACTTGATGGTGTGAAGACAGAGAGGAGTTGTGTATTAACACACACACTCTTAACTCCTTACGGAGTGTGAACACACAGGTGGGTGGATGAAGCTTACTCAACTTTGCTCATTTTGGCAAATGGTACGGATCCCTGTTTTAGAGAAGGGCAGAGGTTTGAGTAAATCTGATGATCCTGTCACTGATTTGACTCACTTTTAATGTCTATAAATACTGGCTTTATAAGTTTTATAAGTAACAGTTCCCCAACATTAGTGACTTTCTAACATGAATTACATGATGGTTTTAGTAGTCAGTTACTAGTATTAAAGTAGTAGTTTTTATTATTTTAGTAGTCAGTAATTATATTTTAGACGTAGTTACAGTAGTCTTCACTATTAGTATATCTTCACTATTCTTTTTTCTGCGTAACCTCAAATTTATACAAACGTTTTCTTGTGAGGTCAATGTATAAACCCGTTTTCTCATGATGTAATTATATCACGAGAAAATCTTGTGCCTTGTGAATGTTTCTGGCGTATACTTTTCGCCAGTATGCATTGATGTCTAAAATCTTTCATAAAGTAACTAATTTCCCACTTCGTACACTTATGTCTTAGTTGTCAATCACTGAGAAACAGAGCTATTTCGGTCCCTGATCCAAATGTGATCATTCTCGACGCTGTAACGATGGTGCCTCTAGAACATGTTTTGCTGAATGCACAGAATAATTAAGTTTTGATTTGTTTTGTTGAGAAAATCACAAGAAAATTAAGTCTCGATAACGAGAAAACAACTTCAACGTCGAGATCACAAGAAAACAACTTTTGTTACAGGGAGAAAATTGTAATGATCATGCGAAAACAAGAAAGGAAAAATATCATAATGCATGGCCTAGTCTGGATTTCAGAAGAAAAAAAAAGAAAAGAAATATCCAGAATAGAAAAACACAAACAGTCATGCAAATACAAAGAAAATACAATAAGAAGCTTTAGTTGTACTAGTGTCCAGCTGATCACATCTAATTTAAAGCTCTGCCATATTTTTTTCCTTTCAGGAACGCTCTTTATTCTGATGGCTAGAGTTAGATTTATGGAGGTATGATACTTGTGGAGTGTCTGGCCAAAAGTATGTGGACACCTGTGCATTACAACTATGTGTTCTTCTTCTTTTTTTTTTTTCAAACTGTTCACACGTAGAATGTTCATAGGAAGCATATCATCATATTACAGCAGACATCCCCGAACACCGGCTTGTGACACAGTAAGGGGTCGTGGAAGTTGTTGGGTTGCAAGAAAGTTCTATGTAAAATGTTTGTTTTATATTGTATTTTTTTATTGTGCATGTTCCCTTTAAGAGCATTTCATATGTAACCTGTTTAAGCATATATGTAGAAAATCTTCCTAGAAGAGAGAAGGTTTAGTTACAGCATTTAAATATACATTACATGTACATTTACAGCATTTAGCAGACACTTTTAATCAAAAGCAGCCTACAAAAATGCCAATGGGATGTTCAAACAAACACATACAGCTGTGGTGGTCAGGTGTCCACAAACCTTTGGCCATATAGTGTTTATGTAACCGTGTTTGTGTTTTTCCAAACCCAGCATGATTATAGGTCTCATCTTTTATATCAGGAAGACAACTACAAATACCTTAATGTGGGTTTATATTTTGCATGAAAGCTAATCTGAAGGTCAGCTTTCTCTGAAGGTCACAACTCACCACTGTGCTAAATAAGGTGTACTGGATGTCATTTAGTCTCGATTTGACTCACAGATCGCAAGGCGCCTCAGCCGGACGAAGCGAGCGCACACTTGTAGCTGATGAGACTAATCGGTGAGCTCTGTTTCAATGTTCGGTGATGCAAAAGAAGAGTAAAGAGCTAAAATTTCACTTTGAAACACCAAAAAACATAGACAGAAATATTCGCTGTAACACCGAGACAACTGAGCTCTGTCGGTCCCAATGTTTTGGATCGCATATACACATTTCTACGTTTGCATGCTACTCAAAAATTTCAGTATTTCTTTACAATTTTGTCGTAATGCTATCCTCATCATAAGAACAAAAAGTTGCAAGTTGAAGCATTCATTAAATTTCATTTCATCTTCTCCCGCTTATCCGTAAATCGGGTCGCGGGGGCAGCAGTCTAAGCAGATTCCCCAGACACTTCTCCGTGTCCAGGGATCGGGCTGTCAAGGCCCCCGCCTTCGACTGCTGCCCAATCCTCTCAGCATCGGTCCCTTACGGTCCCTCCTGCAGGTGGTGAGCCCACGGAAAGGCGGCCCCACGTCGCTCCGAAGTCACGGTCCTTGATTTATTTTTCTCGTAAGGGTCCCCTGGAGCATAGAGGGTTAAGGGCCTTGCTCAAGGGCCCAAGAGTGGCAGCTTGGCGATACCGGAACTTGAACCCCCGACCTTCCGATCGGTAACCCAGCGCCTTAACCGCTGGATTATAATTATATTATAATTATATTATAAAAATGATTAATTTTAATTTGTTTGATTGCAATACGTATTAAATCAAGTAAATTGTGAGTAGATTAGCGCTATACTTTATATGGACAAAAGTATTGGGACAAACACAAAGTTGGGACACAATTGTATATGATGTCTTTGGATGCAGTAGCATTCAATTTTCCCTTCACTTGAACTAGGAGACCCAAACCCGTTCCAGAATAATGTCCATGTGCACAAAGCAAACTCAATGAAGATATAGTTAAATGGGTTGTAGGGAAAGATCTTGAGTGACCTGGTATAGAGCTCTGACCTCAATCCTACTGAACACCTTTGGGATGAATTGGAATGCTGACAGCACCCAAGGTCTCCTCACCTCACCTACATCAGTCCCTGACTTTACTAATGCCCTTGTAGCTGAATGAGCACACATCTTTATAAGTACACTCCAAAATCTAGTGCAACATCTTCGCAGAAGAGTGGAGGTTATTATAACAGCGAATCAGGACTAAATATTGACTGGGGTGTTCAAAAAGCATGTATCACTCATATGGAATGGTGTCCTTTGTCCATATAGTGTATCTTCTGCAGTCCATGTTGTTACTCAAATTAGTGTATGCTAATCTGAGCACTTTAATAAATCTATAAATATTTTTTTTCATAGAAATACAGCATAGTGGTCATGAAAATGCTCAGCTGTAGATGATAATAAGGTTAACAAACGTTTTTAATTACAGATTTTGTCACTGTCTTAGCAGGAAAAAATTACTTACTGCCATTCTTGCATTCTGTGACTGTTTTCTCTTCCGCCGCTGATGTGTTTCATGTGTTTGCAAACACTACACTAAGCATTTCGCTTTCTCCACGTCTAGTTTTCCGACCTAATTGTGCGCCGCTAATTGTGCATAATTGTTCTCAGTGAGGTGTGAAACTGATGTACTGATGTACCAGTGCGGTAACAGAAGCTGGAACATTTCGTCAGCTGTTACTGTGGTAATGCAGGTGTGTTAATGTCAATTGTCTGACTGTTGTTGTAGTGGCAGTTGTGTTAGTATGTTAGTGCAGCTGTGTTAGTGTTAATGTAGGTGTGTTAACATGTGGTCTATCAGTATGAATTACTATGTATTTGTACAGGTGTTTTCGTGCAGGTTTGTCAGTATGTGTTAGTGTGTTTTAAGTCAAGTCAAGAAGCTTTTATTGTCATTTTTACTATATATAGCTGACGCAGTACACAGTGAAATGAGACAATGTTCCTCCAGAACCCTGGTGCTAGATGAAACAACAGAAAACAATTAGAGCAGGTGTGTAGTTGCATGTGCATTAGTTTGTGTTAATGCAGGTTTGTCAGTATGGGTTAGTTTGTGTTAGTACAGGTGTGTTAGTACAGGTGTGTTAGTGCAGGTGTGTAGTTCAGGTGTGTTAGTACAGGTGTGTTAGTGCAGGTGTGTAGTTCAGGTGTGTTAGTACCAGTGGTGGGCGGTCAGGGCCAGCAAGGGCTTCTCTGCTGTCCTAAACACTATCAGAAGCACTGACCTACATTTACAACCTAAATTCTAATATTTGTTCTATAAAATTGTATTAATTTATTTCCAACAGTTTATTCTCTTCATTTCGTAGCGTTTCTTTAGGCTGCACTGCTTCCAGTACGTGTATGTGGATGTTAGATTTTTTTGTCCAATCAGATTTTAGCCTCTATGTGCTGTCATGTCATTCTGATCTTCCCAGGGCCTTCGAAGTCTGTACTGCTGGCCTTTTTTTTACCATATTCTCCTTAAGAATTAGCTCTGTTTCTTTAACCAATCAGATTTTCAATTTGTCTCACAGGGCAGCTAGCTGGCCCAGAATAGCGTCAGCATTTTTCCGTCCTCTGATTGGTTGGTCAGAGTGAAACTGTTACAACCAAGTTCGACTGGCAAACCATGTGTGTAGCGCTGCACACATGAATACATCTGAGTTAGACTTTTTATGCCTACGGAGAAAGAGAAATTGATTTGGTCTCGGACATACTTAAAAATACATTTTCCAGAAAAGCTAGAGATCGTGAGGAGGTCGGCCAACCCTGAAGCTAGCTAGCTTGTCTCAGCCCGGGAAAGGGTTTGTTCTCCACTTCCAGACCAGTGAATACGAGCGGTACCACTGGCTTACAGCCTGTGAGGAGCAGTGCAAATTATGAGTCTGCATGTCTGGTGAGTAGGTTGCATTTTATTTAAATTTTAATGTTTTTTTCATGTTATTAGACAAATATTGATTCTGAACTGCTCCAGATAATGTAGGTGCACAGTTGAGGTTGTAGTGTAGAGGTTTGGAGTTGTCTTAACTGGGTTTCTTGCTTTAGTAAAATGGTATTCACCCTCCATATGTGAAATGCTTGTAACGGCACGCATTGTTATATTGCGTTTTTGTGTTGTATTGATGGTTTCTATAATTGCGATGTGGATTAATTCGGGTAAGTCCCCACTGAAGGCCCAGCTACCAAATGCACATCCTGCCACTGGTTAGTGCAGGTGTGTTAGTGTGTTTTAGTGCAGGTGTGTTAGTACAAGTGTGTTAGTGTGTTTAAGTGTAGGTGTGTTAGTTCTGATGTGTTAGTGTGTTTTAGGGCAGGTGTGTTAGTTCAGGTGTGTTTGTGTGTTTAAGTGCAGGTGTGTTAGTATAGGTGTGTTAGTGTGTTTTAGGGCAGGTGTGTTAGTTCAGGTGTGTTAGTACAGATGTGTTATGTTTTTGGGCAGGTGTGTTAGTTTAGGTGTGTTAGTTCAGGTGTGTTAGTGTGTTTTAGTGCAGGTGTGTTAGTGCAGGTGTGTTAGTGTGTTTTAGGGCAGGTGTGTTAGTTCAGGTGTGTTAGTACAGATGTGTTATGTTTTTGGGCAGGTGTGTTAGTTTAGGTGTATTAGTTCAGGTGTGTTTGTGTGTTTAAGTGCAGGTGTGTTAGTATAGGTGTGTTAGTGTGTTTTAGGGCAGGTGTGTTAGTTCAGGTGTGTTAGTACAGATGTGTTATGTTTTTGGGCAGGTGTGTTAGTTTAGGTGTGTTAGTTCAGGTGTGTTAGTGTGTTTTAGTGCAGGTGTGTTAGTGCAGGTGTGTTAGTGTGTTTTAGGGCAGGAGTGTTAGTTCAGGTGTGTTAGTACAGGTGTGTTAGTGTGTTTTAGTTCAGGTGTGTTAGTGTGTTTAAGGGCAGGTGTGTTAGTTCAGGTGTGAGTGTGTTTTAATGCAGAAGTGTTAGTGCAGGTTTGTTTGTGCAGCTTTGTGATTGTGTGGTAGTGCAGGAGTGGTAGATTGTGTTGGTGCAGGTGTGTTAGTACAGGTGTGTAAGTGCAGATGTTTTATTACAGGTGTGTATTTGCAGGTGTGTAAGTGCATGTGTATTGGAGCAGGAGTGTTAATATGTTAACATGGTAGTATGTGTTTGTGTGTGAAGTGATTATAAGGAACATTCATTCTTCATACATTCTATATCGCCGCATTATCTGTGTAAAGCTGCTCTAAAACTATGTTCATTGTTAAAAGTGCTATACAAATGAATTGAATTGAAAGTGTAGGTGTTTCAGCATGCAGTAGTCTGTGTGTGTTAGTGTGTGATTCACTGCCCTCCAGAAATGATCATCCAATCATGTCTTTAACTAAATGCTGTCAGACCAGTGTCATGAACCCAGAGCTCTGTAAAACCAGCATCTTGACAATAAGACAATAATAAATTGTGTATAAGCTCCTCGTAGTGTGTATTAAACACATGGTTTATTAACCAATCATCTGTATCATCTTTGGCAGGATACAGTGTGTTAGGGTGTGTTACTGTTTATAATGGGTTTAAAGGTCGAAAACTAGCAGCAGCATGGATCACAATCCAGCAAAAACAAAGCCACTGATTATTAATATAATAATAATAATAATTTTATATATATATATATATATATATATATATATATATATATATATATATATATATATATATAAATGTAAATTAGGTCATTCAGTATCTGTTGGTTTTAGTCACTGAAATTGTTCATGTTTTGACGTGATCCACATTTCAAATAAAAAAAAAAAAGTCTTTCTGAGCATGAGAAAAGAGTGAGATTTAGTCTCACTGTTTAAAAGATCCTCATTCACACACTCATTATTCTTGTTTGTAACAATTCATTACACTAGGGAAGTGGTAGCTCAGTTGTCAAGACATTGGAAGGCTATGATTTTGAAATCAAAGCATCACCAAGCTGCCAATTCTGGGCCCTTAAGCTTCCTTAACCCTCAACTGCTTAGTTGTTGTCAGGGAGCTCTGGCAGTCTGCCACAGGGAAGTTCATGAACCCAAATGCAGAGACAAATTCAGAAGCGTTAGAAAATATCCAGGTTTTTATTCTCCAAAAGTCCAAAAGAAAAAAGGGAAAAACAGCTAAATATAAGTTAAATGAAAAAGAAGCAGTTTAAAATTAAAAAGGTAAAAAAACAAACCTGCTCGTGAACTCACAAACAATCTTAAACCACGTTTATCTAAGGAAGATCAGTAAAGCATTAAACAAACTCAACAAACGGTAACTTTAGGCAACTCGAGAAAAGGCAGGAGATTCGGGAAAAGAAATCATGGGAAAACAGACAGCACATCATCAATGAACAGGCAACAGACAGCTACAAAAATGTGGAATTTAGACAATTCCACACTAATACAAACAATACGTTTTCGGTTGAAAAATTCTCTCTTTATTTTGGCCTTCCCTCCACATGGAGACGGTGTTTTTTAATCGATGAAAGCGTAGCTCTCTAAAATGGGTAAATTTGAACACGCTATTTTTATACTGAGATGTGAAGCTTTCGAAAAAACGCAGACTAATTTTTTTTAGTCATGTGACGGTGCCATTCTTCAACAATGATGCAACGTTTCAAAGAGCCAAAAAGTAAATAAACGACAGGCGAAAAATGACGCAGATTGAAGCGTCTTACCAATTAGTGTAGACGTACCCTTAAATATACACCAGGCTAACATGACTCAGGTGGAAACAATGGCAACTAATTAGGGAAACAGGGACAAATGGCGACATCTGGTGGGGAAGTACTGGAAATACAAGGAAAGAAAAAACAAACTACTAAAAACGACTAAACTTTTTGATGATCAACGACAAAAGGACTCGTTTATTGACACAAATACCTACTTTTGAGAGATGAACTAAGGATTTTAAGGCTTTTTTAAGAAATCCGATGTGTTGTGCTGTTTGTAGAAATTGTTTAGAGAAATGTACGGCCACTTACGGGTTTGCAAATATTAAGAATGATTCAAGAAATGCTCGAAAGCAACTGAGAAAAACTGTAAACATCCAGATGTGTGGTGGATGAGCTCACCCACAGCTCGAATTTCCCCTCAACTCACCTTGAAGTGAATTTGTTGTAAGCGCTTGTCTACACGCGATCTTTGGCGCCATCGTGTGGCTGCGGCGGAAAAAAACATGCTCTCCAGACTCGAGTTCCCGTTATTGCTTGCTTCATTACATCACAAAAAAATTAAATAAATGGCAGAAGAAGAAAAGTTTAAATATATAATTGATCATGGTATAATAGGTAATGTTCAGAGGGGGAACATGGGGTATATCAGTAGGAGAATGCTGAGGATGGAGCCACCAGGAAGGAGGAAAAGAGGAAGACCAAAGAGGAGGTTTATGGATGTGGTGAAGGAAGACATGCAAGTAGTTGGGTTGAAAGAGGCAGATGTAGAGGACAGAGGGGTATGGAGATGGATGATCCGCTGTGGCGACCCCTAATGGGAGAAGCTGAAAGAAGAAGAAGATGGTATAATAGGTAATCAGTGTGTAAGCAGGTGACTTGGATTGATTTGATAGATATTCTGTCTTTGGAATAATAAAAAAAGGGATCTGGAAAGATTCTGAATGGGGAAATGGTCTCAGCTCCTATGCCATGTATTTTCTATCCTTATTAGGCATTAGTGATGGGGCACAAAGGATTTTTTTATATAAAATTGTATTGTGTTTGCAATTGTTTCATAGCCGTGAGAGCAGAGTATTTTTTCAACAATCAAGACACTTTTTACAGCTTTTTTTTGCTTATTTAACCAGGGTTTATTAGGAAAACAATGGTAAATGATAGCATCTAACTTTGCACACTTTCAGCTCTTTGGTGTTATTTGTCAAAAAAAGAATTCACGCTGTGATAAAAATCGAAAAAGTCCCACAGGACAAAATGAGAAAAATCCATGGCATGTTCTTGTGAAAGCCAGGCCATGTTGCGATTCTTCTTCAGACTCTTAATGGTATACCCAGTAACACACTCCTTCTACATTCCCTGCCATACATGCAGCATACACACTTTGGTACTCTTTAAAAGACTACTCCCAGGAGGCACTCGGGCACTTTCAGGAGATAATCTCTGTGCTTCATCTCTGCATCACTCATTATTTGGCCCACTGATCTTTCCTTATTGCATTAAAAACTCCAGTCGGTTTGATCTGGCCAAACAAATCCTTTCGGATTTACAGAGGCTTTCTTCTTTTAGTGTCTCTAATGCAGCTTTGATGAGTGTGCTGTGTTGCTCAGTGTTTTTCCCACATGGTTGAATTGTTCTTGGATGTAAACATGACCCTGGTTGGCTTTCAGTGTTCAAGTTCTTGTTGGTGCTTTTATACCTGGAGTCTGTTTTTGGCACCACTATTTCACTACTGTTATTGGAACTTAAATAGGGTAGTGTTGTTGGTAAATATTAGGATTGTTGGTGCTAAATGTTGGCACTGTGGTTAGTAAATGTTGGTAGTGTTGGTGGTGAATGTTGGCACTGTATTTAGTAAATGTTGGTAGTGTTGGTGGTGAATGTTGGTACTGTGGTTAGTAAATGTTGATAGTGTTGGTGGTGAATGTTGGCACTGTGGTTAGTAAATGTTGGTAGTGTTGGTGGTGAATGTTGGCACTGTGGTTAGTAAATGTTGGTAGTGTTGGTGGTGAATGTTGGCACTGTATTTAGTAAATGTTGGTAGTGTTGGTGGTGAATGTTGGTACTGTGGTTAGTAAATGTTGGTAGTGTTGGTGGTGAATGTTGGCACTGTGGCTATTAAATGTTGGTAGTGTTGATGGCAATGTTGGTACTGTGGTTAGTAAATGTTGGTAGTGTTGGTGGTGAATGTTGGTACTGTGGTTAGTAAATGTTGGTAGTGTTGGTAGTGAATGTTGGCACTGCGTTTAGTAAAATGTTGGTAGTGTTGGTGGTGAATGTTGGCACTGTGGTTAATAGATGTTGGTAGTGTTGGTGGTGAATGTTGGCACTGTGGTTAGTAAATGTTGATAGTGTTGGTGGTGAATGTTGGCACTGTGGTTAGTAAATGTTGGTAGTGTTGGTGGTGAATGTTGGCACTGTGGTTAATAGATGTTGGTAGTGTTGGTGGTGAATGTTGGCACTGTGGTTAGTAAATGTTGGTAGTGTTGGTGGTGAATGTTGGCACTGTGGTTAATAGATGTTGGTAATGTTTGTGGTAAATGTTAGGATTGTTGGTGATAAATATTGTGATTGTTGTTAGATGGCACTGTGGTTAGTAAATGTTGGTAGTGTTGGTGTTAAAGTGTTGGCACTGTGGTTAGTAAATGTTGGTAGTGTTGGTGGTACATGTTGTCACTGTGGTTAGTAAAGGGCATTATTTGATTGGGCATGAAACCCCAACATTTGTGATGAAAACCTTTAACTTTTGAGCCATTGCTGCCAGTGGTGACCATTGTAGGCATATTTGGTAAATGTTGTTGTAGTTAATGGTCAGTGTTATTATTAACCGTATTGCTACTGTTGTAAGCAATTTGTGACTTAACAGTTTACATGATTTGCAGTTTTAATTACTCTGGTTTGCAAAAAAAAAAAAATAATCATTTGATGATTGGCACGATTATGACACAGGATACCCTGCCACTCTTTTTTTTTCAATCTTGTTGGCAAATGCTCAGGCATTGCAGCAGCTTGCTTCAGTTTAAAATGTGTAATCATTTCTAAGATGTGCATATGCTGCTATAAAAGGGGAAATTATGACAAGAAAATCAGCTCACACTGCAAATCAATCACTTTACACAGTTCATGACTAATTTGTGATAACTATGCATGACATTCCATTTGCTTTGACGTGCAATGAAAATGTTATGCATTATTAAGGCCTTTTTCTTGAAAATTATCAGGTACAAATGATGTGTGTGTTTGAATCAGATGCTAAAACGTGTATTAATATTATTATTGAATAATGAATGCAAGCTACATGCAAGTTCTTCTTTTTCTTTTTCTTCTTCTTATTATGATCATCATCATCATCAGTCAAACCTGTCTGTATTTTATTTTCAGTGCTACGGAAACAACCTGGAATGGGAAGAAGAATTCAGCTCATCTTAAACTGTCAAGTGGACGAATTCATGGATTTTCCTCGCTCTTTAAATCCCACTGGAGGAGGTGCCTTTAAATCTACCCTAGGCTCTTTTTCTTCAGACTTTTCCCATTGAGTTTTGGTTTAGACTTTTAGCCTAGCCTTTTACCAAAATGATTTGCCTTTGCTTGGTTACTGCAACATGCAACATGCACCTGGCCTTTTTCTTTAGACTTTTTTTGCACTTCAGTATTTGCCCTAGATTTAACACTGTTCTTTTGGGCAAGGCTAATCCATGTAATTTAACCTTGCACTTTTGTTCCAGATCTTTACCCCAGTTTACCCCCTGGGCTTTTGCCCCTGGGTATTTATATATTTTTTTGCATTATTTACTTTTTTTTGTGCTAGCCCTAGCCATTGTTTGTGTCATAACAGTTGTCTTGGCGTGTCTTGCAGCTTTACCCTGGACTTCTTCTTTCAGACATTTGGCCTGGGACCTTTATTTGCTTTAGAATTTTTTGCCCTTAATGCTGATCCAAGACATTGTAGCTTTTTGTCCTTGACTTCTGCACTACTTTTCTTCCTTCATCCAGCCATTGCCTTTCCGTTCTTTCAATTTCAGACTGTTACTTTAAGTGTATGTACACTGGCGATCAAAATTAGAGAACAATTTATAAACAATTGAACAATTCTGAAATAATGTCATCTTCACTGCTCAACAGTTGAAGGAGTTTTTGTCCTGTCTATACCATGCTACCAGAACACCTTTTCCACAAATTAACTGAGGCATTTTTTAAAAAAAACATTATTTTGCAGAAAACACACTGATCAAAATTAGAGAACAACAATGACTGTAGCACATAACAAAATTTTCTGAAGGTTACAACAGTCAGCAATTAGTAGGAAGTGTACAGGCCTCTGCTCTGAATGAAATCAGCACATCTGCGGCCACAGGACAGCACTAGTCTCTCACACTGCTCTGGTGTGACTTTGGTCCACTCTTCTTCCAGTCTCCTCCACAGTTCAGTGACTGTAGTGGGTTTCTTGGCCATAACTTTGTTGCCAAGGATTTTCCAGAGGTTCTCTATTGGGTTGAGATCAGGACTCTGGGCAGGCCATGTCATTATTTCAATGTTTTCAGTTTGAAGGAACTGCTTTACCCGTTTTGCTGTGTGACATGGAGCGTTGTCCTGCATGAACACTGCGGGCTGATTGGGCGATGAACGCAGGGAAGGAACCATATGTTGTTGAAGAAGGTTCTGATAAACATTTGCATTCACTCTGCCATGTAGCTGTATAAGAGGCCCAACTCCTGCTGCAGAAAACATGCCCCAAAACATGACACTTCCTCCTCCACTTTTCACTGACTTCTTTACACACTTTGGGTTCAGGCTTTCTCCAGTTTGTCGCCGAACGTAATGATTCCCATCGGACCCAAATAAATTAAACTTGCTTTTATCACTGAAGTGAACTTTGGACCAGTTCTCCTCTGTCCACACAACATGCTTAGTCTAGCCTTTTGCTTATTTATGCTAATGGGAGGTTTGGTCACTGCAGAGTGGGCTTTCAGTCCAAATGCTCTTAAATGTCGAGACACTGTATGATGAGACAGATCCTTACCCTGTTCAGCGCTGAACTGGTGAGCAATTCCAGCTGCAGTGTGGAAACGCCCATTGAGATCCTCCGCAGTATCCTGTCCTCTCTAGTATTTGTCTTCCGTGGACGACCAGCCTTCTTGGCGGACTTCAATGAGTTTGTGATGTTGTAAAGATTCAATATTCTTGAAATCACAGATTTGGAATGACCAACTTGTCTTGCTATGGCTGATAGGGTCATCCCTTTGGCCTTCATCTGGACAACCTGCTGCCGGAGGCTTTCAGTCACTTTAGAACAGCCCACCATCTTGCAGAGTCAGTGAAACTGGAAGTTAGGCTGCCAGTTAAATAAGGGTTGACAGATAATCAAGGAAATTAGCATCAGGTGCCAGATTAACACCAATAACTGGGAGGTATCTGAAAGTGTTCTCTAATTTTGATCAGTGTGTTTTCTGGAAATAAATGTTTTTTTTTTTTAATTTGCCTTAGTTAATTTGTGGAAAAGGTGTTCTGGTAGCATGGTATAGACAGGACAAAAACTCCTTCAACTGTTGAGCAGTAAAGATTAAATTATTTCAGAATTGTTCAATTGTTTATACATTGTTCTCTAATTTTGATCGCCAGTGTATGTGTGTGTGTGTGTGTGTGTGTGTGTGTGTGTGTGTGCGTGCGTGTGCGTGTTGTTTTTGCTGCTATAAGTGTAAAGCCTTACTGAAGTGCCCCTTTTCGACCTCTGGCCTCTTTGTATGTAGGCGAATTCTAGTTAAACTAATTCCATCACTTCTCATGTGCTGTCAAGATGTGATGTCATCATTGACGTAACTGCATAAAATGGAAAGATGTAAACACAGCTGGTTTCTGTATGTGTGTGTGTGTGTGTGTGTGTGTGTGTGTGTGTGTGTGTGTGTGTGTGTGTGTGTGCGCGTGTGTGTGTGCGCGTGTGTGTGTAAGTCTGTATGGATGGACCAAAAACTGTTGCATACATATTCCATCATTTATCAAACACTAATACAAACTAACACGTGTGCCGTACAAAACTTCAGTACAGTGTTAGGATGATAACGCTGAAGAATGAAGAATCCATCCTCATGCAAAAAAACTATAATAATTTGTGTTGCCTAAATAATTAGTCTAGACCACACCTAGCATTGTCATAAGCTTTGTTGTGAACCTTAATACTGTATGTAAATTGATTACCCCAGTTTCTTGGATGTTTTTCTGGCATATATATAATTTTTTACTCAGCTAATGTAGTCACTTATCAACACAGCACAGAAAAAAGTGGGCCAGCTAACAAGCTAGCTTAGTTATCATGAAGCTGTGTGGAAATAAATTGCGAGTCAAACAAGCTAGTATTACATCCGTGCTTAATTTCTTGCCATTAATAAGACACAGATACTTGTCAGGTGCTGTTTTTATTGGCAAAATATCTTATTTGAGTGATTAGCACTCAGTTATTAGCTGACAGGAACTAATATCTGTCTGAAAATAGTTTCAACATTTTATAGCAGTTGAATGTGTAATATCAGATTGATCGTGTCATGAAGTGGCGAGATTGAGATAGTTTTGTGTCAGCATTGAAGCTAAGGGTGAGGATGTGTTAGTGTTTGATACCTGGTGAAATAAAATAAAACTCAATCATATCGAGGCCAATACTGTGTGATCCAAACATGATGTACATAAAAATACATGATGCAAAGAACAAGCAGAAACCTTCTGGATCTTTTTGTGTCCTTGTGAAAAGTCTGGGAGCAGAGTCGGGCTCAGCTGCAGCGACCCAGTTTACTTCACCTTCAGGTGGACTGCAGTGCTTTTTATTACAGCGGATTGCAGCTACACACAAACACGTATACACACACACACACACACACACACATACACACACACACACACACACACACACACACACACACACACACACACACACACACACACACACATACATAAGCACAATCATAAAAATCTTATATGCTGCAGTATCCTTGGGCTTTTGCAGGTTTGTCTGTCCTTTATGAGATTGTGAAAAGGAACATGTTGCAGATAGTTTGATGTGGGTCATGTGGGTGTCTCTCTCTCTTTCTCACACACACACACACACACACACACACACACATGCACAAACACAAATAATGTATGCTGCAGTATCCTTGGAGCTGTGAAAGGCTTTTCTGTCTTTTATGAGACTTTAGAAAGAAACACACACACACACACACACACACACACACACACGCATGCGCACACACACGCACACGCAAAACATTAGTACATCTAACACTGTTGAAACAAATCCAATAGGCTCCAAAAAAAAAAAAAAATATTTTCAGCTTTTAATCCCACTAGTTGTTTTGTGCTAAACTTTATTCCAAGCCTTCTTTTCTGTAGTTTATTTTTCTCTACATAATTTATTTCTACAAGTTTTCCTGGCATTATGCTTTTGCAGTAGTTTATTAGTTTTTAGCTCTCTTTAGCTTTATCTTAGCCTATTTAGTTTTGTCATTTCACTTTTTGATTTCCTTGTATTTTTTGTGTTATGAAAATCAGTAGGAGTAAGACAGAGTACATGTGTGTGAATGAGAGGGAGGGCAGTGGAGTGGTGCGGTTGCAGGGAGAAGAGGTGGAGAAGGTGGAGGAGTTCAGGTACCTGGGGGGTCAACAGTGCAAAGTAATGAAGAGTGTGTTAGAGAAGTGAAAAAAAGAGTGCAGGCAGGGTGGAGTGGGTCCAGAAGAGTGATAGCAGGAGTGATTTGTGATAGAAGAGTATCTGCAAGGGTGAAATGGACAGGATTAGAAACACGTTTATTAGCGGGACCGTGCATATAGGATGTTTTGGAGACAATTTGAGGGAGGTGTGATTAAGATGGTTTGGACATGTGCAGAGGAGGGACATGGGGTATATTGGTAGAAGAATGCTGAGGATGGAGCTGCCAGGAAGGAGGAAAAGAGGAGGGCCAAAGAGGAGGTTTATGGATGTGGTGAGGAAGGACATGCAGGTAGTTGATTGAAAGGAGGCCGTTGTAGAAGACAGAGTAGTGTGGAGAGAGATGATCCGCTGTGGCAACCCCTAACGGGAGCAGCCAAAAGAAGAAGTTTTTTTAGCGTTCACTTCTTTCCTGCTTTAGCATTTAGCATTAGGTTTTTCTTTATTACTTTTCTTTTTTTTTTTTTTTGCTTTAACCTTTTTTTTTTTTTTTTTTTTTTTGCAAGCCTTTGCTAAAATCTTTATTTAAGCCTTTTTTCTTTGCTGTTTTTTCTTAGCGTTTTCACGTTTTCTTTCAGTCCTAGCCATCTAAAATCTTGCTTTTTCTTTTCAGCTTTTTATGTACAATTTCTTTTTTTTTTTTCATATCTACTAGAATTTTTTCTCTTTCACCTTTGCATAACATTTTTGCTTTAGCTTTTCTTTTAGTTGTTCTGCTTAAAACCTTGTCTTTGCAACTGTCTCTTGATTTTTTTTCTCTAAAGACTTTTTTTCAACTCCAGCATCGTCCCCTTAGTGGAGTCTGCGTATTTGACATTGCCAATGAGCTCGCACTTCATACAAATGCAGTGTTTGCGGTAAACTCCAGCAATAATGCTGCTGACATATCCATTGCTTATGAAGGTGCAGGGAGGAACTGCTAATGCTGCATATTAGCATGTGGAGGTTTGTGTTGACTCGAATCTATTGTGTCTCGGGTGCAGAAAAAAGTCAGGTGTTCTTATGACGGCAATGCACACTCGCCGTTTTCTATACAAAAAGGTCCAGAGTGCACAAAGAAAAGCTGATCGTTTCAGTTAATAATCAGATATATTGCGTGAAGAAATGAAGTGCTGCATCAGATACAGCATAGCTATTCAGTCCTTAAATTCATGCTAATTTAGTGAAATATCTAGTAAATATCATCTGAGACTATTTCAAAGTGCGTACAAAAAATATAGTTTGAATTAGTTTTTAGTACTTCATTTCATCCTGCAGAAAATCGTCTCATCTGATTAAGTCCGACATGATCAGATTTGTTCCAGTGTAATCATCTATATTAAGATGAATTCATCAAAATCCTGCAGTGAATAGAACACACACACACACACACACACACACACACACACACACACACACACACACACACACACACACACACACACAATTAATTCCATACTGCCTGCATCCATCCCCTCTTTATCCACCCTATACCTATCGCCTAAAAAAACAGATGGATGGAAACCACATCCAGCATCCCACAGAGACAGCACCTGTCATCCTGATCTCAAAGAGGAAATGATGTCACAGGGTTTTCCTCATACTGCCACATATGACTCATTAGCCTCAGATCCTCCAACTCATAAAATATCATGCTGTCTTTTTTTTTTTTTTCAGAAGGATTTTTCTGCCCCATCACATCGTGCCTCGTCCCAGTTTCCAACGCCCTCGTCTACTTCCTGCCAGAATTCAATGAAGGAGCCAAAGGAATAAAAGGCAGAACCCACGTCCTGGTTTTAGCATTTCATATTTTTCTGTTATTTGCGTTTAGAAACAGTCTTTATTTTTCCTCAGTTGGAAAAGAAGACCTAAAGATAATCTTATGTCTATTTAATACTAACACTTGTGCCAATAAGGACTTAAAATAAACAGGAGTTAAAATGGCTGCCGATGTACAGCTACATAACGGCTTGCTAACTAGTTACTGTGCTAACTGATATAAATTTTAATCTGCTGCTGTTGACAGATTTAATAATAGTAACTTGTATTTTATCTATCTGCATGTGTGTCTATCTACATGGGAAAAATATTGACTTTTACCTGTTTCTTCACCCATACAGTATTTAGTCCTTCCCAATATTTTACCACAATGTTGGAGGTACATATGAGATACACACTACACACAACATCAATAAGACATTTTTGAATGCAATGGCAGACGTGAAACTGCAAGGCTGTGATTATAGATGTAGACCTGACTTTTCCAGCCATATGTCGTTCTTCCTGAACCTTTTACCCAAAGTTAAAGGCACACAATTGTATACAGTGCCTTTGGATGCAGTTGCAATCAAGTTCCCTTCACTTGCTCTAAAAAACCCAAACCTGTTCCAGCATAACAATGCCTCTGTTCACAAGCCAGATCTGTGCAGTATGGTTTACATGGATAAGAGTGGAAGATCTTGAGTCTTTTGCTATAGAGCTCTGACCTCAACCCTACCGAACCTTCGGGATGAATTGGAATGATGACTGTACCTTAGACCTCCTCACATCACCTACATCAATACCTGAGTTTACTAACACCCTTGTGGCTGAATGAGCATAAATCTCAACAAGCACACTCCAAAATCTAGTGGAACATCTAACCAGCAGAGTGAAGATTATTATAAAGATTTTGTTACTATAGTGTACTTCTCCTGTGTAGTACCGGTACCTAGGAAGGCTATCCCATCTAGCTTTACCGACTTCAGACCTGTCGCACCGTCGTCACATGTCATTAAGGTGTTGAAGCGCCTAGTTTTTGCACATCTAGGACCACTGGTTAAATCTTCCCTGGACCTACCAGCCTCATATGGGCGTGGATAATGCAGTCATCTACTTGTTGCAGCGTGCTCACTCTTGGATGAATGTAGTGGTATTGTGAGGATCATGTTTTTTTTATTTCTCCAGTGCCTTTAACCTTTAATCGGTCCTTGGGGTCTATATGACCCCAATCGACTTTTCCTTGATTAAAAAAAAAGGGTTCCCTTCATCTGAGTGGAATAATATTTTGTGACTTTTCCTACATAATCTATCTATACACACACAAAAAAACTGGGCTTGATTCGGTTGTTCTGAAGGTATGTAAAAAAATTTTTTCCACTTCTGGTCTTCGGGGTCAATATGACCCCACATTGAAATGAATGGGAAATGTGAAAAAAACTCAATATTTTTCCTTCATTTGTCAAAAAAAAATCTATAAATCCAGCATAAATCAGAAATTTAGATCATCATTTAAGTGATTTTTTCATAAAGAATTAATATTTCATATGCAAGCTTATGGTGTAGTTGAGGAATTGTGTGGTGAATAGGTACAAAAGTACTTCATATCTCCCAAAACACAGCATTAATGAATAGATGAGAAGTAAACAAAAAAAAATATATATTATTTGTATAATTAAAAATGTATATTTTTTGTATAATTTCTCTATCAATTGTTGGGGTCATATAGACCCCAAAGACCAGATTTGTAAACAGGAAACGAAGACCTTATGAGGGTTAATACAATACAACTATTACTACCAAGTGAGAAACTGCTCAGGATGGGTGTCAGCACATCCATTGTGTCCTGGATAGCTGACTGTTTGTTAGATGGGCCCCAGTTTGTAAAGTTGGGGAATTCCATGTCTGATGTGGTGGTCAGTAACACAGGAACACCTCAGGGGACTGTCCTTTTGAAATTCCTGTTTACTCTGGACACCTCAGATTTCCTATACAACTGCCACCTGCAGAAGTTCTCTAATGACTCTGCAGTGGTGGGGTATATTAGGGATAGACAGAGTACAGAGCATTTCTCGAAGCTTTGTGAGTGGTGCCCCAGAAACCATCTGCTCCTGAACATTGTGAAAACCAAGTAGATGGTACTGGACTTCAGGGAGGGTAAAACTATGATTAAACCTGTTACCATCTAAGGGTGAGGAGGTTGGGGTTTTGGACAACTTATACAACAGATTGGACTGGGGAACCAACACCGACGCTGTGTATAAGAAGGGGTTAAGCAGACTTTATTTACTGAGTTAGCTCAGATCCTTTAATGTATGCAGCAGGATGCTGGAAGTTTTTTTATCAGTCTGTTGTGGCAGGTGCCCTTTGTAGTGCTGTGGTCTGCTGGGGGAGCAGCATCAATATCAGGGATGCAGGCAAGATCAATAAAATCATTTGCAAGGCTGAATACATAATCGGACACAAACTGGTCAGATTGGAGACAGTGGGGGACAACAGGCCACTACATGATCCCATACAGAGGCAGTGGAGTTTATTCTCCAACTGATTCAGCTTCACTGTCACAAAGAACCGTTTAGGAAATCATTCCTACCGTATGCAATTAGACTGTACAATGTACAATGACTTATCTCTATTTAATTTACGATAATAGCAACTTATATACACAGCCCTTCATTCTCTCACTTTACACACACATACATAGGCTGATGATTTGCACATTTCATTTCTTCTTCTTTTCTTTCTTTCTGAATTGCCAGTTTGCACTCAGTTTTTTGTTGCATCATCTGCAATATTGTATTTATTTTTAAGTTGAAAAACTTCACATTAATAAAGTTACAATTATTTAATTACATTCAATTTTTCGTCCTCCCTACAACTGTTTGTGTAACCTGCTGCTGCTGTAATGCAATCATTTCTCCCACAGGATCAATAAAGTATATCTAAGTCTAAGTCTAAGTCCTTCCTGGCAGCTCCATCCTCAACATTCTCCTACCGACATACCCCATGTCCCTCCTCTGCACACCATCCGAATCACACATCATTCACTTCAAAACGTCCTACATGCGCTGTTCCTCTAATAAACTCGTCATCTTTAACTCTGCTACGTCAAGCTCTGCCTCCTGTCTTTTAGTCAATGCCACTGTTTTTAAACCATACAACATCGCAAGTCTCACTGCAGTAATATACATTTTCCCTTTACCTCCACCTCTCCAGGCTCTTCTCAACCTGCTCCCCACTCTCACCTCAAATCACAATATCATCCGCAAACATTATAGTTCATTCAGACTTCTGTCTGACCTCGTCCGTCAACCTGTCCATCACCACTGCAAACAGGAAAGGACTTAGAGCCAATCCTTGATGCCGTCCCACCTCCACCTTGAACCAGTCTGTCGTTCCTACTGCACACTTCACTGCTGTCACATTGTCCTGCACCACTCTCACATACTTTTCTGCCACACCATACAGTACCACACCTCCTCTCTCGGCACCCTATCATACACTTTCTCTGAATTCACAAACACAAAATGCAACTCCTTCTGACCTTCTCTATATTCTCCATCAACATTCTCAAAGCAAAGTTTGCATTGTAGTGCTCTTTCTCGGCATGAAACCATACTGTTGCTCACATATAAGATTCACCTCTTCTCTTAGCCTGGCTTCCACTACTCTTTCCCATAACTTCATGGTGTGACTGATAAACTTTATTCCCCTGTAGTTACTGCAGGTCTGCACATCTCCCTTATTCTCACTTCCTCCTTACTAATCCTATCTATTTCCTGCTTCACCATCTCCACATCATCCAACCTTCTCTCTCTTGTTTTTCTCATTCATCAGCTGCTCAAAATACTCCCTCCACCTTCTCAACACACGCTCATCACTAGTCAACACATTTTCAATCGCTACAAATCCTTTTCTCCAACTGTGTCCAACTTCTCATACAGAGCCTCATATGTTTTTTCCTTAGCTTTTGCCACATCCCTCTTCACCTGCAACTACTAATACAGTAATCCCCCGCTTTACCGCGGTTAGAATCTTGCGCCCCCGATTTATCGCTAAATTGCATTTGCCACATAACTAATTTGTTTGGCTGATTTTCCCGGTCTCTCACGGATAGCATGATAGACCAGAAAACTTATTGAATTGTTTTTATGGCGTTTTATGTTGAAATAATAAAATGTATTAATAAAAATATTATTATGAATTATAAAATGAAGTGAAATGTTAATTCAGCACAGTACTGTATACTTAAATGAGCCTTTTTGAATTGGGATTACATTATATGTATAAAATAAAATAAAGATAAAATAAAAAATGTTTAGCTTGAAAGGATTAAATGTATGAAATTATATTGGTCCTGAAAATATCGAACGTAGCTTGATGGAACTTAGAAACAAACTAAAATCGCACATGATTTTACACACCGTGTACTGACCTTCTCAATTCGTTTTACATATAAATCCAAATCTCACTAGCGAATAAAAACAAAGCACTTTCTTTGTTTTAAATTTTCTTCCTTTTTATTGCATTTGTTTTTGAATGTTTCTCATAAATTCACATTCAACACTTTGGGCTGAAATGTAACTACATAAAACTGCACCACACTGCAGCAATGCCTTCTGGGTAAGTCAACAATAACCTCACCTCGATCCTTTCACCTACCAATCATCTTAGCTACTTCTAATTTAGATAATTTATTATTAATTGTACTACTTGAATCTAAATGAAGCTACTTGAAAAGATACATGAGCTCGGTGAGTATTACCTGGGCAATGTGAAAGTAACTTCACTAACTTGACCTACACTTTATAAAGTTTGTGAAAATCTAACTTTCACACCCATATGTGGATGTTTTTCAAACTAGAAGTGCACTCAAGGAACTAAGAGATTAAACCTATTCCATCGAGCATGACAATGCATTCCAGGTAAGCTTTGTGATGACATAATGTCTGAAGATCTCGAGTGTCCTGCACAGAGCTCTGACCACAACCGGAATGAGCAACTATGTGTTGGAACGAGCTAAACCTCAAGCCTCCTCAAAAACATGAGCACCTAACCCCACTATTTTCTTTTCTAGTTGAATGATCACAAATTCCTACTACAACACAAAATCTACTGGCAAGCCTTCCCAGAAGAGTGGTGCATTTCACAATTGGGAATGGGATGTTTAAATAGCACATATGGGAGTGATGGGAGTGGTTTCCACATAATTTTGGTACACATAGTGTACATACTGTGTCATGGAAGGACAAGTCATACAAAAGACAAAAAGCAACAGTCAGCTAATTGTATCATGAATTTATATTATTGGTGTTATTATAATATTCATCATTATTGACACCATCATCATCAATACTAATCCTTATAGTATAATTATTTGGAAGGATAAGATGCATTTCAGATGAAGTTTTTTAATACATAGTCCAGTGTTAAAGTGCGCACATTTTAGAACAGAATTAGTCCTTTACTTCTTTCCTTTTTTCTTTTTGAAATCCTACAAAGTATTGTACATGAAATTAAACCAAAAGAAAAAAATAAAACCAAGTCCATGCAGCTTACATGATGCTAATCTGACAGATTAATAGTTAGCCCAGTACAAATAATAAAACAAAAATTGGCAAACTTTAAACACCCCTGTGATCGATTACATTGTGATTCATTTACATTGAATAAATTTTTTTTTTTATATCCTAAACTATCATATTAACTAACAGGGTGTGAAATGAATCCTTTATCCGATCTCTCATCAGTGTGCTGTACATTGCATGAAGAGGTGAAGCTTTTGTTAAAATATCGGCTTTTTAATCTTCGGCCGTTTGTGCTTGGAGTACATTTCGACTTTCAAATGTAAGTACGTAAGAGCAATCATACACTGAAGCTTAGCATTGAGGCTGACCATTTAAAAAAAAAAAAAAAAAAAGCATTTAGATTTGTAACATCTCACTTTAAATCTCATGGGTATTATAACTATATCATATGAAGATTATAGCTGTATATCAGATAGCAATGCGCTTGTGTATAAAGCAAACAGGTTATTGAAAAGTACATTAGAACACTCATCTCCTTGAAGCAGTTGATTAATATTCACTATAGGACTCTTGTAGGACACATGACTAATAATGCGTGTTTGTGTTGTTATTCAGCATTAGAAACTAGCATCGTTTTTTCCCTGTTATAGTTACGATGGGAAGCAAAGCGCGAAAAATAAACCAAATAACAAAACCAAATTGCATTCATTCACCCCTGAAGTTACATTCAGGAAGAAATGTGCAGAGGAAGAACCATAGAGGAATAGTTGAAGTGGAAAGACTGGTGAGAGGACGAGGGGAAACTATATAGAGACTATCAGCTTGTGGAGCCTTTGGTTTCCATATAATCTATCTAGGAGCTTTATTCTTGTCACATTTACTTTACAGCACAGTGAAATTCTTTTTTCACGTATCCCAGAGATGTTAGGAGCTGGGGTCAGAGCCCAGGGTCAGCCATAATACAGCACCCCTGGAGCAGTTTGGGTACAGGGCCTTGCTCAGGGGCCCCAAGAGTGGCTTGGCAATACTGAGGCTTAAACCCCTGACCTTTCATTCAATAATCTAGAGCATTAACCACTGAGCTTCCACAAATCAGTCTGTCTGTCTGTTTGTCCATCCATTGATCCATCCATCCATCCATCCATCCATCCATCCATCCATCCATCCATCCATCCATCCATTTATCCATTTATCCATCCATCTATATATCCACTACAAAGGTTTTGGAAACCTGTTCCAACACAACAATGCCCCTGTGCACAGAGCCAGCTCCATGAAGATATGCTATACATGGGTTTAAGTGGAAGATCACCTTCAAGATGAACTGAAACACTGACTGCACCTCTCACCCTACATAATATGATAGTTACATACTGTATGGGAACCCCAGGTTCCAGGTTCCACCTGATACCCTCATCAGTCTTTCACAAAATAAAGCAACAGCATTCACAACTTATCAAATGAACATGCTTTACAAGAAGGTTGTCATCGTGTTACAGCACAAAATAAGTCTTTCATTAAAACAGTGGCAGCTCTAGTTGGAATCCGTAGCCTGATTGTGTCTCAAATCGCACACTTTTGTACAAATGTGGGACGTTTGGTTTTTGAAGAAAAAAAATCAGGGTTTTCAAACATATTATTTAACTAATCGCTGATGTTCACATCTATGTACTGATTTTTTCACTTGAATCCCACCGGTGTGAAACATTTGACCACTTTGGCAGCTGTAATGGTGCTCATTATTAGTTAGAGTGACTAAAAGAGCCTTGGCATTGAGACTGAACATGACCGGTACTCATTCGGAACTAATTGAAGTTGGTTCATAAAATAGTTCATAATTTGATCTAATAGAACAAATTGGCAATGGAACAAAATAAACAAAAAAGTATTTTGTTCAGTTAAAATATAAGTCTTCCTGGTTCAACGAAAGAACAATAGGGTGGAGCCAGACCTTAAATTTAATATTATAATTCAAATATTTATTTTACATTTGCCATTTTCACCCCCAATCAACCCTGACAGGTAGAAATTTCATCATTGTCTTTAAAAGAATGTTAAAAAATGTAAAAAAAAAAAAAAAAAAAGCATGCTAATAAGCATAGAAAATATAAAAAGCAGTTCCAATATTGAATACAGTTGAAAATCAAGTGGCAGTTAACACAACATCGCCTGCCATTTATTTCCTGATTCATGGTTTTGATTGAATAATTTGTGCAACCCCAATTCCAAAGAATTTGGTACATTGTGCAAAATGTAAATAAAAACAGAATGCAATGATTTGCGAATCTCATAAGTCAAATTTTTAAACTGAGAATAAAACAAGGCCATTCTGAATTTGGTGGCTGCAGCAGGTTTTTAAAAAGTTGGGACAGGGCCATGTTTACCACTGTATAGCATTACCACTTCTTTCCGTATACATTTGGGAACTGAGGAGACTAGACAAGTTTTGGAGAGGAATTTTGTCCCATATGTGTCTGATACAGGATTCTAGCTGCTCAACAGTTCCGGGTGTCCTTTGTTTTATTTTTTATTTTTATTATGCTCCAATTGTTCTGGAGGTGTTAATGAGCTGATGCAGTGATTTTCCATCACAGAATCATGACTGTTTTAAATGCAGGGCCGCCTAAGGGCCCGAAGATCATGTGCATCCAATGTGAATGAACTTTTTGATTGATTTTATGTAAATGATGAGATATTGAACAGTTTTGCAATTTTCTGTTGAGCAAAATTATTCAAAAATTGTGCCACAATTTGTACAGTTTTTCACAGTTTGGTGAAGCTCTGCCCATATTTACTTCTGAGTGACTTTGCCTAATAAAAAATATCTTCTTACTGACCGGTTAATTGCTAAATATTTCTTTAACTGTTTCATCTTAATAACACTTGTTGCCCTGTCGCAACTTTTTTGAGACTTGTTGCAGCCATCAAATTTAATATTAAATTAATATCATGTACAAATATATGCCTGTGCAACATGTACTGACCTTTAAGCATCATAAGTTATGATTATGCTGAAATCTTCACAATAGCTGCATTACCGAACCCCTGCATGCCACATGACCTGTCATTACTCTTTTGCAGTGTGTACCAAACCTTTAGTTTCGTGGTAATATTTCTGGTTCTCGATCTTGTTTAGTTTTTCACTTTAACATTATTGTGTTGCTTATTCGTTAATAAAAAATCCTGCATTTGCATCTGGCTGTCTGAGGATTACATAACAATTGTGTCCTAGTATGCGATTTGAGACAAGGGTTAAGATCTTTGTAGTAGAAAAAAGCTGAAATTTATTTTATTTTGAGAGGGTGTGTTGAGGAATTTTGTGAATTTGCTAGGCTGGCTTAAGAACTGGGGCAGTTTTCTAGCGAATATTGCATACAACTTCGTTGTGCTACGTTTTGCTAAGATTGTTGTGGTTTTGTCTCACATTGGGGATCAAATGTAGTGCATGGTTTTGTGAAAAAAAGAAAGAAAGAAAGAAAGAAAGAAAGAAAGAAAGAAAGAAAGAAAGAAAGAAAGAAAGAAAGAAAGAAAGAAAGAAAGAAAGACTCTACAGAATGTCCTTGAATGTCGCATGTGCTAACTTAGAATCAGACAACCTTCCTGCAGCGAGACCCTGAAAGTGTACACAAGCAACTCCAATACATACAAACATGATGTCATACAAACCTTTAAAAAAACACACACAACTTTAAAATAACATAATTAGAAAGATTACGGCACAGATTATTCCTATATTGCACATACTGTTCATCTCACAGAGAAAATACTCATAGATACCGATAGTGATAGGAATACTTATTACTATATTTGTGAGATAAGTAGGTTTTTTTTCATACCTCATGCATGCTACAGGGAATGTTCTTTTAACCACGCATGCACTAATATATCCTATCTTTATACGTATAAAAGATGTCTTGAGCAAGCATGGTCAGTGTTTTTTTTCCATACAGGTTTCACCAGCATCTGACATTTTTGTGAGAAGAATGAAAATCAGATATAAGGAAAAACAAACAAACAAAGAAACAAACCAAAAAAAAAAACCTTAAGTCATATGTGGCAGTGAGTTATCTCTTTGGTGACCTGTATTTAAGAAAGATGCAAAAACTACACACCCGTCCTTTTTATCAGCGATATGCTAAGTGCTGAGGTGATTCTCATAACGTTCTCTATTAGTCAATCAGTGGCATCGGAGCTAGCCTGTGTTTGTAGGACTTCTGCTAGCCTTTGTTGTGGGACTTGTGGGACTTACTTCGACGTAATATATTGCATATATAATTTAAATCAACGTTGAAGCTGGCTTAAATACCTACCTAATGTTAGCTAGCACAGCTAACTAACATTCCCATATTGAAGCAGGAGCTGCTAGACAGTATTATGTAGCTAGGCAAGTGCGCCACTAGTTAGTCATTCGTAAGCTAGCTAAAGCCAGGTTCATTATTTTTGTGTGCTTAAAATGACTAGCAATGATGTCACATGATACAAGTTGTGACTGAAAGATTAAATGAGCTAGTTTGCTAAGCAAAAGAAGGCGATTTTGGTCCAATTTTTTTCATGTCCTCGTGATTCCTCAGTGCTGGATTCTGAGGTGTTGTTTAAATAACAGTCAACGTTATGTTGTCACACTACAGATCAGACAATTTACCTGTCTCTACTATGTGTCCATTACACCATTGCACTTCCGAATACAGAGTCTTTTAATGAAGAAGTTTCAGAAACTATTTCAAGCCTTCTTGCTGACTTTTTTTTTTTTTTTTTTTTACCAAAATGTGTTCAGCTGATAATATCTACATGATTTATATTTAAAGCAGCTGATATTTAGCAGATCATTTGGCACTCACTTGTTGTGGCTCAAAAAACTATTTTGAAGGTGTAAAGAAAAATCGAATCTTTTGAATGGCATCTTTGCACATGGTTTACTTTTCCAGTGTTTACATTCCTATGAATGGGAGCCAACAGAACAAAAAAAAAGTAGCCTGACCGTAGCTAAACTTTGACCACTGGGTTTATAAATTCATGTGAAGTCATGAGATCGACAGAAGATTTAAAGGTCATGGTGTGACCTCTTCAGAAAGAAACGAGCTGGGGGAAGTGCTGATTATAGTGCCGTCACAGCGTTTTGTTTTGTTCAACACTGCTATAAAACACCATCAATTCTGCAAAGCTGCCTGGTAGGCATTTGTGTCGCTGTGTACAGGAACAGATGTCTGTTTTAACCCTGATGAACCTTGATGTCCTTATCTAGTTGCAGCCTATTCACAGCAATTTTGCATGCTGAAATATAGT